>NC_089536.1:28688920-28988920 GCF_963924715.1 Thunnus thynnus
TAGGTATTACATCTATCAAGTCACAGTACATGTACTGTTCATGCAGTTTTATATCACAGTAACAATATATAACTGTTAAAACATTATTTGGATGGCTACATCCTGTTCCAGTTTCCATGAACTAAATTGACTGAAATAAACCAAAAATCATCTAAAACTATCAGAATTATCTTCAGTACATAATATATGAGGCTTAACTTATCTAAACTTATCAGAATATTGTATAAAATGTCATTTTTTAAATCTTTACATGAATATTGTATCAAAATCAGAGCCCCAGCATTACCTGTGTTAGGTGATTTGCAAACTCCCTGTCCTTGGATAAGCATTCATGATGATGCTCCCTCCGGCGTTGCAAGTGTGCTTTCTGCCTGCTGGATCGTGCACTCTGTCTGCAGGAGGTTAAACATAAAACAGTTAATGTGACATCAGACTTAAGATTCAAGATTCATTTATTATTATCATTTTACAACACAAGGTTGTATGAGGAAATGTAGTTTGTAGTCCCTTTATGCCTCTCACTAAAACAGAAATGATATGAATGGATTAATAAAGAAAACATAAAAATAAAACTATTTACAGCAATCTGGTTGCATGTGATTAAAAAAAAATCTTTATTCTAACTACAGTATAACTGTTCAGTGTGCAAAGCCTTTAGACCTGTAGTTAAATTAAGAACTTATTCTAGTAAATTACTCAACATTGGAAGCTAACTCTAGCTACTGATGGCTGTAACAGGTGAAAAATACTTATTAAACATTCCTCTTTCCTCTCCTCAGCCTCACTGTCCTTCCACACAGCTGAATATTACAGTAATACAGTATCTGAGGCCAGCCAAGTAAAAATAAGCGGCTAAAAAGACGGTCAATAATCTGAAAAAACCTAAAATATCAGCTCAAAATTGTAGTTTGCCAACAAAATTTTCCAAAGCATGTCTGGTGACAAGTTAGGTCATGTTATCATTAGCAAACCATAAAAATGAGTGAGATTTTTTTCAAACACGTTAGCTACAGTGCTTAGTCTAATTAATAATAACTAAAACAGTTTCATGTACTTACTTAGTTTTCATTAGTGCTCCTTCTGCAACCATCAGCCGTCTGTTGTCTCTGTGTGTCTGTGGTGCTGCGTCTGTTCCTACTGACTGTCAGCAGCTCAAACCGTGTGACCGGGAGCGGGTGGGGGATGGGCATAGGTAAGATGGGGACTGCAAAAGTCAGGAAAGGTGTGTTCCTCCCTCAACTCTTTGATTCAGTGTGGAAATTTTATCATTGCATGGCTAAACTTCTGTTTCACAAAAATATTATTGCATCCAAAAGTAAAATATTTTAATATGTTTTAATATCCTAACTTCTAAATTAATATTACAAATTTTTACTGATAATATTGTGACTGCCATGCTTGCATGTATTAATATACATTTTATAACCATTGTTCTGTCTTTTCTAATGTAACCAAATAGGCTCATATTCTAAAGGAAATTTGTGTGCTTACTTCATGCAAAAAGGAAGATATTTAAATTAATTGAATTTAAATTAACATAAACTATGAGAATTGTATAATTAAATTTGTAGTTATTACTACTAGTAAAGTAATATTACTAGTAGTCTGAACATTGAGTACTTGAACCAGTAGTAGCTTAAGTAGCTAAAATACAGCAGTAGTTGCATTAATACTACTACTATACTAGTAGTAGTAGTACATACATTAGCATTAGAATTAGTAACAGCTATATTCTATAAAATAATTACATAAAGCCACAAATTCCACTTTGGTTATCCTCAAAGATTTATACAGGCTGGCACAAGTTACAGTCTCTCCTGCATGGTTGCTGCTAATACCATATATTCTGCCTCACAAAAGACAATGCTACTGTGTACTGTGTCTTACTTGCAGGAAATTATCAGATTGTTTTTGTTGGACCAAAACACCATTCAGATATGCTTCTTCTGTAGTTTTGGTCTACACTAATTATAGCCTCAGTTTGTATGAATATCACAACACAGCTAACTGTAGCCTCAGTTTGTATGAATATCAGCACACAGTTAACTGTAGCCTCAGTTTGTATGAATATCAGTACTTTGCTTCTAACTGTAGCCTCAGTTTGTATAAATATCAGTACATTGCTTCTAACTGTAGCCTCAGTTTGTATGAATATCAGTACACAGTTAACTGTAGCCTCAGTTTGTATAAGTGTCAGTACACAGCTAACTGTAGCCTCAGTTTGAATAAGTATCAGTACACGGCTAACTGTAGCCTCAGTTTGTATGAATATCAGTACATTGCTTCTAACTGTAGCCTCAGTTTGTATAAGTATCAGTACATTGCTTCCATCTGTAGCCTCAGATTGTATAAATATCAGTACATTGCTTCTAACTGTAGCCTCAGTTTATATGATTATCAGTACACAGCTAACTGTAGCTGCAGTTTGTATAAATACCAGTACACGGCTAACTGTATCCTCAGTTTGTATAAATATCAGTACATTGCTTCCATCTGTAGCCTCAGTTTGTATAAATATCAGTACACAGCTAACTGTAGCCTCAGTTTGTATAAATATCAGTACACAGCTAACTGTAGCCTCAGTTTGTATGAATATCAGTACACAGCTAACTGTAGCCTCAGTTTGTATGAATATCAGTACACGGCTAACTGTAGCCTCAGTCTGTATAAATATCAGTACATTGCTTCTAACTGTAGCCTCGGTTTGTATGAATATTGATTTATTTACATTTATTTTAAAACCTCAGAACACACATTGAGGGAGAACCCTCATTTTCAAGGGTGCCAAGGTACAGACATACAATGAATGCAGACACAACTAAAATCAAATAGAAATAAAAGAACAATACATATCTATGTCATTTTAAAACAAGATAAAATTAACAATGCTAAAAAGTTAAAGTGTAGGGATTGACAATGAGAACAAAAAATAAATAAAAATAATAAAAGCATTGACAGTTACAATTAATAAAATTAGAAATTGAAACTTGGTATTGTTTCAGCAGTATAGACGAGATCAACTTAAAGTTTTGTTGAAGCTTAATCCAAGTATGTGGGGCACAATAAACAAAATAAATATCAGAAACATTACAAAAATAGACCTTTTATTTATTTACAAATAATTGTTTATTCTTGTATTTATTAATTTATATTTTTTGTCTACTTCAGGCCAACAAAAATGTCATTATTAGTTTCTTCCAAAGAATAAAATCACTTTGAAAGGAAGTTTAATGATTGAATGTGTTCCCTTGTTGATTTTAGAAAAAGTAATATGATAACATAAAAATCACATTAAACTGCACAGACTGTCATACTTTCTATGAAATATGAAGCTTATATGATACACACACTTTCACACAGTTACACACATGTCAGTGCAAATTTACACACTGCAGTACCGAGTGTGACCTCTAGGGCATACACAAAGAATTGAAATTCAACCCCCAGGGGACCAATTTTTTTTTCAAAAAAACGTCACCAGGCACATCAGGAGCCTCTTTTCTATTGATTGCAATGCTCATGCCTGTGGGGACCGGGATTCGGTCCCCACGGTGTGAGTGATATGTCAGGTTGTGGACCCCACCAGGATAGAAAAACGAGAACACACTCACACACACATGCACACACACACAAAAACACACTGACACACACACACAAACACACACATTCACACACACAAACACACACACACACACACACACACACACACACGTACACAAACACACACTCACACATGCACACAAACACACACTCTCACACACACACTCACACACACAGACACACACACATACAAACACTGGCTAGACCAAAGAGTCCACAACTTACCTTTAAAATACTTACCTACCTCTTATACGTTAATACCAACCAAACAGTCCACAACTTACCTTTAGAATACTTACCTACCTCTTATACCTTAATACCTACCTCATCTCTCATGGGTGTCAAGATTTTTCAAAAAGTCACTCCTTGACTGGTACGAATAGACTCCAAATGACCTGAAACATGCTCCTTAACACTTTCTGCATGGTTGATTTTGGCCTCCACACTGAAATTTTCATCCCATTCATTTCCAATGGGGAGGACATGTTGCTCTATAACTCAGGAACCAAAAGTCGTAGAAACTGGCGTCAGACCTAATTTGGGGGCTCTGAACGCGCCAGTCTTGGAACCATGTCTCTACGACCTTCCGTTGCTGAGATACAACCATTTCAAAAACCGGAACTGACGTATCTCAGGACTGGAAGCTAGCATATGCTCATGGGTGGTACTGATGGAAAGGCCGTTCCTGAATTAGTGGGGATGGACCTTGGTTCCAAGTCTCTATGACCTCCCTATCAAAAGTAATTTACGTTTGTCCCGTATTGTCCACTGAGACAAACCTTGTTTTACCCCCATACCTAACCCTAACCCTAACCCTAAACCAGAGATGCAGACTCACCCAAAACGCTCGGCTGCACGGGCAGAGTCCCGGCACGCACCGCACATGCATTTTTCATGTGTTTCTGTCAATTTCAGTGTTTTTGGGCCCAAACTAGTGGCTTTTCATGAGAATCGATGCAGACTCACCCAAAACGCTGGGCTGCACCGGCAGAGTCCCGGCACGCACCGCACATGCATTTTTCATGTGTTTCTGTCAATTTCAGTGTTTTCGGGCCCAAACTAGTGGCTTTTCATCAGAATCGATGCAGACTCACCCAAAACGCTCGGCTGCACCGGCAGAGTCCCGGCACGCACCGCACATGCATTTTTCATGTGTTTCTGTCAATTTCAGTGTTTTCGGGCCCAAACTAGGGGCTTTTCATCAGAATCGATGCAGACTCACCCAAAACGCTCGGCTGCACCGGCAGAGTCCCGGCACGCACCGCACATGCATTTTTCATGTGTTTCTGTCAATTTCAGTGTTTTCGGGCCCAAACTAGTGGCTTTTCATTGGAACCGATGCAGACTCACCCTAAAGGCTCGGCTGCACCGGCAGGGTCACAGCGCACACCGTACATGCATTTTCATGTGTTTCTGTCAATTTCAGTGTTATTGGGCCCAAACTAGTGGCTTTTCATCAGAACCGATGAAGACTCACCCCAAAGGCTCGGTTGCGCAGGATCACGGCGCACGCCGTACATGCATTTTCATGTGTTTCTGTCAATTTCAGTGTTATTGGGCCCAAACTAGTGGCTTTTCGTCAGAACCGATGAAGACTCACCCCAAAGGCTCGGTTGCGCAGGGTCACGGCGCACGCCGTACATGCATTTTCATGTGTTTCTGTCAATTTCAGTGTTATTGGGCCCAAACTACTGGCTTTTCGTCAGAACCGATGCAGACTCACCCAAAACGCTGGGCTGCACCGGCAGAGTCCCGGCACGCACCGCACATGCATTTTTCATGTGTTTCTGTCAATTTCAGTGTTTTCGGGCCCAAACTAGTGGCTTTTCATCAGAATCGATGCAGACTCACCCAAAACGCTCGGCTGCACCGGCAGAGTCCCGGCACGCACCGCACATGCATTTTTCATGTGTTTCTGTCAATTTCAGTGTTTTCGGGCCCAAACTAGTGGCTTTTTATCAGAATCGATGCAGACTCACCCAAAACGCTCGGCTACACCGGCAGAGTCCCAGCACGCACCGCACATGCATTTTTCATGTGTTTCTGTCAATTTCAGTGTTTTGGGGCCCAAACTAGTGGCTTTTCATCAGAATCGATGCAGACTCACCCAAAACGCTAGGTTGCACCGGCAGAGTCCCGGCACGCACCGCACATGCATTTTTCATGTGTTTCTGTCAATTTCAGTGTTATTGGGCCCAAACTAGTGGCTTTTCATCAGAATCGATGCAGACTCACCCAAAACGCTCGGCTGCACCGGCAGAGTCCCGGCACGCACCGCACATGCATTTTTCATGTGTTTCTGTCAATTTCAGTGTTATTGGGCCCAAACTAGTGGCTTTTCATCAGAATCGATGCAGACTCACCCAAAACGCTCGGCTACACCGGCAGAGTCCCAGCACGCACCGCACATGCATTTTTCATGTGTTTCTGTCAATTTCAGTGTTTTGGGGCCCAAACTACTGGCTTTTCATCAGAATCGATGCAGACTCACCCAAAACGCTAGGTTGCACCGGCAGAGTCCCGGCACGCACCGCACATGCATTTTTCATGTGTTTCTGTCAATTTCAGTGTTTTTGGGCCCAAACTAGTGGCTTTTCATCGGAACCGATGCAGACTCACCCTAAAGGCTCGGCTGCGCCGGCAGGGTCACGGCGCACACCGTACATGCATTTTCATGTGTTTCTGTCAATTTCAGTGTTATTGGGCCCAAACTAGTGGCTTTTCATCAGAATCGATTCAGACTCACCCAAAACGCTCGGCTACACCGGCAGAGTCCCGGCACGCACCGCACATGCATTTTTCATGTGTTTCTGTCAATTTCAGTGTTTTGGGGCCCAAACTATTGGCTTTTCATCAGAATCGATGCAGACTCACCCAAAACGCTAGGTTGCACCGGCAGAGTCCCGGCACGCACCGCACATGCATTTTTCATGTGTTTCTGTCAATTTCAGTGTTTTTGGGCCCAAACTAGTGGCTTTTCATCGGAACCGATGCAGACTCACCCTAAAGGCTCGGCTGCGCCGGCAGGGTCACGGCGCACACCGTACATGCATTTTCATGTGTTTCTGTCAATTTCAGTGTTATTGGGCCCAAACTAGTGGCTTTTCATCAGAACCGATGAAGACTCACCCCAAAGGCTCGGTTGCGCAGGGTCACGGCGCACGCCGTACATGCATTTTCATGTGTTTCTGTCAATTCCACTGTTATTGGGCCCAAACTACTGGCTTTTCGTCAGAACCGATGCAGACTCACCCAAAAGGCTCGGCTGCACTGGCAGGGTCACGGCGCATGCCGTACATGCATTTTCATGTGTTTCTGTCAATTTCAGTGTTATTGGGCCCAAACTAGTGGCTTTTCGTCAGAACCGATGAAGACTCACCCCAAAGGCTCGGTTGCGCAGGGTCACGGCGCACGCCGTACATGCATTTTCATGTGTTTCTGTCAATTTCAGTGTTATTGGGCCCAAACTACTGGCTTTTCGTCAGAACCGATGCAGACTCACCCAAAACGCTCGGCTGCACTGGCAGGGTCACGGCGCACGCCGTACATGCATTTTCATGTGTTTCTGTCAATTTCAGTGTTATTGGGCCCAAACTAGTGGCTTTTCATCAGAAGCGATGTAGACTCACCCAAAAGGTTCAGCTGCGCTGGCAGGGTCACGGCGCACGCCGTACATGCATTTTCATGTGTTTCTGTCAATTTCAGTGTTTTCGGGCCCAAACTAGTGGCTTTTCATCAGAATCGATGCAGACTCACCCAAAAGGCTCGGCTGCACCGGCAGAGTCCCGGCACGCACCGCACATGCATTTTTCATGTGTTTCTGTCAATTTCAGTGTTTTCAGGCCCAAACTAGTGGCTTTTAATCATAATCGATGCAGACTCACCCAAAACGCTCGGCTGCACCGGCAGAGTCCCGGCACGCACCGCACATGCATTTTTCAAGTGTTTCTGTCAATTTCAGTGTTTTCGGGCCCAAACTAGTGGCTTTTCATCAGAATCGATGCAGACTCACCCAAAACGCTCGGCTGCACCTGCAGAGTCTCGGCACGCACCGCACATGCATTTTTAAAGTGTTTCTGTCAATTTCAGTGTTTTCGGGCCCAAACTAGTGGCTTTTCATCAGAATCGATGCAGACTCACCCAAAACGCTTGGCTGAACCGGCAGAGTCCCGGCACGCACCGCACATGCATTTTTCATGTGTTTCTGTCAATTTCAGTGTTTTCGGGCCCAAACTAGTGGCTCTTCATCAGAATCGATGCAGACTCACCCAAAATGCTGGGCTGCACCGGCAGAGTTCCGGCACGCACCGCACATGCATTTTTCATGTGTTTCTGTCAATTTCAGTGTTTTCGGGCCCAAACTAGTGGCTTTTCATCAGAATCGATGCAGACTCACCCAAAACGCTCGGCTGCACCGGCAGAGTCCCGGCACGCACCGCACATGCATTTTTCATGTGTTTCTGTCAATTTCAGTGTTATTGGGCCCAAACTAGTGGCTTTTCATCAGAATCAATGCAGACTCACCCAAAACGCTCGGCTGCACCGGCAGAGTCCCGGCACGCACCGCACATGCATTTTTCATGTGTTTCTGTCAATTTCAGTGTTTTCGGGCCCAAACTAGTGGCTTTTCATCAGAACCGATGAAGACTCACCCCAAAGGCTCGGTTGCGCAGGGTCACGGCGCACGCCGTACATGCATTTTCATGTGTTTCTGTCAATTTCAGTGTTTTCGGGCCCAAACTAGTGGCTTTTCATCGCAATCGATGCAGACTCACCCAAAACGCTGGGCTGCACCGGCAGAGTCCCGGCACGCACCGCACATGCATTTTTCATGTGTTTCTGTCAATTTCAGTGTTTTCGGGCCCAAACTAGTGGCTTTTCATCAGAATCGATGCAGACTCACCCAAAACGCTCGGCTGCACCGGCAGAGTCCCGGCACGCACCGCACATGCATTTTTCATGTGTTTCTGTCAATTTCAGTGTTATTGGGCCCAAACTAGTGGCTTTTCATCAGAATCGATGCAGACTCACCCAAAACGCTCGGCTGCACCGGCAGAGTCCCGGCACGCACCGCACATGCATTTTTCATGTGTTTCTGTCAATTTCAGTGTTATTGGGCCCAAACTAGTGGCTTTTCGTCAGAACCGATGAAGACTCACCCCAAAGGCTCGGTTGCGCAGGGTCACGGCGCACGCCGTACATGCATTTTCATGTGTTTCTGTCAATTTCAGTGTTATTGGGCCCAAACTAGTGGCTTTTCATCAGAAGCGATGTAGACTCACCCAAAAGGTTCGGCTGCGCTGGCAGGGTCACGGCGCACGCCGTACATGCATTTTCATGTGTTTCTGTCAATTTCAGTGTTTTCGGGCCCAAACTAGTGGCTTTTCATCAGAATCGATGCAGACTCACCCAAAAGGCTCGGCTGCACCGGCAGAGTCCCGGCACGCACCGCACATGCATTTTTCATGTGTTTCTGTCAATTTCAGTGTTTTCAGGCCCAAACTAGTGGCTTTTAATCATAATCGATGCAGACTCACCCAAAACGCTCGGCTGCACCGGCAGAGTCCCAGCACGCACCGCACATGCATTTTTCATGTGTTTCTGTCAATTTCAGTGTTATTGGGCCCAAACTAGTGGCTTTTCATCAGAATCGATGCAGACTCACCCAAAACGCTGGGCTGCACCGGCAGAGTCCCGGCACGCACCGCACATGCATTTTTCATGTGTTTCTGTCAATTTCAGTGTTATTGGGCCCAAACTAGTGGCTTTTCATCAGAATCGATGCAGACTCACCCAAAACGCTCGGCTGCACCGGCAGAGTCCCGGCACGCACCGCACATGCATTTTTCATGTGTTTCTGTCAATTTCAGTGTTATTGGGCCCAAACTAGTGGCTTTTCATCAGAATCGATGCAGACTCACCCAAAATGCTCGGCTGCACCGGCAGAGTCCCGGCACGCACCGCACATGCATTTTTCATGTGTTTCTGTCAATTTCAGTGTTTTCGGGCCCAAACTAGTGGCTTTTCATCAGAATCGATGCAGACTCACCCAAAACGCTCGGCTGCACTGGCAGAGTCCCGGCACGCACCGCACATGCATTTTTCATGTGTTTCTGTCAATTTCAGTGTTTTCGGGCCCAAACTAGTGTCTTTTCATCAGAATCGATGCAGACTCACCCAAAACGCTCGGTTGCACCGGCAGAGTCCCGGCACACACCGCACATGCATTTTTCATGTGTTTCTGTCAATTTCAGTGTTTTTGGGCCCAAACTAGTCGCTCTTCAAGAGAATCGATGCAGACTCACCCAAAACGCTGGGCTGCACTGGAAGAGTCCCGGCACGCACCGCACATGCATTTTTCATGTGTTTCTGTCAATTTCAGTGTTATTGGGCCCAAACTAGTGGCTTTTCATCAGAACCGATGCAGACTCACCCAAAAGGCTCGGCTGCGCTGGCAGGGTCACGGCGCAAGCCGTACATGCATTTTCATGTGTTTCTGTCAATTTCAGTGTTATTGGGCCCAAACTAGTGGCTTTTCGTCAGAATCGATGCAGACTCACCCAAAACGCTGGGCTGCACTGGCAGAGTCCCGGCACGCACCGCACATGCATTTTTCATGTGTTTCTGTCAATTTCAGTGTTATTGGGCCCAAACTAGTGGCTTTTCATCAGAACCGATGAAGACTCACCCCAAAGGCTCGGTTGCGCAGGGTCACGGCGCACGCCGTACATGCATTTTCATGTGTTTCTGTCACTTTCAGTGTTTTCGGGCCCAAACTAGTGGCTTTTCATCGCAATCGATGCAGACTCACCCAAAACGCTCGGCTGCACCGGCAGAGTCCCAGCACGCACCGCACATGCATTTTTCATGTGTTTCTGTCAATTTCAGTGTTATTGGGCCCAAACTAGTGGCTTTTCATCAGAATCGATGCAGACTCACCCAAAACGCTGGGCTGCACCGGCAGAGTCCCGGCACGCACCGCACATGCATTTTTCATGTGTTTCTGTCAATTTCAGTGTTATTGGGCCCAAACTAGTGGCTTTTCATCAGAATCGATGCAGACTCACCCAAAACGCTCGGCTGCACCGGCAGAGTCCCGGCACGCACCGCACATGCATTTTTCATGTGTTTCTGTCAATTTCAGTGTTATTGGGCCCAAACTAGTGGCTTTTCATCAGAATCGATGCAGACTCACCCAAAATGCTCGGCTGCACCGGCAGAGTCCCGGCACGCACCGCACATGCATTTTTCATGTGTTTCTGTCAATTTCAGTGTTTTCGGGCCCAAACTAGTGGCTTTTCATCAGAATCGATGCAGACTCACCCAAAACGCTGGGCTGCACTGGCAGAGTCCCGGCACGCACCGCACATGCATTTTTCATGTGTTTCTGTCAATTTCAGTGTTTTCGGGCCCAAACTAGTGTCTTTTCATCAGAATCGATGCAGACTCACCCAAAACGCTCGGTTGCACCGGCAGAGTCCCGGCACACACCGCACATGCATTTTTCATGTGTTTCTGTCAATTTCAGTGTTTTTGGGCCCAAACTAGTCGCTCTTCAAGAGAATCGATGCAGACTCACCCAAAACGCTGGGCTGCACTGGAAGAGTCCCGGCACGCACCGCACATGCATTTTTCATGTGTTTCTGTCAATTTCAGTGTTATTGGGCCCAAACTAGTGGCTTTTCATCAGAACCGATGCAGACTCACCCAAAAGGCTCGGCTGCGCTGGCAGGGTCACGGCGCAAGCCGTACATGCATTTTCATGTGTTTCTGTCAATTTCAGTGTTATTGGGCCCAAACTAGTGGCTTTTCGTCAGAATCGATGCAGACTCACCCAAAACGCTGGGCTGCACTGGCAGAGTCCCGGCACGCACCGCACATGCATTTTTCATGTGTTTCTGTCAATTTCAGTGTTATTGGGCCCAAACTAGTGGCTTTTCATCAGAACCGATGAAGACTCACCCCAAAGGCTCGGTTGCGCAGGGTCACGGCGCACGCCGTACCTGCATTTTCATGTGTTTCTGTCAATTTCAGTGTTATTGGGCCCAAACTAGTGGCTTTTCGTCAGAACCGATGAAGACTCACCCCAAAGGCTCGGTTGCGCAGGGTCACGGCGCACGCCGTACATGCATTTTCATGTGTTTCTGTCAATTTCAGTGTTATTGGGCCCAAACTACTGGCTTTTCGTCAGAACCGATGCAGACTCACCCAAAACGCTCGGCTGCACTGGCAGGGTCACGGCGCACGCCGTACATGCATTTTCATGTGTTTCTGTCAATTTCAGTGTTATTGGGCCCAAACTAGTGGCTTTTCATCAGAAGCGATGTAGACTCACCCAAAAGGTTCGGCTGCGCTGGCAGGGTCACGGCGCACGCCGTACATGCATTTTCATGTGTTTCTGTCAATTTCAGTGTTTTCGGGCCCAAACTAGTGGCTTTTCATCAGAATCGATGCAGACTCACCCAAAAGGCTCGGCTGCACCGGCAGAGTCCCGGCACGCACCGCACATGCATTTTTCATGTGTTTCTGTCAATTTCAGTGTTTTCAGGCCCAAACTAGTGGCTTTTAATCATAATCGATGCAGACTCACCCAAAACGCTCGGCTGCACCGGCAGAGTCCCGGCACGCACCGCACATGCATTTTTCAAGTGTTTCTGTCAATTTCAGTGTTTTCGGGCCCAAACTAGTGGCTTTTCATCAGAATCGATGCAGACTCACCCAAAACGCTGGGCTGCAACGGCAGAGTCCCGGCACGCACCGCACATGCATTTTTCATGTGTTTCTGTCAATTTCAGTGTTTTCGGGCCCAAACTAGTGGCTCTTCATCAGAATCGATGCAGACTCACCCAAAATGCTGGGCTGCACCGGCAGAGTCCCGGCACGCACCGCACATGCATTTTTCATGTGTTTCTGTCAATTTCAGTGTTTTCGGGCCCAAACTAGTGGCTTTTCATCAGAACCGATGAAGACTCACCCCAAAGGCTCGGTTGCGCAGGGTCACGGCGCACGCCGTACATGCATTTTCATGTGTTTCTGTCACTTTCAGTGTTTTCGGGCCCAAACTAGTGGCTTTTCATCGCAATCGATGCAGACTCACCCAAAACGCTGGGCTGCACCGGCAGAGTCCCGGCACGCACCGCACATGCATTTTTCATGTGTTTCTGTCAATTTCAGTGTTTTCGGGCCCAAACTAGTGGCTTTTCATCAGAATCGATGCAGACTCACCCAAAACGCTCGGCTGCACCGGCAGAGTCCCGGCACGCACCGCACATGCATTTTTCATGTGTTTCTGTCAATTTCAGTGTTATTGGGCCCAAACTAGTGGCTTTTCATCAGAATCGATGCAGACTCACCCAAAACGCTCGGCTGCACCGGCAGAGTCCCGGCACGCACCGCACATGCATTTTTCATGTGTTTCTGTCAATTTCAGTGTTTTTGGGCCCAAACTAGTCGCTCTTCAAGAGAATCGATGCAGACTCACCCAAAACGCTCGGCTGCACTGGCAGAGTCCCGGCACGCACCGCACATGCATTTTTCATGTGTTTCTGTCAATTTCAGTGTTTTCGGGCCCAAACTAGTGGCTTTTCATCAGAACCGATGCAGACTCACCCAAAAGGCTCGGCTGCGCTGGCAGGGTCACGGCGCAAGCCGTACATGCATTTTCATGTGTTTCTGTCAATTTCAGTGTTATTGGGCCCAAACTAGTGGCTTTTCGTCAGAACCGATGCAGACTCACCCAAAAGGCTCGGCTGCACTGGCAGGGTCACGGCGCACGCCGTACATGCATTTTCATGTGTTTCTGTCAATTTCAGTGTTATTGGGCCCAAACTAGTGGCTTTTCGTCAGAACCGATGAAGACTCACCCCAAAGGCTCGGTTGCGCAGGGTCACGGCGCACGCTGTACATGCATTTTCATGTGTTTCTGTCAATTTCAGTGTTTTCGGGCCCAAACTAGTGGCTTTTCATCAGAACCGATGCAGACTCACCCAAAAGGCTCGGCTGCGCTGGCAGGGTCACGGCGCAAGCCGTACATGCATTTTCATGTGTTTCTGTCAATTTCAGTGTTATTGGGCCCAAACTAGTGGCTTTTCGTCAGAACCGATGCAGACTCACCCAAAAGGCTCGGCTGCACTGGCAGGGTCACGGCGCACGCCGTACATGCATTTTCATGTGTTTCTGTCAATTTCAGTGTTATTGGGCCCAAACTAGTGGCTTTTCGTCAGAACCGATGAAGACTCACCCCAAAGGCTCGGTTGCGCAGGGTCACGGCGCACGCCGTACATGCATTTTCATGTGTTTCTGTCAATTTCAGTGTTATTGGGCCCAAACTACTGGCTTTTCGTCAGAACCGATGCAGACTCACCCAAAACGCTCGGCTGCACTGGCAGGGTCACGGTGCACGCCGTACATGCATTTTCATGTGTTTCTGTCAATTTCAGTGTTATTGGGCCCAAACTAGTGGCTTTTCATCAGAATCAATGCAGACTCACCCAAAACGCTCGGCTGCACCGGCAGAGTCCCGGCACGCACCGCACATGCATTTTTCATGTGTTTCTGTCAATTTCAGTGTTTTCGGGCCCAAACTAGTGGCTTTTCATCAGAACCGATGAAGACTCACCCCAAAGGCTCGGTTGCGTAGGGTCACGGCGCACGCCGTACATGCATTTTCATGTGTTTCTGTCAATTTCAGTGTTATTGGGCCCAAACTAGTGGCTTTTCATCAGAAGCGATGTAGACTCACCCAAAAGGTTCGGCTGCGCTGGCAGGGTCACGGCGCACGCCGTACATGCATTTTCATGTGTTTCTGTCAATTTCAGTGTTTTCGGGCCCAAACTAGTGGCTTTTCATCAGAATCGATGCAGACTCACCCAAAAGGCTCGGCTGCACCGGCAGAGTCCCGGCACGCACCGCACATGCATTTTTCATGTGTTTCTGTCAATTTCAGTGTTTTCAGGCCCAAACTAGTGGCTTTTAATCATAATCGATGCAGACTCACCCAAAACGCTCGGCTGCACCGGCAGAGTCCCGGCACGCACCGCACATGCATTTTTCAAGTGTTTCTGTCAATTTCAGTGTTTTCGGGCCCAAACTAGTGGCTTTTCATCAGAATCGATGCAGACTCACCCAAAACGCTGGGCTGCAACGGCAGAGTCCCGACACGCACCGCACATGCATTTTTCATGTGTTTCTGTCAATTTCAGTGTTTTCGGGCCCAAACTAGTGGCTCTTCATCAGAATCGATGCAGACTCACCCAAAATGCTGGGCTGCACCGGCAGAGTCCCGGCACGCACCGCACATGCATTTTTCATGTGTTTCTGTCAATTTCAGTGTTTTCGGGCCCAAACTAGTGGCTTTTCATCAGAACCGATGAAGACTCACCCCAAAGGCTCGGTTGCGCAGGGTCACGGCGCACGCCGTACATGCATTTTCATGTGTTTCTGTCACTTTCAGTGTTTTCGGGCCCAAACTAGTGGCTTTTCATCGCAATCGATGCAGACTCACCCAAAACGCTGGGCTGCACCGGCAGAGTCCCGGCACGCACCGCACATGCATTTTTCATGTGTTTCTGTCAATTTCAGTGTTTTCGGGCCCAAACTAGTGGCTTTTCATCAGAATCGATGCAGACTCACCCAAAACGCTCGGCTGCACCGGCAGAGTCCCGGCACGCACCGCACATGCATTTTTCATGTGTTTCTGTCAATTTCAGTGTTATTGGGCCCAAACTAGTGGCTTTTCATCAGAATCAATGCAGACTCACCCAAAACGCTCGGCTGCACCGGCAGAGTCCCGGCACGCACCGCACATGCATTTTTCATGTGTTTCTGTCAATTTCAGTGTTTTCGGGCCCAAACTAGTGGCTTTTCATCAGAACCGATGAAGACTCACCCCAAAGGCTCGGTTGCGTAGGGTCACGGCGCACGCCGTACATGCATTTTCATGTGTTTCTGTCAATTTCAGTGTTATTGGGCCCAAACTAGTGGCTTTTCATCAGAAGCGATGTAGACTCACCCAAAAGGTTCGGCTGCGCTGGCAGGGTCACGGCGCACGCCGTACATGCATTTTCATGTGTTTCTGTCAATTTCAGTGTTTTCGGGCCCAAACTAGTGGCTTTTCATCAGAATCGATGCAGACTCACCCAAAAGGCTCGGCTGCACCGGCAGAGTCCCGGCACGCACCGCACATGCATTTTTCATGTGTTTCTGTCAATTTCAGTGTTTTCAGGCCCAAACTAGTGGCTTTTAATCATAATCGATGCAGACTCACCCAAAACGCTCGGCTGCACCGGCAGAGTCCCGGCACGCACCGCACATGCATTTTTCAAGTGTTTCTGTCAATTTCAGTGTTTTCGGGCCCAAACTAGTGGCTTTTCATCAGAATCGATGCAGACTCACCCAAAACGCTGGGCTGCAACGGCAGAGTCCCGGCACGCACCGCACATGCATTTTTCATGTGTTTCTGTCAATTTCAGTGTTTTCGGGCCCAAACTAGTGGCTCTTCATCAGAATCGATGCAGACTCACCCAAAATGCTGGGCTGCACCGGCAGAGTCCCGGCACGCACCGCACATGCATTTTTCATGTGTTTCTGTCAATTTCAGTGTTTTCGGGCCCAAACTAGTGGCTTTTCATCAGAACCGATGAAGACTCACCCCAAAGGCTCGGTTGCGCAGGGTCACGGCGCACGCCGTACATGCATTTTCATGTGTTTCTGTCACTTTCAGTGTTTTCGGGCCCAAACTAGTGGCTTTTCATCGCAATCGATGCAGACTCACCCAAAACGCTGGGCTGCACCGGCAGAGTCCCGGCACGCACCGCACATGCATTTTTCATGTGTTTCTGTCAATTTCAGTGTTTTCGGGCCCAAACTAGTGGCTTTTCATCAGAATCGATGCAGACTCACCCAAAACGCTCGGCTGCACCGGCAGAGTCCCGGCACGCACCGCACATGCATTTTTCATGTGTTTCTGTCAATTTCAGTGTTATTGGGCCCAAACTAGTGGCTTTTCATCAGAATCGATGCAGACTCACCCAAAACGCTCGGCTGCACCGGCAGAGTCCCGGCACGCACCGCACATGCATTTTTCATGTGTTTCTGTCAATTTCAGTGTTTTTGGGCCCAAACTAGTCGCTCTTCAAGAGAATCGATGCAGACTCACCCAAAACGCTCGGCTGCACTGGCAGAGTCCCGGCACGCACCGCACATGCATTTTTCATGTGTTTCTGTCAATTTCAGTGTTTTCGGGCCCAAACTAGTGGCTTTTCATCAGAACCGATGCAGACTCACCCAAAAGGCTCGGCTGCGCTGGCAGGGTCACGGCGCAAGCCGTACATGCATTTTCATGTGTTTCTGTCAATTTCAGTGTTATTGGGCCCAAACTAGTGGCTTTTCGTCAGAACCGATGCAGACTCACCCAAAAGGCTCGGCTGCACTGGCAGGGTCACGGCGCACGCCGTACATGCATTTTCATGTGTTTCTGTCAATTTCAGTGTTATTGGGCCCAAACTAGTGGCTTTTCGTCAGAACCGATGAAGACTCACCCCAAAGGCTCGGTTGCGCAGGGTCACGGCGCACGCTGTACATGCATTTTCATGTGTTTCTGTCAATTTCAGTGTTTTCGGGCCCAAACTAGTGGCTTTTCATCAGAACCGATGCAGACTCACCCAAAAGGCTCGGCTGCGCTGGCAGGGTCACGGCGCAAGCCGTACATGCATTTTCATGTGTTTCTGTCAATTTCAGTGTTATTGGGCCCAAACTAGTGGCTTTTCGTCAGAACCGATGCAGACTCACCCAAAAGGCTCGGCTGCACTGGCAGGGTCACGGCGCACGCCGTACATGCATTTTCATGTGTTTCTGTCAATTTCAGTGTTATTGGGCCCAAACTAGTGGCTTTTCGTCAGAACCGATGAAGACTCACCCCAAAGGCTCGGTTGCGCAGGGTCACGGCGCACGCCGTACATGCATTTTCATGTGTTTCTGTCAATTTCAGTGTTATTGGGCCCAAACTACTGGCTTTTCGTCAGAACCGATGCAGACTCACCCAAAACGCTCGGCTGCACTGGCAGGGTCACGGTGCACGCCGTACATGCATTTTCATGTGTTTCTGTCAATTTCAGTGTTATTGGGCCCAAACTAGTGGCTTTTCATCAGAAGCGATGTAGACTCACCCAAAAGGTTCGGCTGCGCTGGCAGGGTCACGGCGCACGCCGTACATGCATTTTCATGTGTTTCTGTCAATTTCAGTGTTTTCGGGCCCAAACTAGTGGCTTTTCATCAGAATCGATGCAGACTCACCCAAAACGCTCGGCTGCACCGGCAGAGTCCCGGCACGCACCGCACATGCATTTTTCATGTGTTTCTGTCAATTTCAGTGTTATTGGGCCCAAACTAGTGGCTTTTCATCAGAATTGATGCAGACTCACCCAAAACGCTCGGCTGCACCGGCAGAGTCCCGGCACGCACCGCACATGCATTTTTCATGTGTTTCTGTCAATTTCAGTGTTTTTGGGCCCAAACTAGTCGCTCTTCAAGAGAATCGATGCAGACTCACCCAAAACGCTCGGCTGCGCTGGCAGAGTCCCGGCACGCACCGCACATGCATTTTTCATGTGTTTCTGTCAATTTCAGTGTTTTCGGGCCCAAACTAGTGGCTTTTCATCAGAACCGATGCAGACTCACCCAAAAGGCTAGGCTGCGCTGGCAGGGTCACGGCGCAAGCCGTACATGCATTTTCATGTGTTTCTGTCAATTTCAGTGTTATTGGGCCCAAACTAGTGGCTTTTCGTCAGAACCGATGCAGACTCACCCAAAAGGCTCGGCTGCACTGGCAGGGTCACGGCGCACGCCGTACATGCATTTTCATGTGTTTCTGTCAATTTCAGTGTTATTGGGCCCAAACTAGTGGCTTTTCGTCAGAACCGATGAAGACTCACCCCAAAGGCTCGGTTGCGCAGGGTCACGGCGCACGCCGTACATGCATTTTCATGTGTTTCTGTCAATTTCAGTGTTATTGGGCCCAAACTACTGGCTTTTCGTCAGAACCGATGCAGACTCACCCAAAACGCTCGGCTGCACTGGCAGGGTCACGGTGCACGCCGTACATGCATTTTCATGTGTTTCTGTCAATTTCAGTGATATTAGGCCCAAACTAGTGGCTTTTCATCAGAAGCGATGTAGACTCACCCAAAAGGTTCGGCTGCGCTGGCAGGGTCACGGCGCACGCCGTACATGCATTTTCATGTGTTTCTGTCAATTTCAGTGTTTTCGGGCCAAAACTAGTGGCTTTTCATCGCAATCGATGCAGACTCACCCAAAACGCTGGGCTGCACCGGCAGAGTCCCGGCACGCACCGCACATGCATTTTTCATGTGTTTCTGTCAATTTCAGTGTTTTCGGGCCCAAACTAGTGACTTTTCATCAGAATCGATGCAGACTCACCCAAAACGCTCGGCTGCACCGGCAGAGTCCCGGCACGCACCGCACATGCATTTTTCATGTGTTTCTGTCAATTTCAGTGTTATTGGGCCCAAACTAGTGGCTTTTCATCAGAATAGATGCAGACTCACCCAAAACGCTCGGCTGCACCGGCAGAGTCCCGGCACGCACCGCACATGCATTTTTCATGTGTTTCTGTCAATTTCAGTGTTTTTGGGCCCAAACTAGTCGCTCTTCAAGAGAATCGATGCAGACTCACCCAAAACGCTCGGCTGCACTGGCAGAGTCCCGGCACGCACCGCACATGCATTTTTCATGTGTTTCTGTCAATTTCAGTGTTTTCGGGCCCAAACTAGTGGCTTTTCATCAGAACCGATGCAGACTCACCCAAAAGGCTCGGCTGCGCTGGCAGGGTCACGGCGCAAGCCGTACATGCATTTTCATGTGTTTCTGTCAATTTCAGTGTTATTGGGCCCAAACTAGTGGCTTTTCGTCAGAACCGATGCAGACTCACCCAAAAGGCTCGGCTGCACTGGCAGGGTCACGGCGCACGCCGTACATGCATTTTCATGTGTTTCTGTCAATTTCAGTGTTATTGGGCCCAAACTAGTGGCTTTTCGTCAGAACCGATGAAGACTCACCCCAAAGGCTCGGTTGCGCAGGGTCACGGCGCACGCCGTACATGCATTTTCATGTGTTTCTGTCAATTTCAGTGTTATTGGGCCCAAACTACTGGCTTTTCGTCAGAACCGATGCAGACTCACCCAAAACGCTCGGCTGCACTGGCAGGGTCACGGTGCACGCCGTACATGCATTTTCATGTGTTTCTGTCAATTTCAGTGTTATTGGGCCCAAACTAGTGGCTTTTCATCAGAAGCGATGTAGACTCACCCAAAAGGTTCGGCTGCGCTGGCAGGGTCACGGCGCACGCCGTACATGCATTTTCATGTGTTTCTGTCAATTTCAGTGTTTTCGGGCCCAAACTAGTGGCTTTTCATCAGAATCGATGCAGACTCACCCAAAACGCTCGGCTCCACCGGCAGAGTCCCGGCACGCACCGCACATGCATTTTTCATGTGTTTCTGTCAATTTCAGTGTTTTCGGGCCCAAACTAGTGGCTTTTCATCAGAACCGATGCAGACTCACCCAAAAGGCTAGGCTGCGCTGGCAGGGTCACGGCGCAAGCCGTACATGCATTTTCATGTGTTTCTGTCAATTTCAGTGTTATTGGGCCCAAACTAGTGGCTTTTCGTCAGAACCGATGCAGACTCACCCAAAAGGCTCGGCTGCACTGGCAGGGTCACGGCGCACGCCGTACATGCATTTTCATGTGTTTCTGTCAATTTCAGTGTTATTGGGCCCAAACTAGTGGCTTTTCGTCAGAACCGATGAAGACTCACCCCAAAGGCTCGGTTGCGCAGGGTCACGGCGCACGCCGTACATGCATTTTCATGTGTTTCTGTCAATTTCAGTGTTATTGGGCCCAAACTACTGGATTTTGTCAGAACCGATGCAGACTCACCCAAAACGCTCGGCTGCACTGGCAGGGTCACGGTGCACGCCGTACATGCATTTTCATGTGTTTCTGTCAATTTCAGTGTTATTGGGCCCAAACTAGTGGCTTTTCATCAGAAGCGATGTAGACTCACCCAAAAGGTTCGGCTGCGCTGGCAGGGTCACGGCGCACGCCGTACATGCATTTTCATGTGTTTCTGTCAATTTCAGTGTTTTCGGGCCAAAACTAGTGGCTTTTCATCGCAATCGATGCAGACTCACCCAAAACGCTGGGCTGCACCGGCAGAGTCCCGGCACGCACCGCACATGCATTTTTCATGTGTTTCTGTCAATTTCAGTGTTTTCGGGCCCAAACTAGTCGCTCTTCAAGAGAATCGATGCAGACTCACCCAAAACGCTCGGCTGCACCGGCAGAGTCCCGGCACGCACCGCACATGCATTTTTCATGTGTTTCTGTCAATTTCAGTGTTATTGGGCCCAAACTAGTGGCTTTTCATCAGAATCGATGCAGACTCACCCAAAACGCTCGGCTGCACCGGCAGAGTCCCGGCACGCACCGCACATGCATTTTTCATGTGTTTCTGTCAATTTCAGTGTTTTTGGGCCCAAACTAGTCGCTCTTCAAGAGAATCGATGCAGACTCACCCAAAACGCTCGGCTGCACTGGCAGAGTCCCGGCACGCACCGCACATGCATTTTTCATGTGTTTCTGTCAATTTCAGTGTTTTCGGGCCCAAACTAGTGGCTTTTCATCAGAACCGATGCAGACTCACCCAAAAGGCTCGGCTGCGCTGGCAGGGTCACGGCGCAAGCCGTACATGCATTTTCATGTGTTTCTGTCAATTTCAGTGTTATTGGGCCCAAACTAGTGGCTTTTCGTCAGAACCGATGCAGACTCACCCAAAAGGCTCGGCTGCACTGGCAGGGTCACGGCGCACGCCGTACATGCATTTTCATGTGTTTCTGTCAATTTCAGTGTTATTGGGCCCAAACTAGTGGCTTTTCGTCAGAACCGATGAAGACTCACCCCAAAGGCTCGGTTGCGCAGGGTCAAGGCGCACGCCGTACATGCATTTTCATGTGTTTCTGTCAATTTCAGTGTTATTGGGCCCAAACTACTGGCTTTTCGTCAGAACCGATGCAGACTCACCCAAAACGCTCGGCTGCACTGGCAGGGTCACGGTGCACGCCGTACATGCATTTTCATGTGTTTCTGTCAATTTCAGTGTTATTGGGCCCAAACTAGTGGCTTTTCATCAGAAGCGATGTAGACTCACCCAAAAGGTTCGGCTGCGCTGGCAGGGTCACGGCGCACGCCGTACATGCATTTTCATGTGTTTCTGTCAATTTCAGTGTTTTCGGGCCCAAACTAGTGGCTTTTCATCAGAATCGATGCAGACTCACCCAAAACGCTCGGCTGCACCGGCAGAGTCCCGGCACGCACCGCACATGCATTTTTCATGTGTTTCTGTCAATTTCAGTGTTATTGGGCCCAAACTAGTGGCTTTTCATCAGAATCGATGCAGACTCACCCAAAACGCTCGGCTGCACCGGCAGAGTCCCGGCACGCACCGCACATGCATTTTTCATGTGTTTCTGTCAATTTCAGTGTTTTTGGGCCCAAACTAGTCGCTCTTCAAGAGAATCGATGCAGACTCACCCAAAACGCTCGGCTGCACTGGCAGAGTCCCGGCACGCACCGCACATGCATTTTTCATGTGTTTCTGTCAATTTCAGTGTTTTCGGGCCCAAACTAGTGGCTTTTCATCAGAACCGATGCAGACTCACCCAAAAGGCTCGGCTGCGCTGGCAGGGTCACGGCGCAAGCCGTACATGCATTTTCATGTGTTTCTGTCAATTTCAGTGTTATTGGGCCCAAACTAGTGGCTTTTCGTCAGAACCGATGCAGACTCACCCAAAAGGCTCGGCTGCACTGGCAGGGTCACGGCGCACGCCGTACATGCATTTTCATGTGTTTCTGTCAATTTCAGTGTTATTGGGCCCAAACTAGTGGCTTTTCGTCAGAACCGATGAAGACTAACCCCAAAGGCTCGGTTGCGCAGGGTCACGGCGCACGCCGTACATGCATTTTCATGTGTTTCTGTCAATTTCAGTGTTTTCGGGCCCAAACTACTGGCTTTTCGTCAGAACCGATGCAGACTCACCCAAAAGGTTCGGCTGCGCTGGCAGGGTCACGGCGCACGCCGTACATGCATTTTCATGTGTTTCTGTCAATTTCAGTGTTTTCGGGCCCAAACTAGTGGCTTTTCATCAGAATCGATGCAGACTCACCCAAAACGCTCGGCTGCACCGGCAGAGTCCCGGCACGCACCGCACATGCATTTTTCATGTGTTTCTGTCAATTTCAGTGTTATTGGGCCCAAACTAGTGGCTTTTCATCAGAATCGATGCAGACTCACCCAAAACGCTCGGCTGCACCGGCAGAGTCCCGGCACGCACCGCACATGCATTTTTCATGTGTTTCTGTCAATTTCAGTGTTATTGGGCCCAAACTAGTGGCTTTTCATCAGAATCAATGCAGACTCACCCAAAACGCTCGGCTGCACCGGCAGAGTCCCGGCACGCACCGCACATGCATTTTTCATGTGTTTCTGTCAATTTCAGTGTTTTCGGGCCCAAACTAGTGGCTTTTCATCAGAACCGATGAAGACTCACCCCAAAGGCTCGGTTGCGCAGGGTCACGGCGCACGCCGTACATGCATTTTCATGTGTTTCTGTCACTTTCAGTGTTTTCGGGCCCAAACTAGTGGCTTTTCATCGCAATCGATGCAGACTCACCCAAAACGCTGGGCTGCACCGGCAGAGTCCCGGCACGCACCGCACATGCATTTTTCATGTGTTTCTGTCAATTTCAGTGATTTCGGGCCCAAACTAGTGGCTTTTCATCAGAATCGATGCAGACTCACCCAAAACGCTCGGCTGCACCGGCAGAGTCCCGGCACGCACCGCACATGCATTTTTCATGTGTTTCTGTCAATTTCAGTGTTATTGGGCCCAAACTAGTGGCTTTTCATCAGAATCGATGCAGACTCACCCAAAACGCTCGGCTGAACCGGCAGAGTCCCGGCACGCACCGCACATGCATTTTTCATGTGTTTCTGTCAATTTCAGTGTTTTTGGGCCCAAACTAGTCGCTCTTCAAGAGAATCGATGCAGACTCACCCAAAACGCTCGGCTGCACTGGCAGAGTCCCGGCACGCACCGCACATGCATTTTTCATGTGTTTCTGTCAATTTCAGTGTTTTCGGGCCCAAACTAGTGGCTTTTCATCAGAACCGATGCAGACTCACCCAAAAGGCTCGGCTGCGCTGGCAGGGTCACGGCGCAAGCCGTACATGCATTTTCATGTGTTTCTGTCAATTTCAGTGTTATTGGGCCCAAACTAGTGGCTTTTCGTCAGAACCGATGCAGACTCACCCAAAAGGCTCGGCTGCACTGGCAGGGTCACGGCGCACGCCGTACATGCATTTTCATGTGTTTCTGTCAATTTCAGTGTTATTGGGCCCAAACTAGTGGCTTTTCGTCAGAACCGATGAAGACTAACCCCAAAGGCTCGGTTGCGCAGGGTCACGGCGCACGCCGTACATGCATTTTCATGTGTTTCTGTCAATTTCAGTGTTTTCGGGCCCAAACTAGTGGCTTTTCATCAGAACCGATGCAGACTCACCCAAAAGGCTCGGCTGCGCTGGCAGGGTCACGGCGCAAGCCGTACATGCATTTTCATGTGTTTCTGTCAATTTCAGTGTTATTGGGCCCAAACTAGTGGCTTTTCGTCAGAACCGATGCAGACTCACCCAAAAGGCTCGGCTGCACTGGCAGGGTCACGGCGCACGCCGTACATGCATTTTCATGTGTTTCTGTCAATTTCAGTGTTATTGGGCCCAAACTAGTGGCTTTTCGTCAGAACCGATGAAGACTCACCCCAAAGGCTCGGTTGCGCAGGGTCACGGCGCACGCCGTACATGCATTTTCATGTGTTTCTGTCAATTTCAGTGTTATTGGGCCCAAACTACTGGCTTTTCGTCAGAACCGATGCAGACTCACCCAAAACGCTCGGCTGCACTGGCAGGGTCACGGTGCACGCCGTACATGCATTTTCATGTGTTTCTGTCAATTTCAGTGTTATTGGGCCCAAACTAGTGGCTTTTCATCAGAAGCGATGTAGACTCACCCAAAAGGTTCGGCTGCGCTGGCAGGGTCACGGCGCACGCCGTACATGCATTTTCATGTGTTTCTGTCAATTTCAGTGTTTTCGGGCCCAAACTAGTGGCTTTTCATCAGAATCGATGCAGACTCACCCAAAACGCTCGGCTGCACCGGCAGAGTCCCGGCACGCACCGCACATGCATTTTTCATGTGTTTCTGTCAATTTCAGTGTTATGGGGCCCAAACTAGTGGCTTTTCATCAGAATCGATACAGACTCACCCAAAACGCTCGGCTGCACCGGCAGAGTCCCGGCACGCACCGCACATGCATTTTTCATGTGTTTCTGTCAATTTCAGTGTTTTTGGGCCCAAACTAGTCGCTCTTCAAGAGAATCGATGCAGACTCACCCAAAACGCTCGGCTGCACTGGCAGAGTCCCGGCACGCACCGCACATGCATTTTTCATGTGTTTCTGTCAATTTCAGTGTTTTCGGGCCCAAACTAGTGGCTTTTCATCAGAACCGATGCAGACTCACCCAAAAGGCTAGGCTGCGCTGGCAGGGTCACGGCGCAAGCCGTACATGCATTTTCATGTGTTTCTGTCAATTTCAGTGTTATTGGGCCCAAACTAGTGGCTTTTCGTCAGAACCGATGCAGACTCACCCAAAAGGCTCGGCTGCACTGGCAGGGTCACGGCGCACGCCGTACATGCATTTTCATGTGTTTCTGTCAATTTCAGTGTTATTGGGCCCAAACTAGTGGCTTTTCGTCAGAACCGATGAAGACTCACCCCAAAGGCTCGGTTGCGCAGGGTCACGGCGCACGCCGTACATGCATTTTCATGTGTTTCTGTCAATTTCAGTGTTATTGGGCCCAAACTACTGGCTTTTCGTCAGAACCGATGCAGACTCACCCAAAACGCTCGGCTGCACTGGCAGGGTCACGGTGCACGCCGTACATGCATTTTCATGTGTTTCTGTCAATTTCAGTGTTATTGGGCCCAAACTAGTGGCTTTTCATCAGAAGCGATGTAGACTCACCCAAAAGGTTCGGCTGCGCTGGCAGGGTCACGGCGCACGCCGTACATGCATTTTCATGTGTTTCTGTCAATTTCAGTGTTTTCGGGCCAAAACTAGTGGCTTTTCATCGCAATCGATGCAGACTCACCCAAAACGCTGGGCTGCACCGGCAGAGTCCCGGCACGCACCGCACATGCATTTTTCATGTGTTTCTGTCAATTTCAGTGTTTTCGGGCCCAAACTAGTGACTTTTCATCAGAATCGATGCAGACTCACCCAAAACGCTCGGCTGCACCGGCAGAGTCCCGGCACGCACCGCACATGCATTTTTCATGTGTTTCTGTCAATTTCAGTGTTATTGGGCCCAAACTAGTGGCTTTTCATCAGAATCGATGCAGACTCACCCAAAACGCTCGGCTGCACCGGCAGAGTCCCGGCACGCACCGCACATGCATTTTTCATGTGTTTCTGTCAATTTCAGTGTTTTTGGGCCCAAACTAGTCGCTCTTCAAGAGAATCGATGCAGACTCACCCAAAACGCTCGGCTGCACTGGCAGAGTCCCGGCACGCACCGCACATGCATTTTTCATGTGTTTCTGTCAATTTCAGTGTTTTCGGGCCCAAACTAGTGGCTTTTCATCAGAACCGATGCAGACTCACCCAAAAGGCTCGGCTGCGCTGGCAGGGTCACGGCGCAAGCCGTACATGCATTTTCATGTGTTTCTGTCAATTTCAGTGTTATTGGGCCCAAACTAGTGGCTTTTCATCAGAACCGATGAAGACTCACCCCAAAGGCTCAGTTGCGCAGGGTCACGGCGCACGCCGTACATGCATTTTCATGTGTTTCTGTCAATTTCATTGTTATTGGGCCCAAACTACTGGCTTTTCGTCAGAACCGATGCAGACTCACCCAAAACGCTCGGCTGCACTGGCAGGGTCACGGTGCACGCCGTACATGCATTTTCATGTGTTTCTGTCAATTTCAGTGTTATTGGGCCCAAACTAGTGGCTTTTCATCAGAAGCGATGTAGACTCACCCAAAAGGTTCGGCTGCGCTGGCAGGGTCACGGCGCACGCCGTACATGCATTTTCATGTGTTTCTGTCAATTTCAGTGTTTTCGGGCCCAAACTAGTGGCTTTTCATCAGAATCGATGCAGACTCACCCAAAACGCTCGGCTGCACCGGCAGAGTCCCGGCACGCACCGCACATGCATTTTTCATGTGTTTCTGTCAATTTCAGTGTTATTGGGCCCAAACTAGTGGCTTTTCATCAGAATCGATGCAGACTCACCCAAAACGCTCGGCTGCACCGGCAAAGTCCCGGCACGCACCGCACATGCATTTTTCATGTGTTTCTGTCAATTTCAGTGTTTTTGGGCCCAAACTAGTCGCTCTTCAAGAGAATCGATGCAGACTCACCCAAAACGCTCGGCTGCACTGGCAGAGTCCCGGCACGCACCGCACATGCATTTTTCATGTGTTTCTGTCAATTTCAGTGTTTTCGGGCCCAAACTAGTGGCTTTTCATCAGAACCGATGCAGACTCACCCAAAAGGCTCGGCTGCGCTGGCAGGGTCACGGCGCAAGCCGTACATGCATTTTCATGTGTTTCTGTCAATTTCAGTGTTATTGGGCCCAAACTAGTGGCTTTTCGTCAGAACCGATGCAGACTCACCCAAAAGGCTCGGCTGCGCTGGCAGGGTCACGGCGCACGCCGTACATGCATTTTCATGTGTTTCTGTCAATTTCAGTGTTATTGGGCCCAAACTAGTGGCTTTTCGTCAGAACCGATGAAGACTCACCCCAAAGGCTCGGTTGCGCAGGGTCACGGCGCACGCCGTACATGCATTTTCATGTGTTTCTGTCAATTTCAGTGTTATTGGGCCCAAACTACTGGCTTTTCGTCAGAACCGATGCAGACTCACCCAAAACGCTCGGCTGCACTGGCAGGGTCACGGTGCACGCCGTACATGCATTTTCATGTGTTTCTGTCAATTTCAGTGTTATTGGGCCCAAACTAGTGGCTTTTCATCAGAAGCGATGCAGACTCACCCAAAACGCTCGGCTGCACCGGCAGAGTCCCGGCACGCACCGCACATGCATTTTTCATGTGTTTCTGTCAATTTCAGTGTTTTCGGGCCCAAACTAGTGGCTTTTCATCAGAACCGATGAAGACTCACCCCAAAGGCTCGGTTGCGCAGGGTCACGGCGCACGCCGTACATGCATTTTCATGTGTTTCTGTCACTTTCAGTGTTTTCGGGCCCAAACTAGTGGCTTTTCATCGCAATCGATGCAGACTCACCCAAAACGCTGGGCTGCACCGGAAGAGTCCCGGCACGCACCGCACATGCATTTTTCATGTGTTTCTGTCAATTTCAGTGTTTTCGGGCCCAAACTAGTGGCTTTTCATCAGAATCGATGCAGACTCACCCAAAACGCTCGGCTGCACCGGCAGAGTCCCGGCACGCACCGCACATGCATTTTTCATGTGTTTCTGTCAATTTCAGTGTTATTGGGCCCAAACTAGTGGCTTTTCATCAGAATCGATGCAGACTCACCCAAAACGCTCGGCTGCACCGGCAGAGTCCCGGCACGCACCGCACATGCATTTTTCATGTGTTTCTGTCAATTTCAGTGTTTTTGGGCCCAAACTAGTCGCTCTTCAAGAGAATCGATGCAGACTCACCCAAAACGCTCGGCTGCACCGGCAGAGTCCCGGCACGCACTGCACATGCATTTTTCATGTGTTTCTGTCAATTTCAGTGTTTTCGGGCCCAAACTAGTGGCTTTTCATCGCAATCGATGCAGACTCACCCAAAACGCTGGGCTGCACCGGAAGAGTCCCGGCACGCACCGCACATGCATTTTTCATGTGTTTCTGTCAATTTCAGTGTTTTCGGGCCCAAACTAGTGGCTTTTCATCAGAATCGATGCAGACTCACCCAAAACGCTCGGCTGCACCGGCAGAGTCCCGGCACGCACCGCACATGCATTTTTCATGTGTTTCTGTCAATTTCAGTGTTATTGGGCCCAAACTAGTGGCTTTTCATCAGAATCGATGCAGACTCACCCAAAACGCTCGGCTGCACCGGCAGAGTCCCGGCACGCACCGCACATGCATTTTTCATGTGTTTCTGTCAATTTCAGTGTTTTTGGGCCCAAACTAGTCGCTCTTCAAGAGAATCGATGCAGACTCACCCAAAACGCTCGGCTGCACCGGCAGAGTCCCGGCACGCACTGCACATGCATTTTTCATGTGTTTCTGTCAATTTCAGTGTTTTCGGGCCCAAACTAGTGGCTTTTCATCAGAACCGATGCAGACTCACCCAAAAGGCTCGGCTGCGCTGGCAGGGTCACGGCGCAAGCCGTACATGCATTTTCATGTGTTTCTGTCAATTTCAGTGTTATTGGGCCCAAACTAGTGGCTTTTCGTCAGAACCGATGCAGACTCACCCAAAAGGCTCGGCTGCACTGGCAGGGTCACGGCGCACGCCGTACATGCATTTTCATGTGTTTCTGTCAATTTCAGTGCTATTGGGCCCAAACTAGTGGCTTTTCGTCAGAACCGATGAAGACTCACCCCAAAGGCTCGGTTGCGCAGGGTCACGGCGCACGCCGTACATGCATTTTCATGTGTTTCTGTCAATTTCAGTGTTATTGGGCCCAAACTACTGGCTTTTCGTCAGAACCGATGCAGACTCACCCAAAACGCTCGGCTGCACTGGCAGGGTCACGGTGCACGCCGTACATGCATTTTCATGTGTTTCTGTCAATTTCAGTGTTATTGGGCCCAAACTAGTGGCTTTTCATCAGAAGCGATGTAGACTCACCCAAAAGGTTCGGCTGCGCTGGCAGGGTCACGGCGCACGCCGTACATGCATTTTCATGTGTTTCTGTCAATTTCAGTGTTTTCGGGCCCAAACTAGTGGCTTTTCATCAGAATCGATGCAGACTCACCCAAAACGCTCGGCTGCACCGGCAGAGTCCCGGCACGCACCGCACATGCATTTTTCATGTGTTTCTGTCAATTTCAGTGTTATTGGGCCCAAACTAGTGGCTTTTCATCAGAATCGATGCAGACTCACCCAAAACGCTCGGCTGCACCGGCAGAGTCCCGGCACGCACCGCACATGCATTTTTCATGTGTTTCTGTCAATTTCAGTGTTTTTGGGCCCAAACTAGTCGCTCTTCAAGAGAATCGATGCAGACTCACCCAAAACGCTCGGCTGCACTGGCAGAGTCCCGGCACGCACCGCACATGCATTTTTCATGTGTTTCTGTCAATTTCAGTGTTTTCGGGCCCAAACTAGTGGCTTTTCATCAGAACCGATGCAGACTCACCCAAAAGGCTAGGCTGCGCTGGCAGGGTCACGGCGCAAGCCGTACATGCATTTTCATGTGTTTCTGTCAATTTCAGTGTTATTGGGCCCGAACTAGTGGCTTTTCGTCAGAACCGATGCAGACTCACCCAAAAGGCTCGGCTGCACTGGCAGGGTCACGGCGCACGCCGTACATGCATTTTCATGTGTTTCTGTCAATTTCAGTGTTATTGGGCCCAAACTAGTGGCTTTTCGTCAGAACCGATGAAGACTCACCCCAAAGGCTCGGTTGCGCAGGGTCACGGCGCACGCCGTACATGCATTTTCATGTGTTTCTGTCAATTTCAGTGTTATTGGGCCCAAACTACTGGCTTTTCGTCAGAACCGATGCAGACTCACCCAAAACGCTCGGCTGCACTGGCAGGGTCACGGTGCACGCCGTACATGCATTTTCATGTGTTTCTGTCAATTTCAGTGTTATTGGGCCCAAACTAGTGGCTTTTCATCAGAACCGATGTAGACTCACCCAAAAGGTTCGGCTGCGCTGGCAGGGTCACGGCGCACGCCGTACATGCATTTTCATGTGTTTCTGTCATTTTCAGTGTTTTCGGGCCAAAACTAGTGGCTTTTCATCGCAATCGATGCAGACTCACCCAAAACGCTGGGCTGCACCGGCAGAGTCCCGGCACGCACCGCACATGCATTTTTCATGTGTTTCTGTCAATTTCAGTGTTTTCGGGCCCAAACTAGTGACTTTTCATCAGAATCGATGCAGACTCACCCAAAACGCTCGGCTGCACCGGCAGAGTCCCGGCACGCACCGCACATGCATTTTTCATGTGTTTCTGTCAATTTCAGTGTTATTGGGCCCAAACTAGTGGCTTTTTCATCAGAATCGATGCAGACTCACCCAAAACGCTCGGCTGCACCGGCAGAGTCCCAGCACGCACCGCACATGCATTTTTCATGTGTTTCTGTCAATTTCAGTGTTTTTGGGCCCAAACTAGTCGCTCTTCAAGAGAATCGATGCAGACTCACCAAAACGCTCGGCTGCACTGGCAGAGTCCCGGCACGCACCGCACATGCATTTTTCATGTGTTTCTGTCAATTTCCAGTGTTTTCGGGCCCAAACTAGTGGCTTTCATCAGAACCGATGCAGACTCACCCAAAAGGCTCGGCTGCGCTGGCAGGGTCACGGCGCAAGCCGTACATGCATTTTCATGTGTTTCTGTCAATTTCAGTGTTATTGGGCCCAAACTAGTGGCTTTTCGTCAGAACCGATGCAGACTCACCCAAAACGCTCGGCTGCACCGCAGAGTCCCGGCACGCACCGCACATGCATTTTTCATGTGTTTCTGTCAATTTCAGTGTTTTTGGGCCCAAACTAGTCGCTCTTCAAGGAGAATCGATGCAGACTCACCCAAAACGCTCGGCTGCACTGGCAGAGTCCCGGCACGCACCGCACATGCATTTTTCATGTGTTTCTGTCAATTTCAGTGTTTTCGGGCCCAAACTAGTGGCTTTTCATCAGAACCGATGCAGACTCACCCAAAAGGCTCGGCTGCGCTGGCAGGGTCACGGCGCAAGCCGTACATGCATTTTCATGTGTTTCTGTCAATTTCAGTGTTATTGGGCCCAAACTAGTGGCTTTTCGTCAGAACCGATGAAGACTCACCCCAAAGGCTCGGTTGCGCAGGGTCACGGCGCACGCCGTACATGCATTTTCATGTGTTTCTGTCAATTTCAGTGTTATTGGGCCCAAACTACTGGCTTTTCGACAGAACCGATGCAGACTCACCCAAAACGCTCGGCTGCACTGGCAGGGTCACGGTGCACGCCGTACATGCATTTTCATGTGTTTCTGTCAATTTCAGTGTTATTGGGCCCAAACTAGTGGCTTTTCATCAGAAGCGATGTAGACTCACCCAAACAGGTTCGGCTGCGCTGGCAGGGTCACGGCGCACGCCGTACATGCATTTTCATGTGTTTCTGTCAATTTCAGTGTTTTCGGGCCCAAACTAGTGGCTTTTCATCAGAATCGATGCAGACTCACCCAAAACGCTCGGCTGCACCGGCAGAGTCCCGGCACGCACCGCACATGCATTATTTCATGTGTTTCTGTCAATTTCAGTGTTATTGGGCCCAAACTAGTGGCTTTTCATCAGAATCGATGCAGACTCACCCAAAACGCTCGGCTGCACCGGCAGAGTCCCGGCACGCACCGCACATGCATTTTTCATGTGTTTCTGCCAATTTCAGTGTTATTGGGCCCAAACTAGTGGCTTTTCATCAGAATCAATGCAGACTCACCCAAAACGCTCGGCTGCACCGGCAGAGTCCCGGCACGCACCGCACATGAATTTTTCATGTGTTTCTGTCAATTTCAGTGTTTTCGGGCCCAAAACTAGTGGCTTTTCATCAGAACCGATGAAGACTCACCCCAAAGGCTCGGTTGCGCAGGGTCACGGCGCACGCCGTACATGCATTTTCATGTGTTTCTGTCAATTTCAGTGTTTTCGGGCCCAAACTAGTGGCTTTTCATCGCAATCGATGCAGACTCACCCAAAACGCTGGGCTGCACCGGCAGAGTCCCGGCACGCACCGCACATGCATTTTTCATGTGTTTCTGTCAATTTCAGTGTTTTCGGGCCCAAACTAGTGGCTTTTCATCAGAACCGATGTAGACTCACCCAAAAGGTTCGGCTGCGCTGGCAGGGTCACGGCGCACGCCGTACATGCATTTTCATGTGTTTCTGTCAATTTCAGTGTTTTCGGGCCCAAACTAGTGGCTTTTCATCAGAATCGATGCAGACTCACCCAAAAACGCTCGGCTGCACCGGCAGAGTCCCGGCACGCACCGCACATGCATTTTTCATGTGTTTCTGTCAATTTCAGTGTTATTGGCCCAAACTAGTGGCTTTTCATCAGAATCGATGCAGACTCACCCAAAACGCTCGGCTGCACCGGCAGAGTCCCGGCACGCACCGCACATGCATTTTTCATGTGTTTCTGTCAATTTCAGTGTTATTGGGCCCAAATAGTGGCTTTTCATCAGAATCAATGCAGACTCACCCAAAACGCTCGCTGCACCGGCAGAGTCCCGGCACGCACCGCACATGAATTTTTCATGTGTTTCTGTCAATTTCAGTGTTTTCGGGCCCAAACTAGTGGCTTTTCATCAGAACCGATGAAGACTCACCCCAAAGGCTCGGTTGCGCAGGGTCACGGCGCACGCCCGTACATGCATTTTCATGTGTTTCTGTCAATTTCAGTGTTTTCGGGCCCAAACTAGTGGCTTTTCATCGCAATCGATGCAGACTCACCCAAAACGCTGGGCTGCACCGGCAGAGATCCCGGCACGCACCGCACATGCATTTTTCATGTGTTTCTGTCAATTTCAGTGTTTTCGGGCCAAACTAGTGGCTTTTTCATCAGAAACCGATGTAGACTCACCCAAAAGGTTCGGCTGCGCTGGCAGGGTCACGGCGCACGCCGTACATGCATTTTCATGTGTTTCTGTCAATTTCAGTGTTTTCGGGCCCAAACTAGTGGGCTTTTCATCAGAATCGATGCAGACTCAACCCAAAACGCTCGGCTGCACCGGCAGAGTCCCGGCACGCACCGCACATGCATTTTCATGTGTTTCTGTCAATTTCAGTGTTATTGGGCCCAAACTAGTGGCTTTTCATCAGAATCGATGCAGACTCACCCAAAACGCTCGGCTGCACCGGCAGAGTCCCGGCACGCACCGCACATGCATTTTTCATGTGTTTCTGTCAATTTCAGTGTTTTTGGGCCAAACTAGTCGTTCTTCAAGAGAATCGATGCAGACTCACCCAAACGCTCGGCTGCACTGGCAGAGTCCGGCACGCACCGCACATGCATTTTTCATGTGTTTCTGTCAATTTCAGTGTTTTCGGGCCCAAACTAGTGGCTTTTCATCAGAACCGATGCAGACTCACCCAAAAGGCTCGGCTGCGCTGGCAGGGTCACGGCGCAAGCCGTACATGCATTTTCATGTGTTTCTGTCAATTTCAGTGTTATTGGGCCCAAACTAGTGGCTTTTCGTCAGAACCGATGCAGACTCACCCAAAAGGCTCGGCTGCACCGGCAGAGTCCCGGGCACGCACCGCACATGCATTTTTCATGTGTTTCTGTCAATTTCAGTGTTATTGGGCCCAAACTAGAGGCTTTTCATCAGAATCGATGCAGACTCACCCAAAACGCTCGGCTGCACCGGCAGAGTCCCGGCACGCACCGCACATGCATTTTTCATGTGTTTCTGTCAATTTCAGTGTTTTTGGGCCCAAACTAGTCGCTCTTCAAGAGAATCGATGCAGACTCACCCAAAACGCTCGGCTGCACTGGCAGAGTCCCGGCACGCACCGCACATGCATTTTTCATGTGTTTCTGTCAATTTCAGTGTTTTCGGGCCCAAACTAGTGGCTTTTCATCAGAACCGATGCAGACTCACCCAAAAGGCTCGGCTGCGCTGGCAGGGTCACGGCGCAAGCCGTACATGCATTTTCATGTGTTTCTGTCAATTTCAGTGGTATTGGGCCCAAACTAGTGGCTTTTCGTCAGAACCGATGCAGACTCACCCAAAAGGCTCGGCTGCACTGGCAGGGTCACGGCGCACGCCGTACATGCATTTTCATGTGTTTCTGTCAATTTCAGTGTTATTGGGCCCAAACTAGTGGCTTTTCGTCAGAACCGATGAAGACTCACCCCAAAGGCTCGGTTGCGCAGGGTCACGGCACACGCCGTACATGCATTTTCATGTGTTTCTGTCAATTTCAGTGTTATTGGGCCCAAACTACTGGCTTTTCGTCAGAACCGATGCAGACTCACCCAAAACGCTCGGCTGCACTGGCAGGGTCACGGTGCACGCCGTACATGCATTTTCATGTGTTTCTGTCAATTTCAGTGTTATTGGGCCCAAACTAGTGGCTTTTCATCAGAAGCGATGTAGACTCACCCAAAAGGTTCGGCTGCGCTGGCAGGGTCACGGCGCACGCCGTACATGCATTTTCATGTGTTTCTGTCAATTTCAGTGTTTTCGGGCCCAAACTAGTGGCTTTTCATCAGAATCGATGCAGACTCACCCAAAACGCTCGGCTGCACCGGCAGAGTCCCGGCACGCACCGCACATGCATTTTTCATGTGTTTCTGTCAATTTCAGTGTTATTGGGCCCAAACTAGTGGCTTTTCATCAGAATCGATGCAGACTCACCCAAAACGCTCGGCTGCACCGGCAGAGTCCCGGCACGCACCGCACATGCATTTTTCATGTGTTTCTGTCAATTTCAGTGTTTTTGGGCCCAAACTAGTCGTTCTTCAAGAGAATCGATGCAGACTCACCCAAAACGCTCGGCTGCACTGGCAGAGTCCCGGCACGCACCGCACATGCATTTTTCATGTGTTTCTGTCAATTTCAGTGTTTTCGGGCCCAAACTAGTGGCTTTTCATCAGAACCGATGCAGACTCACCCAAAAGGCTCGGCTGCGCTGGCAGGGTCACGGCGCAAGCCGTACATGCATTTTCATGTGTTTCTGTCAATTTCAGTGTTATTGGGCCCAAACTAGTGGCTTTTCGTCAGAACCGATGCAGACTCACCCAAAAGGCTCGGCTGCACTGGCAGGGTCACGGCGCACGCCGTACATGCATTTTCATGTGTTTCTGTCAATTTCAGTGTTATTGGGCCCAAACTACTGGCTTTTCGTCAGAACCGATGCAGACTCACCCAAAACGCTCGGCTGCACTGGCAGGGTCACGGTGCACGCCGTACATGCATTTTCATGTGTTTCTGTCAATTTCAGTGTTATTGGGCCCAAACTAGTGGCTTTTCATCAGAAGCGATGTAGACTCACCCAAAAGGTTCGGCTGCGCTGGCAGGGTCACGGCGCACGCCGTACATGCATTTTCATGTGTTTCTGTCAATTTCAGTGTTTTCGGGCCCAAACTAGTGGCTTTTCATCAGAATCGATGCAGACTCACCCAAAACGCTCGGCTGCACCGGCAGAGTCCCGGCACGCACCGCACATGCATTTTTCATGTGTTTCTGTCAATTTCAGTGTTATTGGGCCCAAACTAGTGGCTTTTCATCAGAATCGATGCAGACTCACCCAAAACGCTCGGCTGCACCGGCAGAGTCCCGGCACGCACCGCACATGCATTTTTCATGTGTTTCTGTCAATTTCAGTGTTTTTGGGCCCAAACTAGTCGCTCTTCAAGAGAATCGATGCAGACTCACCCAAAACGCTCGGCTGCACTGGCAGAGTCCCGGCACGCACCGCACATGCATTTTTCATGTGTTTCTGTCAATTTCAGTATTTTCGGGCCCAAACTAGTGGCTTTTCATCAGAACCGATGCAGACTCACCCAAAAGGCTAGGCTGCGCTGGCAGGGTCACGGCGCAAGCCGTACATGCATTTTCATGTGTTTCTGTCAATTTCAGTGTTATTGGGCCCGAACTAGTGGCTTTTCGTCAGAACCGATGCAGACTCACCCAAAAGGCTCGGCTGCACTGGCAGGGTCACGGCGCACGCCGTACATGCATTTTCATGTGTTTCTGTCAATTTCAGTGTTATTGGGCCCAAACTAGTGGCTTTTCGTCAGAACCGATGAAGACTCACCCCAAAGGCTCGGTTGCGCAGGGTCACGGCGCACGCCGTACATGCATTTTCATGTGTTTCTGTCAATTTCAGTGTTATTGGGCCCAAACTACTGGCTTTTCGTCAGAACCGATGCAGACTCACCCAAAACGCTCGGCTGCACTGGCAGGGTCACGGTGCACGCCGTACATGCATTTTCATGTGTTTCTGTCAATTTCAGTGTTATTGGGCCCAAACTAGTGGCTTTTCATCAGAACCGATGTAGACTCACCCAAAAGGTTCGGCTGCGCTGGCAGGGTCACGGCGCACGCCGTACATGCATTTTCATGTGTTTCTGTCATTTTCAGTGTTTTCGGGCCAAAACTAGTGGCTTTTCATCGCAATCGATGCAGACTCACCCAAAACGCTGGGCTGCACCGGCAGAGTCCCGGCACGCACCGCACATGCATTTTTCATGTGTTTCTGTCAATTTCAGTGTTTTCGGGCCCAAACTAGTGACTTTTCATCAGAATCGATGCAGACTCACCCAAAACGCTCGGCTGCACCGGCAGAGTCCCGGCACGCACCGCACATGCATTTTTCATGTGTTTCTGTCAATTTCAGTGTTATTGGGCCCAAACTAGTGGCTTTTCATCAGAATCGATGCAGACTCACCCAAAACGCTCGGCTGCACCGGCAGAGTCCCAGCACGCACCGCACATGCATTTTTCATGTGTTTCTGTCAATTTCAGTGTTTTTGGGCCCAAACTAGTCGCTCTTCAAGAGAATCGATGCAGACTCACCCAAAACGCTCGGCTGCACTGGCAGAGTCCCGGCACGCACCGCACATGCATTTTTCATGTGTTTCTGTCAATTTCAGTGTTTTCGGGCCCAAACTAGTGGCTTTTCATCAGAACCGATGCAGACTCACCCAAAAGGCTCGGCTGCGCTGGCAGGGTCACGGCGCAAGCCGTACATGCATTTTCATGTGTTTCTGTCAATTTCAGTGTTATTGGGCCCAAACTAGTGGCTTTTCGTCAGAACCGATGCAGACTCACCCAAAAGGCTCGGCTGCACTGGCAGGGTCACGGCGCACGCCGTACATGCATTTTCATGTGTTTCTGTCAATTTCAGTGTTATTGGGCCCAAACTAGTGGCTTTTCGTCAGAACCGATGAAGACTCACCCCAAAGGCTCGGTTGCGCAGGGTCACGGCGCACGCCGTACATGCATTTTCATGTGTTTCTGTCAATTTCAGTGTTATTGGGCCCAAACTACTGGCTTTTCGACAGAACCGATGCAGACTCACCCAAAACGCTCGGCTGCACTGGCAGGGTCACGGTGCACGCCGTACATGCATTTTCATGTGTTTCTGTCAATTTCAGTGTTATTGGGCCCAAACTAGTGGCTTTTCATCAGAAGCGATGTAGACTCACCCAAAAGGTTCGGCTGCGCTGGCAGGGTCACGGCGCACGCCGTACATGCATTTTCATGTGTTTCTGTCAATTTCAGTGTTTTCGGGCCCAAACTAGTGGCTTTTCATCAGAATCGATGCAGACTCACCCAAAACGCTCGGCTGCACCGGCAGAGTCCCGGCACGCACCGCACATGCATTTTTCATGTGTTTCTGTCAATTTCAGTGTTATTGGGCCCAAACTAGTGGCTTTTCATCAGAATCGATGCAGACTCACCCAAAACGCTCGGCTGCACCGGCAGAGTCCCGGCACGCACCGCACATGCATTTTTCATGTGTTTCTGTCAATTTCAGTGTTATTGGGCCCAAACTAGTGGCTTTTCATCAGAATCAATGCAGACTCACCCAAAACGCTCGGCTGCACCGGCAGAGTCCCGGCACGCACCGCACATGAATTTTTCATGTGTTTCTGTCAATTTCAGTGTTTTCGGGCCCAAACTAGTGGCTTTTCATCAGAACCGATGAAGACTCACCCCAAAGGCTCGGTTGCGCAGGGTCACGGCGCACGCCGTACATGCATTTTCATGTGTTTCTGTCAATTTCAGTGTTTTCGGGCCCAAACTAGTGGCTTTTCATCGCAATCGATGCAGACTCACCCAAAACGCTGGGCTGCACCGGCAGAGTCCCGGCACGCACCGCACATGCATTTTTCATGTGTTTCTGTCAATTTCAGTGTTTTCGGGCCCAAACTAGTGGCTTTTCATCAGAACCGATGTAGACTCACCCAAAAGGTTCGGCTGCGCTGGCAGGGTCACGGCGCACGCCGTACATGCATTTTCATGTGTTTCTGTCAATTTCAGTGTTTTCGGGCCCAAACTAGTGGCTTTTCATCAGAATCGATGCAGACTCACCCAAAACGCTCGGCTGCACCGGCAGAGTCCCGGCACGCACCGCACATGCATTTTTCATGTGTTTCTGTCAATTTCAGTGTTATTGGGCCCAAACTAGTGGCTTTTCATCAGAATCGATGCAGACTCACCCAAAACGCTCGGCTGCACCGGCAGAGTCCCGGCACGCACCGCACATGCATTTTTCATGTGTTTCTGTCAATTTCAGTGTTTTTGGGCCCAAACTAGTCGTTCTTCAAGAGAATCGATGCAGACTCACCCAAAACGCTCGGCTGCACTGGCAGAGTCCCGGCACGCACCGCACATGCATTTTTCATGTGTTTCTGTCAATTTCAGTGTTTTCGGGCCCAAACTAGTGGCTTTTCATCAGAACCGATGCAGACTCACCCAAAAGGCTCGGCTGCGCTGGCAGGGTCACGGCGCAAGCCGTACATGCATTTTCATGTGTTTCTGTCAATTTCAGTGTTATTGGGCCCAAACTAGTGGCTTTTCGTCAGAACCGATGCAGACTCACCCAAAAGGCTCGGCTGCACCGGCAGAGTCCCGGCACGCACCGCACATGCATTTTTCATGTGTTTCTGTCAATTTCAGTGTTATTGGGCCCAAACTAGAGGCTTTTCATCAGAATCGATGCAGACTCACCCAAAACGCTCGGCTGCACCGGCAGAGTCCCGGCACGCACCGCACATGCATTTTTCATGTGTTTCTGTCAATTTCAGTGTTTTTGGGCCCAAACTAGTCGCTCTTCAAGAGAATCGATGCAGACTCACCCAAAACGCTCGGCTGCACTGGCAGAGTCCCGGCACGCACCGCACATGCATTTTTCATGTGTTTCTGTCAATTTCAGTGTTTTCGGGCCCAAACTAGTGGCTTTTCATCAGAACCGATGCAGACTCACCCAAAAGGCTCGGCTGCGCTGGCAGGGTCACGGCGCAAGCCGTACATGCATTTTCATGTGTTTCTGTCAATTTCAGTGTTATTGGGCCCAAACTAGTGGCTTTTCGTCAGAACCGATGCAGACTCACCCAAAAGGCTCGGCTGCACTGGCAGGGTCACGGCGCACGCCGTACATGCATTTTCATGTGTTTCTGTCAATTTCAGTGTTATTGGGCCCAAACTAGTGGCTTTTCGTCAGAACCGATGAAGACTCACCCCAAAGGCTCGGTTGCGCAGGGTCACGGCACACGCCGTACATGCATTTTCATGTGTTTCTGTCAATTTCAGTGTTATTGGGCCCAAACTACTGGCTTTTCGTCAGAACCGATGCAGACTCACCCAAAACGCTCGGCTGCACTGGCAGGGTCACGGTGCACGCCGTACATGCATTTTCATGTGTTTCTGTCAATTTCAGTGTTATTGGGCCCAAACTAGTGGCTTTTCATCAGAAGCGATGTAGACTCACCCAAAAGGTTCGGCTGCGCTGGCAGGGTCACGGCGCACGCCGTACATGCATTTTCATGTGTTTCTGTCAATTTCAGTGTTTTCGGGCCCAAACTAGTGGCTTTTCATCAGAATCGATGCAGACTCACCCAAAACGCTCGGCTGCACCGGCAGAGTCCCGGCACGCACCGCACATGCATTTTTCATGTGTTTCTGTCAATTTCAGTGTTATTGGGCCCAAACTAGTGGCTTTTCATCAGAATCGATGCAGACTCACCCAAAACGCTCGGCTGCACCGGCAGAGTCCCGGCACGCACCGCACATGCATTTTTCATGTGTTTCTGTCAATTTCAGTGTTTTTGGGCCCAAACTAGTCGTTCTTCAAGAGAATCGATGCAGACTCACCCAAAACGCTCGGCTGCACTGGCAGAGTCCCGGCACGCACCGCACATGCATTTTTCATGTGTTTCTGTCAATTTCAGTGTTTTCGGGCCCAAACTAGTGGCTTTTCATCAGAACCGATGCAGACTCACCCAAAAGGCTCGGCTGCGCTGGCAGGGTCACGGCGCAAGCCGTACATGCATTTTCATGTGTTTCTGTCAATTTCAGTGTTATTGGGCCCAAACTAGTGGCTTTTCGTCAGAACCGATGCAGACTCACCCAAAAGGCTCGGCTGCACTGGCAGGGTCACGGCGCACGCCGTACATGCATTTTCATGTGTTTCTGTCAATTTCAGTGTTATTGGGCCCAAACTAGTGGCTTTTCGTCAGAACCGATGAAGACTCACCCCAAAGGCTCGGTTGCGCAGGGTCACGGCGCACGCCGTACATGCATTTTCATGTGTTTCTGTCAATTTCAGTGTTATTGGGCCCAAACTAGTGGCTTTTCATCAGAAGCGATGTAGACTCACCCAAAAGGTTCGGCTGCGCTGGCAGGGTCACGGCGCACGCCGTACATGCATTTTAATGTGTTTCTGTCAATTTCAGTGTTTTCGGGCCCAAACTAGTGGCTTTTCATCAGAATCGATGCAGACTCACCCAAAAGGCTCGGCTGCACCGGCAGAGTCCCGGCACGCACCGCACATGCATTTTTCATGTGTTTCTGTCAATTTCAGTGTTTTCAGGCCCAAACTAGTGGCTTTTAATCATAATCGATGCAGACTCACCCAAAACGCTGGGCTGCACCGGCAGAGTCCCGGCACGCACCGCACATGCATTTTTCATGTGTTTCTGTCAATTTCAGTGTTTTCGGGCCCAAACTAGTGGCTCTTCATCAGAATCGATGCAGACTCACCCAAAACGCTTGGCTGCACCGGCAGAGTCCCGGCACGCACCGCACATGCATTTTTCATGTGTTTCTGTCAATTTCAGTGTTATTGGGCCCAAACTAGTGGCTTTTCATCAGAATCGATGCAGACTCACCCAAAATGCTCGGCTGCACCGGCAGAGTCCCGGCACGCACCGCACATGCATTTTTCATGTGTTTCTGTCAATTTCAGTGTTTTCGGGCCCAAACTAGTGGCTTTTCATCAGAATCGATGCAGACTCACCCAAAACGCTCGGCTGCACTGGCAGAGTCCCGGCACGCACCGCACATGCATTTTTCATGTGTTTCTGTCAATTTCAGTGTTTTCGGGCCCAAACTAGTGGCTTTTCATCAGAATCGATGCAGACTCACCCAAAACGCTCGGCTGCACCGGCAGAGTCCCGACACGCACCGCACATGCATTTTTCATGTGTTTCTGTCAATTTCAGTGTTATTGGGCCCAAACTAGTGGCTTTTCATCAGAATCGATGCAGACTCACCCAAAACGCTCGGCTGCACCGGCAGAGTCCCCGCACGCACCGCACATGCATTTTTCATGTGTTTCTGTCAATTTCAGTGTTTTCGGGCCCAAACTAGTGTCTTTTCATCAGAATCGATGCAGACTCACCCAAAACGCTCGGTTGCACCGGCAGAGTCCCGGCACACACCGCACATGCATTTTTCATGTGTTTCTGTCAATTTCAGTGTTTTTGGGCCCAAACTAGTCGCTCTTCAAGAGAATCGATGCAGACTCACCCAAAACGCTGGGCTGCACTGGCAGAGTCCCGGCACGTACCGCACATGCATTTTTCATGTGTTTCTGTCAATTTCAGTGTTATTTGGCCCAAACTAGTGGCTTTTCATCAGAACCGATGAAGACTCACCCCAAAGGCTCGGTTGCGCAGGGTCACGGCGCACGCCGTACATGCATTTTCATGTGTTTCTGTCAATTTCAGTGTTATTGGGCCCAAACTACTGGCTTTTCGTCAGAACCGATGCAGACTCACCCAAAACGCTCGGCTGCACTGGCAGGGTCACGGCGCACGCCGTACATGCATTTTCATGTGTTTCTGTCAATTTCAGTGTTATTGGGCCCAAACTAGTGGCTTTTCATCAGAAGCGATGTAGACTCACCCTAAAGGTTCGGCTGCGCTGGCAGGGTCACGGCGCACGCTGTACATGCATTTTCATGTGTTTCTGTCAATTTCAGTGTTTTCGGGCCCAAACTAGTGGCTTTTCATCAAAATCGATGCAGACTCACCCAAAAGGCTCGGCTGCACCGGCAGAGTCCCGGCACGCACCGCACATGCATTTTTCATGTGTTTCTGTCAATTTCAGTGTTTTCAGGCCCAAACTAGTGGCTTTTAATCATAATCGATGCAGACTCACCCAAAACGCTCGGCTGCACCGGCAGAGTCCCGGCACGCACCGCACATGCATTTTTAAAGTGTTTCTGTCAATTTCAGTCTTTTCGGGCCCAAACTAGTGGCTTTTCATCAGAATTGATGCAGACTCACCCAAAACGCTTGGCTGAACCGGCAGAGTCCCGGCACGCACCGCACATGCATTTTTCATGTGTTTCTGTCAATTTCAGTGTTGTCGGGCCCAAACTAGTGGCTTTTCATCAGAATCGATGCAGACTCACCCAAAACGCTGGGCTGCACCGGCAGAGTCCCGGCACGCACCGCACATGCATTTTTCATGTGTTTCTGTCAATTTCAGTGTTTTCGGGCCCAAACTAGTGGCTTTTCATCAGAATCGATGCAGACTCACCCAAAACGCTGGGCTGCAACGGCAGAGTCCCGGCACGCACCGCACATGCATTTTTCATGTGTTTCTGTCAATTTCAGTGTTTTCGGGCCCAAACTAGTGGCTCTTCATCAGAATCGATGCAGACTCACCCAAAATGCTGGGCTGCACCGGCAGAGTCCCGGCACGCACCGCACATGCATTTTTCATGTGTTTCTGTCAATTTCAGTGTTTTCGGGCCCAAACTAGTGGCTTTTCATCAGAATCGATGCAGACTCACCCAAAACGCTCGGCTGCACCGGCAGAGTCCCGGCACGCACCGCACATGCATTTTTCATGTGTTTCTGTCAATTTCAGTGTTATTGGGCCCAAACTAGTGGCTTTTCATCAGAATCGATGCAGACTCACCCAAAACGCTCGGCTGCACCGGCAGAGTCCCGGCACGCACCGCACATGCATTTTTCATGTGTTTCTGTCAATTTCAGTGTTTTCGGGCCCAAACTAGTGGCTTTTCATCAGAACCGATGAAGACTCACCCCAAAGGCTCGGTTGCGCAGGGTCACGGCGCACGCCGTACATGCATTTTCATGTGTTTCTGTCAATTTCAGTGTTTTCGGGCCCAAACTAGTGGCTTTTCATCGCAATCGATGCAGACTCACCCAAAACGCTGGGCTGCACCGGCAGAGTCCCGACACGCACCGCACATGCATTTTTCATGTGTTTCTGTCAATTTCAGTGTTATTGGGCCCAAACTAGTGGCTTTTCATCAGAATCGATGCAGACTCACCCAAAACGCTCGGCTGCACCGGCAGGGTCCCGGCACGCACCGCACATGCATTTTTCATGTGTTTCTGTCAATTTCAGTGTTTTCGGGCCCAAACTAGTCGCTCTTCAAGAGAATCGATGCAGACTCACCCAAAACGCTCGGCTGCACTGGCAGAGTCCCGGCACGCACCGCACATGCATTTTTCATGTGTTTCTGTCAATTTCAGTGTTTTCGGGCCCAAACTAGTGGCTTTTCATCAGAACCGATGCAGACTCACCCAAAAGGCTCGGCTGCGCTGGCAGGGTCACGGCGCAAGCCGTACATGCATTTTCATGCGTTTCTGTCAATTTCAGTGTTATTGGGCCCAAACTAGTGGCTTTTCGTCAGAACCGATGCAGACTCACCCAAAACGCTCGGCTGCACTGGCAGGGTCACGGTGCACGCCGTACATGCATTTTCATGTGTTTCTGTCAATTTCAGTGTTTTCAGGCCCAAACTAGTGGCTTTTAATCATAATCGATGCAGACTCACCCAAAACGCTCGGCTGCACCGGCAGAGTCCCGGCACGCACCGCACATGCATTTTTAAAGTGTTTCTGTCAATTTCAGTCTTTTCGGGCCCAAACTAGTGGCTTTTCATCAGAATCGATGCAGACTCACCCAAAACGCTTGGCTGAACCGGCAGAGTCCCGGCACGCACCGCACATGCATTTTTCATGTGTTTCTGTCAATTTCAGTGTTGTCGGGCCCAAACTAGTGGCTTTTCATCAGAATCGATGCAGACTCACCCAAAACGCTGGGCTGCACCGGCAGAGTCCCGGCACGCACCGCACATGCATTTTTCATGTGTTTCTGTCAATTTCAGTGTTTTCGGGCCCAAACTAGTGGCTTTTCATCAGAATCGATGCAGACTCACCCAAAACGCTGGGCTGCAACGGCAGAGTCCCGGCACGCACCGCACATGCATTTTTCATGTGTTTCTGTCAATTTCAGTGTTTTCGGGCCCAAACTAGTGGCTCTTCATCAGAATCGATGCAGACTCACCCAAAATGCTGGGCTGCACCGGCAGAGTCCCGGCACGCACCGCACATGCATTTTTCATGTGTTTCTGTCAATTTCAGTGTTTTCGGGCCCAAACTAGTGGCTTTTCATCAGAATCGATGCAGACTCACCCAAAACGCTCGGCTGCACCGGCAGAGTCCCGGCACGCACCGCACATGCATTTTTCATGTGTTTCTGTCAATTTCAGTGTTATTGGGCCCAAACTAGTGGCTTTTCATCAGAATCAATGCAGACTCACCCAAAACGCTCGGCTGCACCGGCAGAGTCCCGGCACGCACCGCACATGCATTTTTCATGTGTTTCTGTCAATTTCAGTGTTTTCGGGCCCAAACTAGTGGCTTTTCATCAGAACCGATGAAGACTCACCCCAAAGGCTCGGTTGCGCAGGGTCACGGCGCACGCCGTACATGCATTTTCATGTGTTTCTGTCAATTTCAGTGCTTTCGGGCCCAAACTAGTGGCTTTTCATCGCAATCGATGCAGACTCACCCAAAACGCTGGGCTGCACCGGCAGAGTCCCGACACGCACCGCACATGCATTTTTCATGTGTTTCTGTCAATTTCAGTGTTATTGGGCCCAAACTAGTGGCTTTTCATCAGAATCGATGCAGACTCACCCAAAACGCTCGGCTGCACCGGCAGGGTCCCGGCACGCACCGCACATGCATTTTTCATGTGTTTCTGTCAATTTCAGTGTTTTTGGGCCCAAACTAGTCGCTCTTCAAGAGAATCGATGCAGACTCACCCAAAACGCTCGGCTGCACTGGCAGAGTCCCGGCACGCACCGCACATGCATTTTTCATGTGTTTCTGTCAATTTCAGTGTTTTCGGGCCCAAACTAGTGGCTTTTCATCAGAACCGATGCAGACTCACCCAAAAGTCTCGGCTGCGCTGGCAGGGTCACGGCGCACGCCGTACATGCATTTTCATGTGTTTCTGTCAATTTCAGTGTTATTGGGCCCAAACTAGTGGCTTTTCGTCAGAACCGATGCAGACTCACCCAAAAGGCTCGGCTGCACTGGCAGGGTCACGGCGCACGCCGTACATGCATTTTCATGTGTTTCTGTCAATTTCAGTGTTATTGGGCCCAAACTAGTGGCTTTTCGTCAGAACCGATGAAGACTCACCCCAAAGGCTCGGTTGCGCAGGGTCACGGCGCACGCCGTACATGCATTTTCATGTGTTTCTGTCAATTTCAGTGTTATTGGGCCCAAACTACTGGCTTTTCGTCAGAACCGATGCAGACTCACCCAAAACGCTCGGCTGCACTGGCAGGGTCACGGTGCACGCCGTACATGCATTTTCATGTGTTTCTGTCAATTTCAGTTTTATTGGGCCCAAACTAGTGTCTTTTCATCAGAATCGATGCAGACTCACCCAAAACGCTCGGTTGCACCGGCAGAGTCCCGGCACACACCGCACATGCATTTTTCATGTGTTTCTGTCAATTTCAGTGTTTTTGGGCCCAAACTAGTCGCTCTTCAAGAGAATCGATGCAGACTCACCCAAAACGCTGGGCTGCACTGGCAGAGTCCCGGCACGCACCGCACATGCATTTTTCATGTGTTTCTGTCAATTTCAGTGTTATTGGGCCCAAACTAGTGGCTTTTCATCAGAACCGATGAAGACTCACCCCAAAGGCTCGGTTGCGCAGGGTCACGGCGCACGCCGTACATGCATTTTCATGTGTTTCTGTCAATTCCACTGTTATTGGGCCCAAACTACTGGCTTTTCGTCAGAACCGATGCAGACTCACCCAAAAGGCTCGGCTGCACTGGCAGGGTCACGGCGCATGCCGTACATGCATTTTCATGTGTTTCTGTCAATTTCAGTGTTATTGGGCCCAAACTAGTGGCTTTTCGTCAGAACCGATGAAGACTCACCCCAAAGGCTCGGTTGCGCAGGGTCACGGCGCACGCCGTACATGCATTTTCATGTGTTTCTGTCAATTTCAGTGTTATTGGGCCCAAACTACTGGCTTTTCGTCAGAACCGATGCAGACTCACCCAAAACGCTCGGCTGCACTGGCAGGGTCACGGCGCACGCCGTACATGCATTTTCATGTGTTTCTGTCAATTTCAGTGTTATTGGGCCCAAACTAGTGGCTTTTCATCAGAAGCGATGTAGACTCACCCAAAAGGTTCGGCTGCGCTGGCAGGGTCACGGCGCACGCCGTACATGCATTTTCATGTGTTTCTGTCAATTTCAGTGTTTTCGGGCCCAAACTAGTGGCTTTTCATCAGAATCGATGCAGACTCACCCAAAACGCTCGGCTGCACCGGCAGAGTCCCGGCACGCACCGCACATGCATTTTTCATGTGTTTCTGTCAATTTCAGTGTTTTCGGGCCCAAACTAGTGGCTTTTCGTCAGAACCGATGCAGACTCACCCAAAACGCTCGGCTGCACTGGCAGGGTCACGGTGCACGCCGTACATGCATTTTCATGTGTTTCTGTCAATTTCAGTTTTATTGGGCCCAAACTAGTGTCTTTTCATCAGAATCGATGCAGACTCACCCAAAACGCTCGGTTGCACCGGCAGAGTCCCGGCACACACCGCACATGCATTTTTCATGTGTTTCTGTCAATTTCAGTGTTTTTGGGCCCAAACTAGTCGCTCTTCAAGAGAATCGATGCAGACTCACCCAAAACGCTGGGCTGCACTGGCAGAGTCCCGGCACGCACCGCACATGCATTTTTCATGTGTTTCTGTCAATTTCAGTGTTATTGGGCCCAAACTAGTGGCTTTTCATCAGAACCGATGAAGACTCACCCCAAAGGCTCGGTTGCGCAGGGTCACGGCGCACGCCGTACATGCATTTTCATGTGTTTCTGTCAATTCCACTGTTATTGGGCCCAAACTACTGGCTTTTCGTCAGAACCGATGCAGACTCACCCAAAAGGCTCGGCTGCACTGGCAGGGTCACGGCGCATGCCGTACATGCATTTTCATGTGTTTCTGTCAATTTCAGTGTTATTGGGCCCAAACTAGTGGCTTTTCGTCAGAACCGATGAAGACTCACCCCAAAGGCTCGGTTGCGCAGGGTCACGGCGCACGCCGTACATGCATTTTCATGTGTTTCTGTCAATTTCAGTGTTATTGGGCCCAAACTACTGGCTTTTCGTCAGAACCGATGCAGACTCACCCAAAACGCTCGGCTGCACTGGCAGGGTCACGGCGCACGCCGTACATGCATTTTCATGTGTTTCTGTCAATTTCAGTGTTATTGGGCCCAAACTAGTGGCTTTTCATCAGAAGCGATGTAGACTCACCCAAAAGGTTCGGCTGCGCTGGCAGGGTCACGGCGCACGCCGTACATGCATTTTCATGTGTTTCTGTCAATTTCAGTGTTTTCGGGCCCAAACTAGTGGCTTTTCATCAGAATCGATGCAGACTCACCCAAAACGCTCGGCTGCACCGGCAGAGTCCCGGCACGCACCGCACATGCATTTTTCATGTGTTTCTGTCAATTTCAGTGTTTTCGGGCCCAAACTAGTGGCTTTTCATCAGAATCGATGCAGACTCACCCAAAACGCTCGGCTGTACCTGCAGAGTCTCGGCACGCACCGCATATGCATTTTTAAAGTGTTTCTGTCAATTTCAGTGTTTTCGGGCCCAAACTAGTGGCTTTTCATCAGAATCGATGCAGACTCACCCAAAACGCTTGGCTGAACCGGCAGAGTCCCGGCACGCACCGCACATGCATTTTTCATGTGTTTCTGTCAATTTCAGTGTTTTCGGGCCCAAACTAGTGGCTTTTCATCAGAATCGATGCAGACTCACCCAAAACGCTGGGCTGCACCGGCAGAGTCCCGGCACGCACCGCACATGCATTTTTCATGTGTTTCTGTCAATTTCAGTGTTTTCGGGCCCAAACTAGTGGCTTTTCATCAGAATCGATGCAGACTCACCCAAAACGCTGGGCTGCAACAGCAGAGTCCCGGCACGCACCGCACATGCATTTTTCATGTGTTTCTGTCAATTTCAGTGTTTTCGGGCCCAAACTAGTGGCTCTTCATCAGAATCGATGCAGACTCACCCAAAATGCTGGGCTGCACCGGCAGAGTCCCGGCACGCACCGCACATGCATTTTTCATGTGTTTCTGTCAATTTCAGTGTTATTGGGCCCAAACTAGTGGCTTTTCATCAGAATCGATGCAGACTCACCCAAAACGCTCGGCTGCACCGGCAGAGTCCCGGCACACACCGCACATGCATTTTTCATGTGTTTCTGTCAATTTCAGTGTTTTTGGGCCCAAACTAGTCGCTCTTCAAGAGAATCGATGCAGACTCACCCAAAACGCTGGGCTGCACTGGCAGAGTCCTGGCACGCACCGCACATGCATTTTTCATGTGTTTCTGTCAATTTCAGTGTTATTGGGCCCAAACTAGTGGCTTTTCATCAGAACCGATGAAGACTCACCCCAAAGGCTCGGTTGCGCAGGGTCACGGCGCACGCCGTACATGCATTTTCATGTGTTTCTGTCAATTCCACTGTTATTGGGCCCAAACTACTGGCTTTTCGTCAGAACCGATGCAGACTCACCCAAAAGGCTCGGCTGCACTGGCAGGGTCACGGCGCATGCCGTACATGCATTTTCATGTGTTTCTGTCAATTTCAGTGTTATTTGGCCCAAACTAGTGGCTTTTCATCAGAACCGATGAAGACTCACCCCAAAGGCTCGGTTGCGCAGGGTCACGGCGCACGCCGTACATGCATTTTCATGTGTTTCTGTCAATTTCAGTGTTATTGGGCCCAAACTACTGGCTTTTCGTCAGAACCGATGCAGACTCACCCAAAACGCTCGGCTGCACTGGCAGGGTCACGGCGCACGCCGTACATGCATTTTCATGTGTTTCTGTCAATTTCAGTGTTATTGGGCCCAAACTAGTGGCTTTTCATCAGAAGCGATGTAGACTCACCCAAAAGGTTCGGCTGCGCTGGCAGGGTCACGGCGCACGCCGTACATGCATTTTCATGTGTTTCTGTCAATTTCAGTGTTTTCGGGCCCAAACTAGTGGCTTTTCATCAGAACCGATGAAGACTCACCCCAAAGGCTCGGTTGCGCAGGGTCACGGCGCACGCCGTACATGCATTTTCATGTGTTTCTGTCAATTTCAGTGTTTTCGGGCCCAAACTAGTGGCTTTTCATCGCAATCGATGCAGACTCACCCAAAACGCTGGGCTGCACCGGCAGAGTCCCGACACGCACCGCACATGCATTTTTCATGTGTTTCTGTCAATTTCAGTGTTATTGGGCCCAAACTAGTGGCTTTTTTCATCAGAATCGATGCAGACTCACCTAAAAGGCTCGGCTGCACCGGCAGAGTCCCGGCACGCACCGCACATGCATTTTTCATGTGTTTCTGTCAATTTCAGTGTTTTTGGGCCCAAACTAGTCGCTCTTCAAGAGAATCGATGCAGACTCACCCAAAACGCTCGTCTGCACTGGCAGAGTCCCGGCACGCACCGCACATGCATTTTTCATGTGTTTCTGTCAATTTCAGTGTTTTCGTGCCCAAACTAGTGGCTTTTCATCAGAACCGATGCAGACTCACCCAAAAGGCTCGGCTGCGCTGGCAGGGTCACGGCGCAAGCCGTACATGCATTTTCATGTGTTTCTGTCAATTTCAGTGTTATTGGGCCCAAACTAGTGGCTTTTCGTCAGAATCGATGCAGACTCACCCAAAACGCTGGGCTGCACTGGCAGAGTCCCGGCACGCACCGCACATGCATTTTTCATGTGTTTCTGTCAATTTCAGTGTTATTGGGCCCAAACTAGTGGCTTTTCATCAGAACCGATGAAGACTCACCCCAAAGGCTCGGTTGCGCAGGGTCACGGCGCACGCCGTACATGCATTTTCATGTGTTTCTGTCAATTCCACTGTTATTGGGCCCAAACTACTGGCTTTTCGTCAGAACCGATGCAGACTCACCCAAAACGCTCGGCTGCACTGGCAGGGTCACGGCGCACGCCGTACATGCATTTTCATGTGTTTCTGTCAATTTCAGTGTTATTGGGCCCAAACTAGTGGCTTTTCATCAGAAGCGATGTAGACTCACCCAAAAGGTTCGGCTGCGCTGGCAGGGTCACGGCACGCACCGCACATGCATTTTTAAAGTGTTTCTGTCAATTTCAGTGTTTTCGGGCCCAAACTAGTGTCTTTTCATCAGAATCGATGCAGACTCACCCAAAACGCTCGGTTGCACCGGCAGAGTCCCGGCACACACCGCACATGCATTTTTAAAGTGTTTCTGTCAATTTCAGTGTTTTCGGGCCCAAACTAGTGGCTTTTCATCAGAATCGATGCAGACTCACCCAAAACGCTTGGCTGAACCGGCAGAGTCCCGGCACGCACCGCACATGCATTTTTCATGTGTTTCTGTCAATTTCAGTGTTGTCGGGCCCAAACTAGTGGCTTTTCATCAGAATCGATGCAGACTCACCCAAAACGCTGGGCTGCACCGGCAGAGTCCCGGCACGCACCGCACATGCATTTTTCATGTGTTTCTGTCAATTTCAGTGTTTTCGGGCCCAAACTAGTGGCTTTTCATCAGAATCGATGCAGACTCACCCAAAACGCTGGGCTGCAACGGCAGAGTCCCGGCACGCACCGCACATGCATTTTTCATGTGTTTCTGTCAATTTCAGTGTTTTCGGGCCCAAACTAGTGGCTCTTCATCAGAATCGATGCAGACTCACCCAAAATGCTGGGCTGCACCGGCAGAGTCCCGGCACGCACCGCACATGCATTTTTCATGTGTTTCTGTCAATTTCAGTGTTTTCGGGCCCAAACTAGTGGCTTTTCATCAGAATCGATGCAGACTCACCCAAAACGCTCGGCTGCACCGGCAGAGTCCCGGCATGCACCGCACATGCATTTTTCATGTGTTTCTGTCAATTTCAGTGTTATTGGGCCCAAACTAGTGGCTTTTCATCAGAATCAATGCAGACTCACCCAAAACGCTCGGCTGCACCGGCAGAGTCCCGGCACGCACCGCACATGCATTTTTCATGTGTTTCTGTCAATTTCAGTGTTTTCGGGCCCAAACTAGTGGCTTTTCATCAGAACCGATGAAGACTCACCCCAAAGGCTCGGTTGCGCAGGGTCACGGCGCACGCCGTACATGCATTTTCATGTGTTTCTGTCAATTTCAGTGTTTTCGGGCCCAAACTAGTGGCTTTTCATCGCAATCGATGCAGACTCACCCAAAACGCTGGGCTGCACCGGCAGAGTCCCGGCACGCACCGCACATGCATTTTTCATGTGTTTCTGTCAATTTCAGTGTTATTGGGCCCAAACTAGTGGCTTTTCATCAGAATCGATGCAGACTCACCCAAAACGCTCGGCTGCACCGGCAGAGTCCCGGCACGCACCGCACATGCATTTTTCATGTGTTTCTGTCAATTTCAGTGTTATTGGGCCCAAACTAGTGGCTTTTCATCAGAATCGATGCAGACTCACCCAAAATGCTCGGCTGCACCGGCAGAGTCCCGGCACGCACCGCACATGCATTTTTCATGTGTTTCTGTCAATTTCAGTGTTTTCGGGCCCAAACTAGTGGCTTTTCATCAGAATCGATGCAGACTCACCCATAACGCTCGGCTGCACCGGCAGAGTCCCGGCACGCACCGCACATGCATTTTTCATGTGTTTCTGTCAATTTCAGTGTTTTCGGGCCCAAACTAGTGGCTTTTCATCAGAACCGATGCAGACTCACCCAAAAGGCTCGGCTGCGCTGGCAGGGTCACGGCGCAAGCCGTACATGCATTTTCATGTGTTTCTGTCAATTTCAGTGTTATTGGGCCCAAACTAGTGGCTTTTCGTCAGAACCGATGCAGACTCACCCAAAAGGCTCGGCTGCACTGGCAGGGTCACGGCGCACGCCGTACATGCATTTTCATGTGTTTCTGTCAATTTCAGTGTTATTGGGCCCAAACTAGTGGCTTTTCGTCAGAACCGATGAAGACTCACCCCAAAGGCTCGGTTGCGCAGGGTCACGGCGCACGCCGTACATGCATTTTCATGTGTTTCTGTCAATTTCCGTGTTATTGGGCCCAAACTAGTGGCTTTTCATCAGAATCGATGCAGACTCACCCAAAACGCTCGGCTGCACCGGCAGAGTCCCGGCACGCACCGCACATGCATTTTTCATGTGTTTCTGTCAATTTCAGTGTTATTGGGCCCAAACTAGTGGCTTTTCATCAGAATCGATGCAGACTCACCCAAAATGCTCGGCTGCACCGGCAGAGTCCCGGCACGCACCGCACATGCATTTTTCATGTGTTTCTGTCAATTTCAGTGTTTTCGGGCCCAAACTAGTGGCTTTTCATCAGAATCGATGCAGACTCACCCAAAACGCTCGGCTGCACTGGCAGAGTCCCGGCACGCACCGCACATGCATTTTTCATGTGTTTCTGTCAATTTCAGTGTTTTCGGGCCCAAACTAGTGGCTTTTCATCAGAACCGATGCAGACTCACCCAAAAGGCTCGGCTGCGCTGGCAGGGTCACGGCGCAAGCCGTACATGCATTTTCATGTGTTTCTGTCAATTTCAGTGTTATTGGGCCCAAACTAGTGGCTTTTCGTCAGAACCGATGCAGACTCACCCAAAAGGCTCGGCTGCACTGGCAGGGTCACGGCGCACGCCGTACATGCATTTTCATGTGTTTCTGTCAATTTCAGTGTTATTGGGCCCAAACTAGTGGCTTTTCGTCAGAACCGATGAAGACTCACCCCAAAGGCTCGGTTGCGCAGGGTCACGGCGCACGCCGTACATGCATTTTCATGTGTTTCTGTCAATTTCAGTGTTATTGGGCCCAAACTACTGGCTTTTCGTCAGAACCGATGCAGACTCACCCAAAACGCTCGGCTGCACTGGCAGGGTCACGGTGCACGCTGTACATGCATTTTCATGTGTTTCTGTCAATTTCAGTGTTATTGGGCCCAAACTAGTGGCTTTTCATCAGAAGCGATGTAGACTCACCCAAAAGGTTCGGCTGCGCTGGCAGGGTCACGGCGCACGCCGTACATGCATTTTCATGTGTTTCTGTCAATTTCAGTGTTTTCGGGCCCAAACTAGTGGCTTTTCATCAGAATTGATGCAGACTCACCCAAAAGGCTCGGCTGCACCGGCAGAGTCCCGGCACGCACCGCACATGCATTTTTCATGTGTTTCTGTCAATTTCAGTGTTTTCAGGCCCAAACTAGTGGCTTTTAATCATAATCGATGCAGACTCACCCAAAACGCTCGGCTGCACTGGCAGAGTCCCGGCACGCACCGCAAATGCATTTTTCATGTGTTTCTGTCAATTTCAGTGTTATTGGGCCCAAACTAGTGGCTTTTCATCAGAATCGATGCAGACTCACCCAAAACGCTGGGCTGCACCGGCAGAGTCCCGGCACGCACCGCACATGCATTTTTCATGTGTTTCTGTCAATTTCAGTGTTATTGGGCCCAAACTAGTGGCTTTTCATCAGAATCGATGCAGACTCACCCAAAACGCTCGGCTGCACCGGCAGAGTCCCGGCACGCACCGCACATGCATTTTTCATGTGTTTCTGTCAATTTCAGTGTTATCGGGCCCAAACTAGTGGCTTTTCATCAGAATCGATGCAGACTCACCCAAAATGCTCGGCTGCACCGGAAGAGTCCCGGCACGCACCGCACATGCATTTTTCATGTGTTTCTGTCAATTTCAGTGTTTTCGGGCCCAAACTAGTGGCTTTTCATCAGAATCGATGCAGACTCACCCAAAACGCTCGGCTGCACTGGCAGAGTCCCGGCACGCACCGCACATGCATTTTTCATGTGTTTCTGTCAATTTCAGTGTTTTCGGGCCCAAACTAGTGGCTTTTCATCAGAACCGATGCAGACTCACCCAAAAGGCTCGGCTGCGCTGGCAGGGTCACGGCGCAAGCCGTACATGCATTTTCATGTGTTTCTGTCAATTTCAGTGTTATTGGGCCCAAACTAGTGGCTTTTCGTCAGAACCGATGCAGACTCACCCAAAAGGCTCGGCTGCACTGGCAGGGTCACGGCGCACGCCGTACATGCATTTTCATGTGTTTCTGTCAATTTCAGTGTTATTGGGCCCAAACTAGTGGCTTTTCATCAGAACCGATGAAGTCTCACCCCAAAGGCTCGGTTGCGCAGGGTCACGGCGCACGCCGTACATGCATTTTCATGTGTTTCTGTCAATTTCAGTGTTATTGGGCCCAAACTACTGGCTTTTCGTCAGAACCGATGCAGACTCACCCAAAACGCTCGGCTGCACTGGCAGGGTCACGGTGCACGCTGTACATGCATTTTCATGTGTTTCTGTCAATTTCAGTGTTATTGGGCCCAAACTAGTGGCTTTTCATCAGAAGCGATGTAGACTCACCCAAAAGGTTCGGCTGCGCTGGCAGGGTCACGGCGCACGCCGTACATGCATTTTCATGTGTTTCTGTCAATTTCAGTGTTTTCGGGCCCAAACTAGTGGCTTTTCATCAGAATCGATGCAGACTCACCCAAAACGCTCGGCTGCACCGGCAGAGTCCCGGCACGCACCGCACATGCATTTTTCATGTGTTTCTGTCAATTTCAGTGTTATTGGGCCCAAACTAGTGGCTTTTCATCAGAATCGATGCAGACTCACCCAAAATGCTCGGCTGCACCGGCAGAGTCCCGGCACGCACCGCACATGCATTTTTCATGTGTTTCTGTCAATTTCAGTGTTTTCGGGCCCAAACTAGTGGCTTTTCATCAGAATCGATGCAGACTCACCCAAAACGCTCGGCTGCACTGGCAGAGTCCCGGCACGCACCGCACATGCATTTTTCATGTGTTTCTGTCAATTTCAGTGTTTTCGGGCCCAAACTAGTGGCTTTTCATCAGAACCGATGCAGACTCACCCAAAAGGCTCGGCTGCACTGGCAGGGTCACGGCGCACGCCGTACATGCATTTTCATGTGTTTCTGTCAATTTCAGTGTTATTGGGCCCAAACTAGTGGCTTTTCGTCAGAACCGATGAAGACTCACCCCAAAGGCTCGGTTGCGCAGGGTCACGGCGCACGCCGTACATGCATTTTCATGTGTTTCTGTCAATTTCAGTGTTATTGGGCCCAAACTACTGGCTTTTCGTCAGAACCGATGCAGACTCACCCAAAACGCTCGGCTGCACTGGCAGGGTCACGGTGCACGCTGTACATGCATTTTCATGTGTTTCTGTCAATTTCAGTGTTATTGGGCCCAAACTAGTGGCTTTTCATCAGAAGCGATGTAGACTCACCCAAAAGGTTCGGCTGCGCTGGCAGGGTCACGGCGCACGCCGTACATGCATTTTCATGTGTTTCTGTCAATTTCAGTGTTTTCGGGCCCAAACTAGTGGCTTTTCATCAGAATTGATGCAGACTCACCCAAAAGGCTCGGCTGCACCGGCAGAGTCCCGGCACGCACCGCACATGCATTTTTCATGTGTTTCTGTCAATTTCAGTGTTTTCAGGCCCAAACTAGTGGCTTTTAATCATAATCGATGCAGACTCACCCAAAACGCTCGGCTGCACCGGCAGAGTCCCGGCACGCACCGTACATGCATTTTTCATGTGTTTCTGTCAATTTCAGCGTTATTGGGCCCAAACTAGTGGCTTTTCATCAGAATCGATGCAGACTCACCCAAAACGCTGGGCTGCACCGGCAGAGTCCCGGCACGCACCGCACATGCATTTTTCATGTGTTTCTGTCAATTTCAGTGTTATTGGGCCCAAACTAGTGGCTTTTCATCAGAATCGATGCAGACTCACCCAAAACGCTCGGCTGCACCGGCAGAGTCCCGGCACGCACCGCACATGCATTTTTCATGTGTTTCTGTCAATTTCAGTGTTATTGGGCCCAAACTAGTGGCTTTTCATCAGAATCGATGCAGACTCACCCAAAATGCTCGGCTGCACCGGCAGAGTCCCGGCACGCACCGCACATGCATTTTTCAAGTGTTTCTGTCAATTTCAGTGTTTTCGGGCCCAAACTAGTGGCTTTTCATCAGAATCGATGCAGACTCACCCAAAACGCTCGGCTGCACTGGCAGAGTCCCGGCACGCACCGCACATGCATTTTTCATGTGTTTCTGTCAATTTCAGTGTTTTCGGGCCCAAACTAGTGGCTTTTCATCAGAACCGATGCAGACTCACCCAAAAGGCTCGGCTGCGCTGGCAGGGTCACGGCGCAAGCCGTACATGCATTTTCATGTGTTTCTGTCAATTTCAGTGTTATTGGGCCCAAACTAGTGGCTTTTCGTCAGAACCGATGCAGACTCACCCAAAAGGCTCGGCTGCACTGGCAGGGTCACGGCGCACGCCGTACATGCATTTTCATGTGTTTCTGTCAATTTCAGTGTTATTGGGCCCAAACTAGTGGCTTTTCGTCAGAACCGATGAAGACTCACCCCAAAGGCTCGGTTGCGCAGGGTCACGGCGCACGCCGTACATGCATTTTCATGTGTTTCTGTCAATTTCAGTGTTATTGGGCCCAAACTACTGGCTTTTCGTCAGAACCGATGCAGACTCACCCAAAACGCTCGGCTGCACTGGCAGGGTCACGGTGCACGCTGTACATGCATTTTCATGTGTTTCTGTCAATTTCAGTGTTATTGGGCCCAAACTAGTGGCTTTTCATCAGAAGCGATGTAGACTCACCCAAAAGGTTCGGCTGCGCTGGCAGGGTCACGGCGCACGCCGTACATGCATTTTCATGTGTTTCTGTCAATTTCAGTGTTTTCGGGCCCAAACTAGTGGCTTTTCATCAGAATTGATGCAGACTCACCCAAAAGGCTCGGATGCACCGGCAGAGTCCCGGCACGCACCGCACATGCATTTTTCATGTGTTTCTGTCAATTTCAGTGTTTTCAGGCCCAAACTAGTGGCTTTTCATCATAATCGATGCAGACTCACCCAAAACGCTCGGCTGCACTGGCAGGGTCACGGTGCACGCTGTACATGCATTTTCATGTGTTTCTGTCAATTTCAGTGTTATTGGGCCCAAACTAGTGGCTTTTCATCAGAAGCGATGTAGACTCACCCAAAAGGTTCGGCTGCGCTGGCAGGGTCACGGCGCACGCCGTACATGCATTTTCATGTGTTTCTGTCAATTTCAGTGTTTTCGGGCCCAAACTAGTGGCTTTTCATCAGAATCGATGCAGACTCACCCAAAACGCTCGGCTGCACCGGCAGAGTCCCGGCACGCACCGCACATGCATTTTTCATGTGTTTCTGTCAATTTCAGTGTTTTCGGGCCCAAACTAGTGGCTTTTCATCAGAACCGATGCAGACTCACCCAAAAGGCTCGGCTGCGCTGGCAGGGTCACGGCGCAAGCCGTACATGCATTTTCATGTGTTTCTGTCAATTTCAGTGTTATTGGGCCCAAACTAGTGGCTTTTCGTCAGAACCGATGCAGACTCACCCAAAAGGCTCGGCTGCACTGGCAGGGTCACGGCGCACGCCGTACATGCATTTTCATGTGTTTCTGTCAATTTCAGTGTTATTGGGCCCAAACTAGTGGCTTTTCGTCAGAACCGATGAAGACTCACCCCAAAGGCTCGGTTGCGCAGGGTCACGGCGCACGCCGTACATGCATTTTCATGTGTTTCTGTCAATTTCAGTGTTATTGGGCCCAAACTACTGGCTTTTCGTCAGAACCGATGCAGACTCACCCAAAACGCTCGGCTGCACTGGCAGGGTCACGGTGCACGCTGTACATGCATTTTCATGTGTTTCTGTCAATTTCAGTGTTATTGGGCCCAAACTAGTGGCTTTTCATCAGAAGCGATGTAGACTCACCCAAAAGGTTCGGCTGCGCTGGCAGGGTCACGGCGCACGCCGTACATGCATTTTCATGTGTTTCTGTCAATTTCAGTGTTTTCGGGCCCAAACTAGTGGCTTTTCATCAGAATTGATGCAGACTCACCCAAAAGGCTCGGCTGCACCGGCAGAGTCCCGGCACGCACCGCACATGCATTTTTCATGTGTTTCTGTCAATTTCAGTGTTTTCAGGCCCAAACTAGTGGCTTTTCATCAGAATCGATGCAGACTCACCCAAAACGCTCGGCTGCACCGGCAGAGTCCCGGCACGCACCGCACATGCATTTTTCATGTGTTTCTGTCAATTTCAGTGTTATTGGGCCCAAACTAGTGGCTTTTCATCAGAATCGATGCAGACTCACCCAAAATGCTCGGCTGCACCGGCAGAGTCCCGGCACGCACCGCACATGCATTTTTCAAGTGTTTCTGTCAATTTCAGTGTTTTCGGGCCCAAACTAGTGGCTTTTCATCAGAATCGATGCAGACTCACCCAAAACGCTCGGCTGCACTGGCAGAGTCCCGGCACGCACCGCACATGCATTTTTCATGTGTTTCTGTCAATTTCAGTGTTTTCGGGCCCAAACTAGTGGCTTTTCATCAGAACCGATGCAGACTCACCCAAAAGGCTCGGCTGCGCTGGCAGGGTCACGGCGCAAGCCGTACATGCATTTTCATGTGTTTCTGTCAATTTCAGTGTTATTGGGCCCAAACTAGTGGCTTTTCGTCAGAACCGATGCAGACTCACCCAAAAGGCTCGGCTGCACTGGCAGGGTCACGGCGCACGCCGTACATGCATTTTCATGTGTTTCTGTCAATTTCAGTGTTATTGGGCCCAAACTAGTGGCTTTTCGTCAGAACCGATGAAGACTCACCCCAAAGGCTCGGTTGCGCAGGGTCACGGCGCACGCCGTACATGCATTTTCATGTGTTTCTGTCAATTTCAGTGTTATTGGGCCCAAACTACTGGCTTTTCGTCAGAACCGATGCAGACTCACCCAAAACGCTCGGCTGCACTGGCAGGGTCACGGTGCACGCTGTACATGCATTTTCATGTGTTTCTGTCAATTTCAGTGTTATTGGGCCCAAACTAGTGGCTTTTCATCAGAAGCGATGTAGACTCACCCAAAAGGTTCGGCTGCGCTGGCAGGGTCACGGCGCACGCCGTACATGCATTTTCATGTGTTTCTGTCAATTTCAGTGTTTTCGGGCCCAAACTAGTGGCTTTTCATCAGAATTGATGCAGACTCACCCAAAAGGCTCGGCTGCACCGGCAGAGTCCCGGCACGCACCGCACATGCATTTTTCATGTGTTTCTGTCAATTTCAGTGTTTTCAGGCCCAAACTAGTGGCTTTTAATCATAATCGATGCAGACTCACCCAAAACGCTCGGCTGCACCGGCAGAGTCCCGGCACGCACCGCACATGCATTTTTCATGTGTTTCTGTCAATTTCAGTGTTATTGGGCCCAAACTAGTGGCTTTTCATCAGAATCGATGCAGACTCACCCAAAACGCTGGGCTGCACCGGCAGAGTCCCGGCACGCACCGCACATGCATTTTTCATGTGTTTCTGTCAATTTCAGTGTTATTGGGCCCAAACTAGTGGCTTTTCATCAGAATCGATGCAGACTCACCCAAAACGCTCGGCTGCACCGGCAGAGTCCCGGCACGCACCGCACATTCATTTTTCATGTGTTTCTGTCAATTTCAGTGTTATTGGGCCCAAACTAGTGGCTTTTCATCAGAATCGATGCAGACTCACCCAAAATGCTGGGCTGCACCGGCAGAGTCCCGGCACGCACCGCACATGCATTTTTCATGTGTTTCTGTCAATTTCAGTGTTTTCGGGTCCAAACTAGTGGCTTTTCATCAGAATCGATGCAGACTCACCCAAAACGCTCGGCTGCACTGGCAGAGTCCCGGCACGCACGGCACATGCATTTTTCATGTGTTTCTGTCAATTTCAGTGTTTTCGGGCCCAAACTAGTGGCTTTTCATCAGAACCGATGCAGACTCACCCAAAAGGCTCGGCTGCGCTGGCAGGGTCACGGCGCAAGCCGTACATGCATTTTCATGTGTTTCTGTCAATTTCAGTGTTATTGGGCCCAAACTAGTGGCTTTTCGTCAGAACCGATGCAGACTCACCCAAAAGGCTCGGCTGCACTGGCAGGGTCACGGCGCACGCCGTACATGCATTTTCATGTGTTTCTGTCAATTTCAGTGTTATTGGGCCCAAACTAGTGGCTTTTCGTCAGAACCGATGAAGACTCACCCCAAAGGCTCGGTTGCGCAGGGTCACGGCGCACGCCGTACATGCATTTTCATGTGTTTCTGTCAATTTCAGTGTTATTGGGCCCAAACTACTGGCTTTTCGTCAGAACCGATGCAGACTCACCCAAAACGCTCGGCTGCACTGGCAGGGTCACGGTGCACGCTGTACATGCATTTTCATGTGTTTCTGTCAATTTCAGTGTTATTGGGCCCAAACTAGTGGCTTTTCATCAGAAGCGATGTAGACTCACCCAAAAGGTTCGGCTGCGCTGGCAGGGTCACGGCGCACGCCGTACATGCATTTTCATGTGTTTCTGTCAATTTCAGTGTTTTCGGGCCCAAACTAGTGGCTTTTCATCAGAATTGATGCAGACTCACCCAAAAGGCTCGGCTGCACCGGCAGAGTCCCGGCACGCACCGCCGTACATGCATTTTTCATGTGTTTCTGTCAATTTCAGTGTTTTCAGGCCCAAACTAGTGGCTTTTCATCATAATCGATGCAGACTCACCCAAAACGCTCGGCTGCACCGGCAGAGTCCCGGCACGCACCGCACATGCATTTTTCATGTGTTTCTGTCAATTTCAGTGTTATTGGGCCCAAATTAGTGGCTTTTCATCAGAATCGATGCAGACTCACCCAAAACGCTCGGCTGCACCGGCAGAGTCCCGGCACGCACCGCACATGCATTTTTCATGTGTTTCTGTCAATTTCAGTGTTATTGGGCCCAAACTAGTGGCTTTTCATCAGAATCAATGCAGACTCACCCAAAACGCTCGGCTGCACCGGCAGAGTCCCGGCACGCACCGCACATGCATTTTTCATGTGTTTCTGTCAATTTCAGTGTTATTGGGCCCAAACTAGTGGCTTTTCATCAGAATCGATGCAGACTCACCCAAAATGCTCGGCTGCACCGGCAGAGTCCCGGCGCGCACCGCACATGCATTTTTCATGTGTTTCTGTCAATTTCAATGTTTTCGGGCCCAAACTAGTGGCTTTTCATCAGAATCGATGCAGACTCACCCAAAACGCTCGGTTGCACCGGCAGGGTCCCGGCACGCACCGCACATGCATTTTTCATGTGTTTCTGTCAATTTCAGTTTTATTGGGCCCAAACTAGTCGCTCTTCAAGAGAACCGATGCAGACTCACCCAAAACGCTCGGCTGCACCGGCAGAGTCCCGGCACGCACCGCACATGCATTTTTCATGTGTTTCTGTCAATTTCAGTGTTTTTGGGCCCAAACTAGTGGCTTTTCATCAGAAGCGATGCAGACTCACCCAAAAGTCTCGGCTGCGCTGGCAGGGTCACGGCACACGCCGTATATGCATTTTCATGTGTTTCTGTCAATTTCAGTGTTTTTGGGCCCAAACTAGTCGCTCTTCAAGAGAATCGATGCAGACTCACCCAAAACGCTCGGCTGCACTGGCAGAGTCCCGGCACGCACCGCACATGCATTTTTCATGTGTTTGTCAATTTCAGTGTTTTCGGGCCCAAACTAGTGGCTTTTCATCAGAACCGATGCAGACTCACCCAAAAGGCTCGGCTGCGCTGGCAGGGTCACGGCGCAAGCCGTACATGCATTTTCATGTGTTTCTGTCAATTTCAGTGTTATTGGGCCCAAACTAGTGGCTTTTCGTCAGAACCGATGCAGACTCACCCAAAAGGCTCGGCTGCACTGGCAGGGTCACGGCGCACGCCGTACATGCATTTTCATGTGTTTCTGTCAATTTCAGTGTTATTGGGCCCAAACTAGTGGCTTTTCATCAGAAGCGATGTAGACTCACCCAAAAGGTTCGGCTGCGCTGGCAGGGTCACGGCGCACGCCGTACATGCATTTTCATGTGTTTCTGTCAATTTCAGTGTTTTCGGGCCCAAACTAGTGGCTTTTCATCAGAATCGATGCAGACTCACCCAAAAGGCTCGGCTGCACCGGCAGAGTCCCGGCACGCACCGCACATGCATTTTTCATGTGTTTCTGTCAATTTCAGTGTTTTCAGGCCCAAACTAGTGGCTTTTAATCATAATCGATGCAGACTCACCCAAAGCGCTCGGCTGCACCGGCAGAGTCCCAGCACGCACCGCACATGCATTTTTCATGTGTTTCTGTCAATTTCAGTGTTATTGGGCCCAAACTAGTGGCTTTTCATTAGAATCGATGCAGACTCACCCAAAACGCTGGGCTGCACCGGCAGAGTCCCGGCACGCACCGCACATGCATTTTTCATGTGTTTCTGTCAATTTCAGTGTTATTGGGCCCAAACTAGTGGCTTTTCATCAGAATCGATGCAGACTCACCCAAAACGCTGGGCTGCACCGGCAGAGTCCCGGCAAGCACCGCACATGCATTTTTCATGTGTTTCTGTCAATTTCAGTGTTATTGGGCCCAAACTAGTGGCTTTTCATCAGAATCGATGCAGACTCACCCAAAATGCTCGGCTGCACCGGCAGAGTCCCGGCACGCACCGCACATGCATTTTTCATGTGTTTCTGTCAATTTCAGTGTTTTCGGGCCCAAACTAGTGGCTTTTCATCAGAACCGATGCAGACTCACCCAAAAGGCTCGGCTGCGCTGGCAGGGTCACGGCGCAAGCCGTACATGCATTTTCATGTGTTTCTGTCAATTTCAGTGTTATTGGGCCCAAACTAGTGGCTTTTTGTCAGAACCGATGCAGACTCACCCAAAAGGCTCGGCTGCACTGGCAGGGTCACGGCGCACGCCGTACATGCATTTTCATGTGTTTCTGTCAATTTCAGTGTTATTGGGCCCAAACTAGTGACTTTTCGTCAGAACCGATGAAGACTCACCCCGAAGGCTCGGTTGCGCAGGGTCACGGCGCACGCCGTACATGCATTTTCATGTGTTTCTGTCAATTTCAGTGTTATTGGGCCCAAACTACTGGCTTTTCGTCAGAACCGATGCAGACTCACCCAAAAGGCTCGGCTGCACTGGCAGGGTCACGGTGCACGCTGTACATGCATTTTCATGTGTTTCTGTCAATTTCAGTGTTATTGGGCCCAAACTAGTGGCTTTTCATCAGAAGCGATGTAGACTCACCCAAAAGGTTCGGCTGCGCTGGCAGGGTCACGGCGCACGCCGTACATGCATTTTCATGTGTTTCTGTCAATTTCAGTGTTTTCGGGCCCAAACTAGTGGCTTTTCATCAGAATTGATGCAGACTCACCCAAAAGGCTCGGCTGCACCGGCAGAGTCCCGGCACGCACCGCACATGCATTTTTCATGTGTTTCTGTCAATTTCAGTGTTTTCAGGCCCAAACTAGTGGCTTTTAATCATAATCGATGCAGACTCACCCAAAACGCTCGGCTGCACCGGCAGAGTCCCGGCACGCACCGCACATGCATTTTTCATGTGTTTCTGTCAATTTCAGTGTTATTGGGCCCAAACTAGTGGCTTTTCATCAGAATCGATGCAGACTCACCCAAAACGCTCGGCTGCACCGGCAGAGTCCCGGCACGCACCGCACATGCATTTTTCATGTGTTTCTGTCAATTTCAGTGTTATTGGGCCCAAACTAGTGGCTTTTCATCAGAACCGATGCAGACTCACCCAAAACGCTCGGCTGCACCGGCAGAGTCCCGGCACGCACCGCACATGCATTTTTCATGTGTTTCTGTCAATTTCAGTGTTTTCGGGCCCAAACTAGTGGCTTTTCATCAGAACCGATGAAGACTCACCCAAAAGGCTCGGTTGCGCAGGGTCACGGCGCACGCCGTACATGCATTTTCATGTGTTTCTGTCAATTTCAGTGTTTTCGAGCCCAAACTAGTGGCTTTTTATCGCAATCGATGCAGACTCACCCAAAATGCTGGGCTGCACCGGCAGAGTCCCGGCACGCACCGCACATGCATTTTTCATGTGTTTCTGTCAATTTCAGTGTTTTCGGGCCCAAACTAGTGGCTTTTCATCAGAATCGATGCAGACTCACCCAAAACGCTCGGCTGCACCGGCAGAGTCCCGGCACGCACCGCACATGCATTTTTCATGTGTTTCTGTCAATTTCAGTGTTATTGGGCCCAAACTAGTGGCTTTTCATCAGAATCGATGCAGACTCACCCAAAACGCTCGGCTGCACCGGCAGAGTCCCCGCACGCACCGCACATGCATTTTTCATGTGTTTCTGTCAATTTCAGTGTTATTGGGCCCAAACTAGTGGCTTTTCATCAGAATCGATGCAGACTCACCCAAAAGGCTCGGCTGCGCTGGCAGGGTCACGGCGCAAGCCGTACATGCATTTTCATGTGTTTCTGTCAATTTCAGTGTTTTCGGGCCCAAACTAGTGGCTTTTCATCAGAATCGATGCAGACTCACCCAAAACGCTCGGCTGCACCGGCAGAGTCCCGGCACGCACCGCACATGCATTTTTCATGTGTTTCTGTCAATTTCAGTGTTATTGGGCCCAAACTAGTGGCTTTTCATCAGAACCGATGCAGACTCACCCAAAAGGCTCGGCTGCGCTGGCAGGGTCACGGCGCAAGCCGTACATGCATTTTCATGTGTTTCTGTCAATTTCAGTGTTATTGGGCCCAAACTAGTGGCTTTTTGTCAGAACCGATGCAGACTCACCCAAAAGGCTCGGCTGCACTGGCAGGGTCACGGCGCACGCCGTACATGCATTTTCATGTGTTTCTGTCAATTTCAGTGTTATTGGGCCCAAACTAGTGGCTTTTCGTCAGAACCGATGAAGACTCACCCCGAAGGCTCGGTTGCGCAGGGTCACGGCGCACGCCGTACATGCATTTTCATGTGTTTCTGTCAATTTCAGTGTTATTGGGCCCAAACTACTGGCTTTTCGTCAGAACCGATGCAGACTCACCCAAAACGCTCGGCTGCACTGGCAGGGTCACGGTGCACGCTGTACATGCATTTTCATGTGTTTCTGTCAATTTCAGTGTTATTGGGCCCAAACTAGTGGCTTTTCATCAGAAGCGATGTAGACTCACCCAAAAGGTTCGGCTGCGCTGGCAGGGTCACGGCGCACGCCGTACATGCATTTTCATGTGTTTCTGTCAATTTCAGTGTTTTCGAGCCCAAACTAGTGGCTTTTTATCGCAATCGATGCAGACTCACCCAAAACGCTGGGCTGCACCGGCAGAGTCCCGGCACGCACCGCACATGCATTTTTCATGTGTTTCTGTCAATTTCAGTGTTTTAGGGCCCAAACTAGTGGCTTTTCATCAGAATCGATGCAGACTCACCCAAAACGCTCGGCTGCACCGGCAGAGTCCCGGCACGCACCGCACATGCATTTTTCATGTGTTTCTGTCAATTTCAGTGTTATTGGGCCCAAACTAGTGGCTTTTCATCAGAATCGATGCAGACTCACCCAAAACGCTCGGCTGCACCGGCAGAGTCCCCGCACGCACCGCACATGCATTTTTCATGTGTTTCTGTCAATCTCAGTGTTTTCGGGCCCAAACTAGTGTCTTTTCATCAGAATCGATGCAGACTCACCCAAAACGCTCGGTTGCACCGGCAGAGTCCCGGCACACACCGCACATGCATTTTTCATGTGTTTCTGTCAATTTCAGTGTTTTTGGGCCCAAACTAGTCGCTCTTCAAGAGAAGCGATGCAGACTCACCCAAAAGGCTCGGCTGCGCCGGCAGGGTCACGGCGCACGCCGTACATGCATTTTCATGTGTTTCTGTCAATTTCAGTGTTATTGGGCCCAAACTAGTGGCTTTTCATCAGAACCGATGCAGACTCACCCAAAAGGCTCGGCTGCGCCGGCAGGGTCACGGCGCACGCCGTACATGCATTTTCATGTGTTTCTGTCAATTTCAGTGTTATTGGAACCAAACTAGTGGCTTTTCATCAGAACCGATGCAGACTCACCCTAAAGGCTCGGCTGCACCGGCAGAGTCCCGGCACGCACCGCACATGCATTTTTCATGTGTTTCTGTCAATTTCAGTGTTTTTGGGCCCAAACTAGTGGCTTTTCATCAGAAGCGATGCAGACTCACCCAAAAGTCTCGGCTGCGCTGGCAGGGTCACGGCACACGCCGTATATGCATTTTCATGTGTTTCTGTCAATTTCAGTGTTTTTGGGCCAAAACTAGTGGCTTTTCATCAGAACCGATGCAGACTCACCCAAAAGGCTCGGCTGCGCTGGCAGGGTCACGGTGCACGCCGTACATGCATTTTCATGTGTTTCTGTCAATTTCAGTGTTATTGGGCCCAAACTAGTGGCTTTTCATCAGAACCGATGCAGACTCACCCAAAAGGCTCGGCTGCGCCGGCAGGGTCACGGCGCACGCCGTACATGCATTTTCATGTGTTTCTGTCAATTTCAGTGTTATTGGAACCAAACTAGTGGCTTTTCATCAGAACCGATGCAGACTCACCCTAAAGGCTCGGCTGCGCCGGCAGGGTCACGGCGCACGCCGTACATGCATTTTCATGTGTTTCTGTCAATTTCAGTGTTATTGGGCCCAAACTAGTGGCTTTTCATCAGAATCGATGCAGACTCACCCAAAACGCTGGGCTGCACCGGCAGAGTCCCGGCACGCACCGCACATGCATTTTTCATGTGTTTCTGTCAATTTCAGTGTTTTCGGGCCCAAACTAGTGGCTTTTCATCAGAATCGATGCAGACTCACCCAAAACGCTCGGCTGCACCGGCAGAGTCCCGGCACGCACCGCACATGCATTTTTCATGTGTTTCTGTCAATTTCAGTGTTGTCGGGCCCAAACTAGTGGCTTTTCATCAGAATCGATGCAGACTCACCCAAAACGCTGGGCTGCACCGGCAGAGTCCTGGCACGCACCGCACATGCATTTTTCATGTGTTTCTGTCAATTTCAGTGTTATTGGGCCCAAACTAGTGGCTTTTCATCAGAATAGATGCAGACTCACCCAAAAGGCTCGGCTGCACCGGCAGAGTCCCGGCATGCACCGCACATGCATTTTTCATGTGTTTCTGTCAATTTCAGTGTTTTCGGGCCCAAACTAGTGGCTTTTAATCATAATCGATGCAGACTCACCCAAAACGCTCGGCTGCACCGGCAGAGTCCCGGCACACACCGCACATGCATTTTTCAAGTGTTTCTGTCAATTTCAGTGTTTTCGGGCCCAAACTAGTGGCTTTTCATCAGAACCGATGCAGACTCACCCAAAAGGCTCGGCTGCGCTGGCAGGGTCACGGCGCAAGCCGTACATGCATTTTCATGTGTTTCTGTCAATTTCAGTGTTATTGGGCCCAAACTAGTGGCTTTTTGTCAGAACCGATGCAGACTCACCCAAAAGGCTCGGCTGCACTGGCAGGGTCACGGCGCACGCCGTACATGCATTTTCATGTGTTTCTGTCAATTTCAGTGTTATTGGGCCCAAACTAGTGGCTTTTCGTCAGAACCGATGAAGACTCACCCCGAAGGCTCGGTTGCGCAGGGTCACGGCGCACGCCGTACATGCATTTTCATGTGTTTCTGTCAATTTCAGTGTTATTGGGCCCAAACTACTGGCTTTTCGTCAGAACCGATGCAGACTCACCCAAAACGCTCGGCTGCACTGGCAGGGTCACGGTGCACGCTGTACATGCATTTTCATGTGTTTCTGTCAATTTCAGTGTTATTGGGCCCAAACTAGTGGCTTTTCATCAGAAGCGATGTAGACTCACCCAAAAGGTTCGGCTGCGCTGGCAGGGTCACGGCGCACGCCGTACATGCATTTTCATGTGTTTCTGTCAATTTCAGTGTTTTCGGGCCCAAACTAGTGGCTTTTCATCAGAATTGATGCAGACTCACCCAAAAGGCTCGGCTGCACCGGCAGAGTCCCGGCACGCACCGCACATGCATTTTTCATGTGTTTCTGTCAATTTCAGTGTTTTCAGGCCCAAACTAGTGGCTTTTTGTCAGAACCGATGCAGACTCACCCAAAAGGCTCGGCTGCACTGGCAGGGTCACGGCGCACGCCGTACATGCATTTTCATGTGTTTCTGTCAATTTCAGTGTTATTGGGCCCAAACTACTGGCTTTTCGTCAGAACCGATGCAGACTCACCCAAAACGCTCGGCTGCACTGGCAGGGTCACGGTGCACGCTGTACATGCATTTTCATGTGTTTCTGTCAATTTCAGTGTTATTGGGCCCAAACTAGTGGCTTTTCATCAGAAGCGATGTAGACTCACCCAAAAGGTTCGGCTGCGCTGGCAGGGTCACGGCGCACGCCGTACATGCATTTTCATGTGTTTCTGTCAATTTCAGTGTTTTCGGGCCCAAACTAGTGGCTTTTCATCAGAATTGATGCAGACTCACCCAAAAGGCTCGGCTGCACCGGCAGAGTCCCGGCACGCACCGCACATGCATTTTTCATGTGTTTCTGTCAATTTCAGTGTTTTCAGGCCCAAACTAGTGGCTTTTCATCATAATCGATGCAGACTCACCCAAAACGCTCGGCTGCACCGGCAGAGTCCCGGCACGCACCGCACATGCATTTTTCATGTGTTTCTGTCAATTTCAGTGTTATTGGGCCCAAACTAGTGGCTTTTCATCAGAATCGATGCAGACTCACCCAAAACGCTCGGCTGCACCGGCAGAGTCCCGGCACGCACCGCACATGCATTTTTCATGTGTTTCTGTCAATTTCAGTGTTATTGGGCCCAAACTAGTGGCTTTTCATCAGAATCAATGCAGACTCACCCAAAACGCTGGGCTGCACCGGCAGAGTCCCGGCACGCACCGCACATGCATTTCTCATGTGTTTCTGTCAATTTCAGTGTTATTGGGCCCAAACTAGTGGCTTTTCATCAGAATCGATGCAGACTCACCCAAAATGCTCGGCTGCACCGGCAGAGTCCCGGCGCGCACCGCACATGCATTTTTCATGTGTTTCTGTCAATTTCAATGTTTTCGGGCCCAAACTAGTGGCTTTTCATCAGAATCGATGCAGACTCACCCAAAACGCTCGGTTGCACCGGCAGGGTCCCGGCACGCACCGCACATGCATTTTTCATGTGTTTCTGTCAATTTCAGTTTTATTGGGCCCAAACTAGTCGCTCTTCAAAAGAACCGATGCAGACTCACCCAAAACGCTCGGCTGCACCGGCAGAGTCCCGGCACGCACCGCACATGCATTTTTCATGTGTTTCTGTCAATTTCAGTGTTTTTGGGCCCAAACTAGTGGCTTTTCATCAGAAGCGATGCAGACTCACCCAAAAGTCTCGGCTGCGCTGGCAGGGTCACGGCACACGCCGTATATGCATTTTCATGTGTTTCTGTCAATTTCAGTGTTTTTGGGCCCAAACTAGTCGCTCTTCAAGAGAATCGATGCAGACTCACCCAAAACGCTCGGCTGCACTGGCAGAGTCCCGGCACGCACCGCACATGCATTTTTCATGTGTTTCTGTCAATTTCAGTGTTTTCGGGCCCAAACTAGTGGCTTTTCATCAGAACCGATGCAGACTCACCCAAAAGGCTCGGCTGCGCTGGCAGGGTCACGGCGCAAGCCGTACATGCATTTTCATGTGTTTCTGTCAATTTCAGTGTTATTGGGCCCAAACTAGTGGCTTTTCGTCAGAACCGATGCAGACTCACCCAAAAGGCTCGGCTGCACTGGCAGGGTCACGGCGCACGCCGTACATGCATTTTCATGTGTTTCTGTCAATTTCAGTGTTATTGGGCCCAAACTAGTGGCTTTTCGTCAGAACCGATGAAGACTCACCCCAAAGGCTCGGTTGCGCAGGGTCACGGCGCACGCCGTACATGCATTTTCATGTGTTTCTGTCAATTTCAGTGTTATTGGGCCCAAACTACTGGCTTTTCGTCAGAACCGATGCAGACTCACCCAAAACGCTCGGCTGCACTGGCAGGGTCACGGTGCACGCCGTACATGCATTTTCATGTGTTTCTGTCAATTTCAGTGTTATTGGGCCCAAACTAGTGGCTTTTCATCAGAAGCGATGTAGACTCACCCAGAAGGTTCGGCTGCGCTGGCAGGGTCACGGCGCACGCCGTACATGCATTTTCATGTGTTTCTGTCAATTTCAGTGTTTTCGGGCCCAAACTAGTGGCTTTTCATCAGAATCGATGCAGACTCACCCAAAAGGCTCGGCTGCACCGGCAGAGTCCCGGCACGCACCGCACATGCATTTTTCATGTGTTTCTGTCAATTTCAGTGTTTTCAGGCCCAAACTAGTGGCTTTTAATCATAATCGATGCAGACTCACCCAAAGCGCTCGGCTGCACCGGCAGAGTCCCAGCACGCACCGCACATGCATTTTTCATGTGTTTCTGTCAATTTCAGTGTTATTGGGCCCAAACTAGTGGCTTTTCATTAGAATCGATGCAGACTCACCCAAAACGCTGGGCTGCACCGGCAGAGTCCCGGTACGCACCGCACATGCATTTTTCATGTGTTTCTGTCAATTTCAGTGTTATTGGGACCAAACTAGTGGCTTTTCATCAGAATCGATGCAGACTCACCCAAAACGCTCGGCTGCACCGGCAGAGTCCCGGCACGCACCGCACATGCATTTTTCATGTGTTTCTGTCAATTTCAGTGTTATTGGGCCCAAACTAGTGGCTTTTCATCAGAATCGATGCAGACTCACCCAAAATGCTCGGCTGCACCGGCAGAGTCCCGGCACGCACCGCACATGCATTTTTCATGTGTTTCTGTCAATTTCAGTGTTTTCGGGCCCAAACTAGTGGCTTTTCATCAGAACCGATGCAGACTCACCCAAAAGGCTCGGCTGCGCTGGCAGGGTCACGGCGCAAGCCGTACATGCATTTTCATGTGTTTCTGTCAATTTCAGTGTTATTTGGCCCAAACTAGTGGCTTTTTGTCAGAACCGATGCAGACTCACCCAAAAGGCTCGGCTGCACTGGCAGGGTCACGGCGCACGCCGTACATGCATTTTCATGTGTTTCTGTCAATTTCAGTGTTATTGGGCCCAAACTAGTGGCTTTTCATCAGAAGCGATGTAGACTCACCCAAAAGGTTCGGTTGCGCAGGGTCACGGCGCACGCCGTACATGCATTTTCATGTGTTTCTGTCAATTTCAGTGTTATTGGGCCCAAACTACTGGCTTTTCGTCAGAACCGATGCAGACTCACCCAAAACGCTCGGCTGCACTGGCAGGGTCACGGTGCACGCTGTACATGCATTTTCATGTGTTTCTGTCAATTTCAGTGTTATTGGGCCCAAACTAGTGGCTTTTCATCAGAAGCGATGTAGACTCACCCAAAAGGTTCGGCTGCGCTGGCAGGGTCACGGCGCACGCCGTACATGCATTTTCATGTGTTTCTGTCAATTTCAGTGTTTTCGGGCCCAAACTAGTGGCTTTTCATCAGAATTGATGCAGACTCACCCAAAAGGCTCGGCTGCACCGGCAGAGTCCCGGCACGCACCGCACATGCATTTTTCATGTGTTTCTGTCAATTTCAGTGTTTTCAGGCCCAAACTAGTGGCTTTTAATCATAATCGATGCAGACTCACCCAAAACGCTCGGCTGCACCGGCAGAGTCCCGGCACGCACCGCACATGCATTTTTCATGTGTTTCTGTCAATTTCAGTGTTATTGGGCCCAAACTAGTGGCTTTTCATCAGAATCGATGCAGACTCACCCAAAACGCTTGGCTGCACCGGCAGAGTCCCGGCACGCACCGCACATGCATTTTTCATGTGTTTCTGTCAATTTCAGTGTTATTGGGCCCAAACTAGTGGCTTTTCATCAGAACCGATGCAGACTCACCCAAAACGCTCGGCTGCACCGGCAGAGTCCCGGCACGCACCGCACATGCATTTTTCATGTGTTTCTGTCAATTTCAGTGTTTTCGGGCCCAAACTAGTGGCTTTTCATCAGAACCGATGAAGACTCACCCAAAAGGCTCGGTTGCGCAGGGTCACGGCGCACGCCGTACATGCATTTTCATGTGTTTCTGTCAATTTCAGTGTTTTCGAGCCCAAACTAGTGGCTTTTTATCGCAATCGATGCAGACTCACCCAAAACGCTGGGCTGCACCGGCAGAGTCCCGGCACGCACCGCACATGCATTTTTCATGTGTTTCTGTCAATTTCAGTGTTTTCGGGCCCAAACTAGTGGCTTTTCATCAGAATCGATGCAGACTCACCCAAAACGCTCGGCTGCACCGGCAGAGTCCCGGCACGCACCGCACATGCATTTTTCATGTGTTTCTGTCAATTTCAGTGTTATTGGGCCCAAACTAGTGGCTTTTCATCAGAATCGATGCAGACTCACCCAAAACGCTCGGCTGCACCGGCAGAGTCCCCGCACGCACCGCACATGCATTTTTCATGTGTTTCTGTCAATTTCAGTGTTATTGGGCCCAAACTAGTGGCTTTTCATCAGAATCGATGCAGACTCACCCAAAACGCTCGGCTGCACCGGCAGAGTCCCGGCACGCACCGCACATGCATTTTTCATGTGTTTCTGTCAATTTCAGTGTTATTGGGCCCAAACTAGTGGCTTTTCATCAGAACCGATGCAGACTCACCCAAAAGGCTCGGCTGCGCTGGCAGGGTCACGGCGCAAGCCGTACATGCATTTTCATGTGTTTCTGTCAATTTCAGTGTTATTGGGCCCAAACTAGTGGCTTTTTGTCAGAACCGATGCAGACTCACCCAAAAGGCTCGGCTGCACTGGCAGGGTCACGGCGCACGCCGTACATGCATTTTCATGTGTTTCTGTCAATTTCAGTGTTATTGGGCCCAAACTAGTGGCTTTTCGTCAGAACCGATGAAGACTCACCCCGATGGCTCGGTTGCGCAGGGTCACGGCGCACGCCGTACATGCATTTTCATGTGTTTCTGTCAATTTCAGTGTTATTGGGCCCAAACTACTGGCTTTTCGTCAGAACCGATGCAGACTCACCCAAAACGCTCGGCTGCAATGGCAGGGTCACGGTGCACGCTGTACATGCATTTTCATGTGTTTCTGTCAATTTCAGTGTTATTGGGCCCAAACTAGTGGCTTTTCATCAGAAGCGATGTAGACTCACCCAAAAGGTTCGGCTGCGCTGGCAGGGTCACGGCGCACGCCGTACATGCATTTTCATGTGTTTCTGTCAATTTCAGTGTTTTCGGGCCCAAACTAGTGGCTTTTCATCAGAATTGATGCAGACTCACCCAAAAGGCTCGGCTGCACCGGCAAAGTCCCGGCACGCACCGCACATGCATTTTTCATGTGTTTCTGTCAATTTCAGTGTTTTCAGGCCCAAACTAGTGGCTTTTAATCATAATCGATGCAGACTCACCCAAAACGCTCGGCTGCACCGGCAGAGTCCCGGCACGCACCGCACATGCATTTTTCATGTGTTTCTGTCAATTTCAGTGTTATTGGGCCCAAACTAGTGGCTTTTCATCAGAATCGATGCAGACTCACCCAAAACGCTCGGCTGCACCGGCAGAGTCCCGGCACGCACCGCACATGCATTTTTCATGTGTTTCTGTCAATTTCAGTGTTATTGGGCCCAAACTAGTGGCTTTTCATCAGAACCGATGCAGACTCACCCAAAACGCTCGGCTGCACCGGCAGAGTCCCGGCACGCACCGCACATGCATTTTTCATGTGTTTCTGTCAATTTCAGTGTTTTCGGGCCCAAACTAGTGGCTTTTCATCAGAACCGATGAAGACTCACCCAAAAGGCTCGGTTGCGCAGGGTCACGGCGCACGCCGTACATGCATTTTCATGTGTTTCTGTCAATTTCAGTGTTTTCGAGCCCAAACTAGTGGCTTTTTATCGCAATCGATGCAGACTCACCCAAAACGCTGGGCTGCACCGGCAGAGTCCCGGCACGCACCGCACATGCATTTTTCATGTGTTTCTGTCAATTTCAGTGTTTTAGGGCCCAAACTAGTGGCTTTTCATCAGAATCGATGCAGACTCACCCAAAACGCTCGGCTGCACCGGCAGAGTCCCGGCACGCACCGCACATGCATTTTTCATGTGTTTCTGTCAATTTCAGTGTTATTGGGCCCAAACTAGTGGCTTTTTATCAGAATCGATGCAGACTCACCCAAAACGCTCGGCTGCACCGGCAGAGTCCCCGCACGCACCGCACATGCATTTTTCATGTGTTTCTGTCAATCTCAGTGTTTTCGGGCCCAAACTAGTGTCTTTTCATCAGAATCGATGCAGACTCACCCAAAACGCTCGGTTGCACCGGCAGAGTCCCGGCACACACCGCACATGCATTTTTCATGTGTTTCTGTCAATTTCAGTGTTTTTGGGCCCAAACTAGTCGCTCTTCAAGAGAAGCGATGCAGACTCACCCAAAAGGCTCGGCTGCGCCGGCAGGGTCACGGCGCACGCCGTACATGCATTTTCATGTGTTTCTGTCAATTTCAGTGTTATTGGGCCCAAACTAGTGGCTTTTCATCAGAACCGATGCAGACTCACCCTAAAGGCTCGGCTGCACCGGCAGAGTCCCGGCACGCACCGCACATGCATTTTTCATGTGTTTCTGTCAATTTCAGTGTTTTTGGGCCCAAACTAGTGGCTTTTCATCAGAAGCGATGCAGACTCACCCAAAAGTCTCGGCTGCGCTGGCAGGGTCACGGCACACGCCGTATATGCATTTTCATGTGTTTCTGTCAATTTCAGTGTTTTTGGGCCAAAACTAGTGGCTTTTCATCAGAACCGATGCAGACTCACCCAAAAGGCTCGGCTGCGCTGGCAGGGTCACGGTGCACGCACCGCACATGCATTTTTCATGTGTTTCTGTCAATTTCAGTGTTATTGGGCCCAAACTAGTGGCTTTTCATCAGAATCGATGCAGACTCACCCAAAATGCTCGGCTGCACCGGCAGAGTCCCGGCACGCACCGCACATGCATTTTTCATGTGTTTCTGTCAATTTCAGTGTTTTCGGGCCCAAACTAGTGGCTTTTCATCAGAACCGATGCAGACTCACCCAAAAGGCTCGGCTGCGCTGGCAGGGTCACGGCGCAAGCCGTACATGCATTTTCATGTGTTTCTGTCAATTTCAGTGTTATTGGGCCCAAACTAGTGGCTTTTTGTCAGAACCGATGCAGACTCACCCAAAAGGCTCGGCTGCACTGGCAGGGTCACGGCGCACGCCGTACATGCATTTTCATGTGTTTCTGTCAATTTCAGTGTTATTGGGCCCAAACTAGTGACTTTTCGTCAGAACCGATGAAGACTCACCCCGAAGGCTCGGTTGCGCAGGGTCACGGCGCACGCCGTACATGCATTTTCATGTGTTTCTGTCAATTTCAGTGTTATTGGGCCCAAACTACTGGCTTTTCGTCAGAACCGATGCAGACTCACCCAAAACGCTCGGCTGCACTGGCAGGGTCACGGTGCACGCTGTACATGCATTTTCATGTGTTTCTGTCAATTTCAGTGTTATTGGGCCCAAACTAGTGGCTTTTCATCAGAAGCGATGTAGACTCACCCAAAAGGTTCGGCTGCGCTGGCAGGGTCACGGCGCACGCCGTACATGCATTTTCATGTGTTTCTGTCAATTTCAGTGTTTTCGGGCCCAAACTAGTGGCTTTTCATCAGAATTGATGCAGACTCACCCAAAAGGCTCGGCTGCACCGGCAGAGTCCCGGCACGCACCGCACATGCATTTTTCATGTGTTTCTGTCAATTTCAGTGTTTTCAGGCCCAAACTAGTGGCTTTTAATCATAATCGATGCAGACTCACCCAAAACGCTCGGCTGCACCGGCAGAGTCCCGGCACGCACCGCACATGCATTTTTCATGTGTTTCTGTCAATTTCAGTGTTATTGGGCCCAAACTAGTGGCTTTTCATCAGAATCGATGCAGACTCACCCAAAACGCTGGGCTGCACCGGCAGAGTCCCGGCACGCACCGCACATGCATTTTTCATGTGTTTCTGTCAATTTCAGTGTTATTGGGCCCAAACTAGTGGCTTTTCATCAGAACCGATGCAGACTCACCCAAAACGCTCGGCTGCACCGGCAGAGTCCCGGCACGCACCGCACATGCATTTTTCATGTGTTTCTGTCAATTTCAGTGTTTTCGGGCCCAAACTAGTGGCTTTTCATCAGAACCGATGAAGACTCACCCAAAAGGCTCGGTTGCGCAGGGTCACGGCGCACGCCGTACATGCATTTTCATGTGTTTCTGTCAATTTCAGTGTTTTCGAGCCCAAACTAGTGGCTTTTTATCGCAATCGATGCAGACTCACCCAAAACGCTGGGCTGCACCGGCAGAGTCCCGGCACGCACCGCACATGCATTTTTCATGTGTTTCTGTCAATTTCAGTGTTTTCGGGCCCAAACTAGTGGCTTTTCATCAGAATCGATGCAGACTCACCCAAAACGCTCGGCTGCACCGGCAGAGTCCCGGCACGCACCGCACATGCATTTTTCATGTGTTTCTGTCAATTTCAGTGTTATTGGGCCCAAACTAGTGGCTTTTCATCAGAATCGATGCAGACTCACCCAAAACGCTCGGCTGCACCGGCAGAGTCCCCGCACGCACCGCACATGCATTTTTCATGTGTTTCTGTCAATTTCAGTGTTATTGGGCCCAAACTAGTGGCTTTTCATCAGAATCGATGCAGACTCACCCAAAACGCTCGGCTGCACCGGCAGAGTCCCGGCACGCACCGCACATGCATTTTTCATGTGTTTCTGTCAATTTCAGTGTTATTGGGCCCAAACTAGTGGCTTTTCATCAGAACCGATGCAGACTCACCCAAAAGGCTCGGCTGCGCTGGCAGGGTCACGGCGCAAGCCGTACATGCATTTTCATGTGTTTCTGTCAATTTCAGTGTTATTGGGCCCAAACTAGTGGCTTTTTGTCAGAACCGATGCAGACTCACCCAAAAGGCTCGGCTGCACTGGCAGGGTCACGGCGCACGCCGTACATGCATTTTCATGTGTTTCTGTCAATTTCAGTGTTATTGGGCCCAAACTAGTGGCTTTTCGTCAGAACCGATGAAGACTCACCCCGAAGGCTCGGTTGCGCAGGGTCACGGCGCACGCCGTACATGCATTTTCATGTGTTTCTGTCAATTTCAGTGTTATTGGGCCCAAACTAGTGGCTTTTCATCAGAACCGATGCAGACTCACCCTAAAGGCTCGGCTGCACCGGCAGAGTCCCGGCACGCACCGCACATGCATTTTTCATGTGTTTCTGTCAATTTCAGTGTTTTTGGGCCCAAACTAGTGGCTTTTCATCAGAAGCGATGCAGACTCACCCAAAAGTCTCGGCTGCGCTGGCAGGGTCACGGCACACGCCGTATATGCATTTTCATGTGTTTCTGTCAATTTCAGTGTTTTTGGGCCAAAACTAGTGGCTTTTCATCAGAACCGATGCAGACTCACCCAAAAGGCTCGGCTGCGCTGGCAGGGTCACGGTGCACGCCGTACATGCATTTTCATGTGTTTCTGTCAATTTCAGTGTTATTGGGCCCAAACTAGTGGCTTTTCATCAGAACCGATGCAGACTCACCCAAAAGGCTCGGCTGCGCCGGCAGGGTCACGGCGCACGCCGTACATGCATTTTCATGTGTTTCTGTCAATTTCAGTGTTATTGGAACCAAACTAGTGGCTTTTCATCAGAACCGATGCAGACTCACCCTAAAGGCTCGGCTGCGCCGGCAGGGTCACGGCGCACGCCGTACATGCATTTTCATGTGTTTCTGTCAATTTCAGTGTTATTGGGCCCAAACTAGTGGCTTTTCATCAGAATCGATGCAGACTCACCCAAAACGCTGGGCTGCACCGGCAGAGTCCCGGCACGCACCGCACATGCATTTTTCATGTGTTTCTGTCAATTTCAGTGTTTTCGGGCCCAAACTAGTGGCTTTTCATCAGAATCGATGCAGACTCACCCAAAACGCTCGGCTGCACCGGCAGAGTCCCGGCACGCACCGCACATGCATTTTTCATGTGTTTCTGTCAATTTCAGTGTTGTCGGGCCCAAACTAGTGGCTTTTCATCAGAATCGATGCAGACTCACCCAAAACGCTGGGCTGCACCGGCAGAGTCCTGGCACGCACCGCACATGCATTTTTCATGTGTTTCTGTCAATTTCAGTGTTATTGGGCCCAAACTAGTGGCTTTTCATCAGAATAGATGCAGACTCACCCAAAAGGCTCGGCTGCACCGGCAGAGTCCCGGCATGCACCGCACATGCATTTTTCATGTGTTTCTGTCAATTTCAGTGTTTTCGGGCCCAAACTAGTGGCTTTTAATCATAATCGATGCAGACTCACCCAAAACGCTCGGCTGCACCGGCAGAGTCCCGGCACACACCGCACATGCATTTTTCAAGTGTTTCTGTCAATTTCAGTGTTTTCGGGCCCAAACTAGTGGCTTTTCATCAGAACCGATGCAGACTCACCCAAAAGGCTCGGCTGCGCTGGCAGGGTCACGGCGCAAGCCGTACATGCATTTTCATGTGTTTCTGTCAATTTCAGTGTTATTGGGCCCAAACTAGTGGCTTTTTGTCAGAACCGATGCAGACTCACCCAAAAGGCTCGGCTGCACTGGCAGGGTCACGGCGCACGCCGTACATGCATTTTCATGTGTTTCTGTCAATTTCAGTGTTATTGGGCCCAAACTAGTGGCTTTTCGTCAGAACCGATGAAGACTCACCCCGAAGGCTCGGTTGCGCAGGGTCACGGCGCACGCCGTACATGCATTTTCATGTGTTTCTGTCAATTTCAGTGTTATTGGGCCCAAACTACTGGCTTTTCGTCAGAACCGATGCAGACTCACCCAAAACGCTCGGCTGCACTGGCAGGGTCACGGTGCACGCTGTACATGCATTTTCATGTGTTTCTGTCAATTTCAGTGTTATTGGGCCCAAACTAGTGGCTTTTCATCAGAAGCGATGTAGACTCACCCAAAAGGTTCGGCTGCGCTGGCAGGGTCACGGCGCACGCCGTACATGCATTTTCATGTGTTTCTGTCAATTTCAGTGTTTTCGGGCCCAAACTAGTGGCTTTTCATCAGAATTGATGCAGACTCACCCAAAAGGCTCGGCTGCACCGGCAGAGTCCCGGCACGCACCGCACATGCATTTTTCATGTGTTTCTGTCAATTTCAGTGTTTTCAGGCCCAAACTAGTGGCTTTTCATCAGAATCGATGCAGACTCACCCAAAACGCTCGGCTGCACCGGCAGAGTCCCGGCACGCACCGCACATGCATTTTTCATGTGTTTCTGTCAATTTCAGTGTTATTGGGCCCAAACTAGTGGCTTTTCATCAGAATCGATGCAGACTCACCCAAAACGCTCGGCTGCGCCGGCAGGGTCACGGCGCACGCCGTACATGCATTTTCATGTGTTTCTGTCAATTTCAGTGTTATTGGAACCAAACTAGTGGCTTTTCATCAGAATAGATGCAGACTCACCCAAAACGCTGGGCTGCACCGGCAGAGTCCCGGCACGCACCGCACATGCATTTTTCATGTGTTTCTGTCAATTTCAGTGTTTTCGGGCCCAAACTAGTGGCTTTTCATCAGAATCGATGCAGACTCACCCAAAACGCTCGGCTGCACCGGCAGAGTCCCGGCACGCACCGCACATGCATTTTTCATGTGTTTCTGTCAATTTCAGTGTTGTCGGGCCCAAACTAGTGGCTTTTCATCAGAATCGATGCAGACTCACCCAAAACGCTGGGCTGCACCGGCAGAGTCCTGGCACGCACCGCACATGCATTTTTCATGTGTTTCTGTCAATTTCAGTGTTTTCGGGCCCAAACTAGTGGCTTTTCATCAGAATTGATGCAGACTCACCCAAAAGGCTCGGCTGCACCGGCAGAGTCCCGGCACGCACCGCACATGCATTTTTCATGTGTTTCTGTCAATTTCAGTGTTATTGGGCCCAAACTAGTGGCTTTTCATCAGAACCGATGCAGACTCACCCAAAAGGCTCGGCTGCGCCGGCAGGGTCACGGCGCACGCCGTACATGCATTTTCATGTGTTTCTGTCAATTTCAGTGTTATTGGAACCAAACTAGTGGCTTTTCATCAGAACCGATGCAGACTCACCCTAAAGGCTCGGCTGCGCCGGCAGGGTCACGGCGCACACCGTACATGCATTTTCATGTGTTTCTGTCAATTTCAGTGTTATTGGGCCCAAACTAGTGGCTTTTCATCAGAATAGATGCAGACTCACCCAAAAGGCTCGGCTGCACCGGCAGAGTCCCGGCATGCACCGCACATGCATTTTTCATGTGTTTCTGTCAATTTCAGTGTTTTCGGGCCCAAACTAGTGGCTTTTAATCATAATCGATGCAGACTCACCCAAAACGCTCGGCTGCACCGGCAGAGTCCCGGCACACACCGCACATGCATTTTTCAAGTGTTTCTGTCAATTTCAGTGTTTTCGGGCCCAAACTAGTGGCTTTTCATCAGAACCGATGCAGACTCACCCAAAAGGCTCGGCTGCGCTGGCAGGGTCACGGCGCAAGCCGTACATGCATTTTCATGTGTTTCTGTCAATTTCAGTGTTATTGGGCCCAAACTAGTGGCTTTTTGTCAGAACCGATGCAGACTCACCCAAAAGGCTCGGCTGCACTGGCAGGGTCACGGCGCACGCCGTACATGCATTTTCATGTGTTTCTGTCAATTTCAGTGTTATTGGGCCCAAACTAGTGGCTTTTCGTCAGAACCGATGAAGACTCACCCCGAAGGCTCGGTTGCGCAGGGTCACGGCGCACGCCGTACATGCATTTTCATGTGTTTCTGTCAATTTCAGTGTTATTGGGCCCAAACTACTGGCTTTTCGTCAGAACCGATGCAGACTCACCCAAAACGCTCGGCTGCACTGGCAGGGTCACGGTGCACGCTGTACATGCATTTTCATGTGTTTCTGTCAATTTCAGTGTTATTGGGCCCAAACTAGTGGCTTTTCATCAGAAGCGATGTAGACTCACCCAAAAGGTTCAGCTGCGCTGGCAGGGTCACGGCGCACGCCGTACATGCATTTTCATGTGTTTCTGTCAATTTCAGTGTTTTCGGGCCCAAACTAGTGGCTTTTCATCAGAATTGATGCAGACTCACCCAAAAGGCTCGGCTGCACCGGCAGAGTCCCGGCACGCACCGCACATGCATTTTTCATGTGTTTCTGTCAATTTCAGTGTTTTCAGGCCCAAACTAGTGGCTTTTCATCAGAATCGATGCAGACTCACCCAAAACGCTCGGCTGCACCGGCAGAGTCCCGGCACGCACCGCACATGCATTTTTCATGTGTTTCTGTCAATTTCAGTGTTATTGGGCCCAAACTAGTGGCTTTTCATCAGAATCGATGCAGACTCACCCAAAACGCTCGGCTGCACCGGCAGAGTCCCGGCACGCACCGCACATGCATTTTTCATGTGTTTCTGTCAATTTCAGTGTTATTGGGCCCAAACTAGTGGCTTTTCATCAGAACCGATGCAGACTCACCCAAAACGCTCGGCTGCACCGGCAGAGTCCCGGCACGCACCGCACATGCATTTTTCATGTGTTTCTGTCAATTTCAGTGTTTTCGGGCCCAAACTAGTGGCTTTTCATCAGAACCGATGAAGACTCACCCAAAAGGCTCGGTTGCGCAGGGTCACGGCGCACGCCGTACATGCATTTTCATGTGTTTCTGTCAATTTCAGTGTTTTCGAGCCCAAACTAGTGGCTTTTTATCGCAATCGATGCAGACTCACCCAAAACGCTGGGCTGCACCGGCAGAGTCCCGGCACGCACCGCACATGCATTTTTCATGTGTTTCTGTCAATTTCAGTGTTTTCGGGCCCAAACTAGTGGCTTTTCATCAGAATCGATGCAGACTCACCCAAAACGCTCGGCTGCACCGGCAGAGTCCCGGCACGCACCGCACATGCATTTTTCATGTGTTTCTGTCAATTTCAGTGTTATTGGGCCCAAACTAGTGGCTTTTCATCAGAATCGATGCAGACTCACCCAAAACGCTCGGCTGCACCGGCAGAGTCCCCGCACGCACCGCACATGCATTTTTCATGTGTTTCTGTCAATTTCAGTGTTTTCGGGCCCAAACTAGTGTCTTTTCATCAGAATCGATGCAGACTCACCCAAAACGCTCGGTTGCACCGGCAGAGTCCCCGCACGCACCGCACATGCATTTTTCATGTGTTTCTGTCAATTTCAGTGTTTTCGGGCCCAAACTAGTGTCTTTTCATCAGAATCGATGCAGACTCACCCAAAACGCTCGGTTGCACCGGCAGAGTCCCGGCACACACCGCACATGCATTTTTCATGTGTTTCTGTCAATTTCAGTGTTTTTGGGCCCAAACTAGTCGCTCTTCAAGAGAAGCGATGCAGACTCACCCGAAAGGCTCGGCTGCGCCGGCAGGGTCACGGCGCACGCCGTACATGCATTTTCATGTGTTTCTGTCAATTTCAGTGTTATTGGGCCCAAACTAGTGGCTTTTCATCAGAACCGATGCAGACTCACCCAAAAGGCTCGGCTGCGCCGGCAGGGTCACGGCGCACGCCGTACATGCATTTTCATGTGTTTCTGTCAATTTCAGTGTTATTGGAACCAAACTAGTGGCTTTTCATCAGAACCGATGCAGACTCACCCTAAAGGCTCGGCTGCACCGGCAGAGTCCCGGCACGCACCGCACATGCATTTTTCATGTGTTTCTGTCAATTTCAGTGTTTTTGGGCCCAAACTAGTGGCTTTTCATCAGAAGCGATGCAGACTCACCCAAAAGTCTCGGCTGCGCTGGCAGGGTCACGGCACACGCCGTATATGCATTTTCATGTGTTTCTGTCAATTTCAGTGTTTTTGGGCCAAAACTAGTGGCTTTTCATCAGAACCGATGCAGACTCACCCAAAAGGCTCGGCTGCGCTGGCAGGGTCACGGCGCACGCCGTACATGCATTTTCATGTGTTTCTGTCAATTTCAGTGTTATTGGGCCCAAACTAGTGGCTTTTCATCAGAACCGATGCAGACTCACCCAAAACGCTCGGCTGCACCGGCAGAGTCCCGGCACGCACCGCACATGCATTTTTCATGTGTTTCTGTCAATTTCAGTGTTGTCGGGCCCAAACTAGTGGCTTTTCATCAGAATCGATGCAGACTCACCCAAAACGCTGGGCTGCACCGGCAGAGTCCTGGCACGCACCGCACATGCATTTTTCATGTGTTTCTGTCAATTTCAGTGTTTTCGGGCCCAAACTAGTGGCTTTTCATCAGAATTGATGCAGACTCACCCAAAAGGCTCGGCTGCACCGGCAGAGTCCCGGCACGCACCGCACATGCATTTTTCATGTGTTTCTGTCAATTTCAGTGTTATTGGGCCCAAACTAATGGCTTTTCATCAGAACCGATGCAGACTCACCCTAAAGGCTCGGCTGCGCCGGCAGGGTCACGGCGCACGCCGTACATGCATTTTCATGTGTTTCTGTCAATTTCAGTGTTATTGGAACCAAACTAGTGGCTTTTCATCAGAACCGATGCAGACTCACCCAAAACGCTCGGCTGCACCGGCAGAGTCCCGGCACGCACCGCACATGCATTTTTCATGTGTTTCTGTCAATTTCAGTGTTATTGGGCCCAAACTAGTGGCTTTTCATCAGAATCGATGCAGACTCACCCAAAACGCTCGGCTGCACCGGCAGAGTCCCGGCACGCACCACACATGCATTTTTCATGTGTTTCTGTCAATTTCAGTGTTATTGGGCCCAAACTAGTGGCTTTTCATCAGAACCGATGCAGACTCACCCAAAACGCTCGGCTGCACCGGCAGAGTCCCGGCACGCACCGCACATGCATTTTTCATGTGTTTCTGTCAATTTCAGTGTTTTCGGGCCCAAACTAGTGGCTTTTCATCAGAACCGATGAAGACTCACCCAAAAGGCTCGGTTGCGCAGGGTCACGGCGCACGCCGTACATGCATTTTCATGTGTTTCTGTCAATTTCAGTGTTTTCGAGCCCAAACTAGTGGCTTTTTATCGCAATCGATGCAGACTCACCCAAAACGCTGGGCTGCACCGGCAGAGTCCCGGCACGCACCGCACATGCATTTTTCATGTGTTTCTGTCAATTTCAGTGTTTTAGGGCCCAAACTAGTGGCTTTTCATCAGAATCGATGCAGACTCACCCAAAACGCTCGGCTGCACCGGCAGAGTCCCGGCACGCACCGCACATGCATTTTTCATGTGTTTCTGTCAATTTCAGTGTTATTGGGCCCAAACTAGTGGCTTTTCATCAGAATCGATGCAGACTCACCCAAAACGCTCGGCTGCACCGGCAGAGTCCCCGCACGCACCGCACATGCATTTTTCATGTGTTTCTGTCAATCTCAGTGTTTTCGGGCCCAAACTAGTCGCTCTTCAAGAGAAGCGATGCAGACTCACCCAAAAGGCTCGGCTGCGCCGGCAGGGTCACGGCGCACGCCGTACATGCATTTTCATGTGTTTCTGTCAATTTCAGTGTTATTGGAACCAAACTAGTGGCTTTTCATCAGAACCGATGCAGACTCACCCTAAAGGCTCGGCTGCACCGGCAGAGTCCCGGCACGCACCGCACATGCATTTTTCATGTGTTTCTGTCAATTTCAGTGTTTTTGGGCCCAAACTAGTGGCTTTTCATCAGAAGCGATGCAGACTCACCCAAAAGTCTCGGCTGCGCTGGCAGGGTCACGGCACACGCCGTATATGCATTTTCATGTGTTTCTGTCAATTTCAGTGTTTTTGGGCCAAAACTAGTGGCTTTTCATCAGAACCGATGCAGACTCACCCAAAAGGCTCGGCTGCGCTGGCAGGGTCACGGCGCACGCCGTACATGCATTTTCATGTGTTTCTGTCAATTTCAGTGTTATTGGGCCCAAACTAGTGGCTTTTCATCAGAACCGATGCAGACTCACCCAAAAGGCTCGGCTGCGCCGGCAGGGTCACGGCGCACGCCGTACATGCATTTTCATGTGTTTCTGTCAATTTCAGTGTTATTGGAACCAAACTAGTGGCTTTTCATCAGAACCGATGCAGACTCACCCTAAAGGCTCGGCTGCGCCGGCAGGGTCACGGCGCACGCCGTACATGCATTTTCATGTGTTTCTGTCAATTTCAGTGTTATTGGGCCCAAACTAGTGGCTTTTCATCAGAATCGATGCAGACTCACCCAAAACGCTGGGCTGCACCGGCAGAGTCCCGGCACGCACCGCACATGCATTTTTCATGTGTTTCTGTCAATTTCAGTGTTTTCGGGCCCAAACTAGTGGCTTTTCATCAGAATCGATGCAGACTCACCCAAAACGCTCGGCTGCACCGGCAGAGTCCCGGCACGCACCGCACATGCATTTTTCATGTGTTTCTGTCAATTTCAGTGTTGTCGGGCCCAAACTAGTGGCTTTTCATCAGAATCGATGCAGACTCACCCAAAACGCTGGGCTGCACCGGCAGAGTCCTGGCACGCACCGCACATGCATTTTTCATGTGTTTCTGTCAATTTCAGTGTTATTGGGCCCAAACTAGTGGCTTTTCATCAGAATAGATGCAGACTCACCCAAAAGGCTCGGCTGCACCGGCAGAGTCCCGGCATGCACCGCACATGCATTTTTCATGTGTTTCTGTCAATTTCAGTGTTTTCGGGCCCAAACTAGTGGCTTTTAATCATAATCGATGCAGACTCACCCAAAACGCTCGGCTGCACCGGCAGAGTCCCGGCACACACCGCACATGCATTTTTCAAGTGTTTCTGTCAATTTCAGTGTTTTCGGGCCCAAACTAGTGGCTTTTCATCAGAACCGATGCAGACTCACCCAAAAGGCTCGGCTGCGCTGGCAGGGTCACGGCGCAAGCCGTACATGCATTTTCATGTGTTTCTGTCAATTTCAGTGTTATTGGGCCCAAACTAGTGGCTTTTTGTCAGAACCGATGCAGACTCACCCAAAAGGCTCGGCTGCACTGGCAGGGTCACGGCGCACGCCGTACATGCATTTTCATGTGTTTCTGTCAATTTCAGTGTTATTGGGCCCAAACTAGTGGCTTTTCGTCAGAACCGATGAAGACTCACCCCGAAGGCTCGGTTGCGCAGGGTCACGGCGCACGCCGTACATGCATTTTCATGTGTTTCTGTCAATTTCAGTGTTATTGGGCCCAAACTACTGGCTTTTCGTCAGAACCGATGCAGACTCACCCAAAACGCTCGGCTGCACTGGCAGGGTCACGGTGCACGCTGTACATGCATTTTCATGTGTTTCTGTCAATTTCAGTGTTATTGGGCCCAAACTAGTGGCTTTTCATCAGAAGCGATGTAGACTCACCCAAAAGGTTCGGCTGCGCTGGCAGGGTCACGGCGCACGCCGTACATGCATTTTCATGTGTTTCTGTCAATTTCAGTGTTTTCGGGCCCAAACTAGTGGCTTTTCATCAGAATTGATGCAGACTCACCCAAAAGGCTCGGCTGCACCGGCAGAGTCCCGGCACGCACCGCACATGCATTTTTCATGTGTTTCTGTCAATTTCAGTGTTTTCAGGCCCAAACTAGTGGCTTTTCATCAGAATCGATGCAGACTCACCCAAAACGCTCGGCTGCACCGGCAGAGTCCCGGCACGCACCGCACATGCATTTTTCATGTGTTTCTGTCAATTTCAGTGTTATTGGGCCCAAACTAGTGGCTTTTCATCAGAATCGATGCAGACTCACCCAAAACGCTCGGCTGCGCCGGCAGGGTCACGGCGCACGCCGTACATGCATTTTCATGTGTTTCTGTCAATTTCAGTGTTATTGGAACCAAACTAGTGGCTTTTCATCAGAATAGATGCAGACTCACCCAAAACGCTGGGCTGCACCGGCAGAGTCCCGGCACGCACCGCACATGCATTTTTCATGTGTTTCTGTCAATTTCAGTGTTTTCGGGCCCAAACTAGTGGCTTTTCATCAGAATCGATGCAGACTCACCCAAAACGCTCGGCTGCACCGGCAGAGTCCCGGCACGCACCGCACATGCATTTTTCATGTGTTTCTGTCAATTTCAGTGTTGTCGGGCCCAAACTAGTGGCTTTTCATCAGAATCGATGCAGACTCACCCAAAACGCTGGGCTGCACCGGCAGAGTCCTGGCACGCACCGCACATGCATTTTTCATGTGTTTCTGTCAATTTCAGTGTTTTCGGGCCCAAACTAGTGGCTTTTCATCAGAATTGATGCAGACTCACCCAAAAGGCTCGGCTGCACCGGCAGAGTCCCGGCACGCACCGCACATGCATTTTTCATGTGTTTCTGTCAATTTCAGTGTTATTGGGCCCAAACTAGTGGCTTTTCATCAGAACCGATGCAGACTCACCCTAAAGGCTCGGCTGCGCCGGCAGGGTCACGGCGCACGCCGTACATGCATTTTCATGTGTTTCTGTCAATTTCAGTGTTATTGGAACCAAACTAGTGGCTTTTCATCAGAACCGATGCAGACTCACCCTAAAGGCTCGGCTGCGCCGGCAGGGTCACGGCGCACACCGTACATGCATTTTCATGTGTTTCTGTCAATTTCAGTGTTATTGGGCCCAAACTAGTGGCTTTTCATCAGAATAGATGCAGACTCACCCAAAAGGCTCGGCTGCACCGGCAGAGTCCCGGCATGCACCGCACATGCATTTTTCATGTGTTTCTGTCAATTTCAGTGTTTTCGGGCCCAAACTAGTGGCTTTTAATCATAATCGATGCAGACTCACCCAAAACGCTCGGCTGCACCGGCAGAGTCCCGGCACACACCGCACATGCATTTTCATGTGTTTCTGTCAATTTCAGTGTTATTGGGCCCAAACTAGTGGCTTTTTGTCAGAACCGATGCAGACTCACCCAAAAGGCTCGGCTGCACTGGCAGGGTCACGGCGCACGCCGTACATGCATTTTCATGTGTTTCTGTCAATTTCAGTGTTATTGGGCCCAAACTAGTGGCTTTTCGTCAGAACCGATGAAGACTCACCCCGAAGGCTCGGTTGCGCAGGGTCACGGCGCACGCCGTACATGCATTTTCATGTGTTTCTGTCAATTTCAGTGTTATTGGGCCCAAACTACTGGCTTTTCGTCAGAACCGATGCAGACTCACCCAAAACGCTCGGCTGCACTGGCAGGGTCACGGTGCACGCTGTACATGCATTTTCATGTGTTTCTGTCAATTTCAGTGTTATTGGGCCCAAACTAGTGGCTTTTCATCAGAAGCGATGTAGACTCACCCAAAAGGTTCGGCTGCGCTGGCAGGGTCACGGCGCACGCCGTACATGCATTTTCATGTGTTTCTGTCAATTTCAGTGTTTTCGGGCCCAAACTAGTGGCTTTTCATCAGAATTGATGCAGACTCACCCAAAAGGCTCGGCTGCACCGGCAGAGTCCCGGCACGCACCGCACATGCATTTTTCATGTGTTTCTGTCAATTTCAGTGTTTTCAGGCCCAAACTAGTGGCTTTTCATCAGAATCGATGCAGACTCACCCAAAACGCTCGGCTGCACCGGCAGAGTCCCGGCACGCACCGCACATGCATTTTTCATGTGTTTCTGTCAATTTCAGTGTTATTGGGCCCAAACTAGTGGCTTTTCATCAGAATCGATGCAGACTCACCCAAAACGCTCGGCTGCACCGGCAGAGTCCCGGCACGCACCGCACATGCATTTTTCATGTGTTTCTGTCAATTTCAGTGTTATTGGGCCCAAACTAGTGGCTTTTCATCAGAACCGATGCAGACTCACCCAAAACGCTCGGCTGCACCGGCAGAGTCCCGGCACGCACCGCACATGCATTTTTCATGTGTTTCTGTCAATTTCAGTGTTTTCGGGCCCAAACTAGTGGCTTTTCATCAGAACCGATGAAGACTCACCCAAAAGGCTCGGTTGCGCAGGGTCACGGCGCACGCCGTACATGCATTTTCATGTGTTTCTGTCAATTTCAGTGTTTTCGAGCCCAAACTAGTGGCTTTTTATCGCAATCGATGCAGACTCACCCAAAACGCTGGGCTGCACCGGCAGAGTCCCGGCACGCACCGCACATGCATTTTTCATGTGTTTCTGTCAATTTCAGTGTTTTCGGGCCCAAACTAGTGGCTTTTCATCAGAATCGATGCAGACTCACCCAAAACGCTCGGCTGCACCGGCAGAGTCCCGGCACGCACCGCACATGCATTTTTCATGTGTTTCTGTCAATTTCAGTGTTATTGGGCCCAAACTAGTGGCTTTTCATCAGAATCGATGCAGACTCACCCAAAACGCTCGGCTGCACCGGCAGAGTCCCCGCACGCACCGCACATGCATTTTTCATGTGTTTCTGTCAATTTCAGTGTTTTCGGGCCCAAACTAGTGTCTTTTCATCAGAATCGATGCAGACTCACCCAAAACGCTCGGTTGCACCGGCAGAGTCCCCGCACGCACCGCACATGCATTTTTCATGTGTTTCTGTCAATTTCAGTGTTTTCGGGCCCAAACTAGTGTCTTTTCATCAGAATCGATGCAGACTCACCCAAAACGCTCGGTTGCACCGGCAGAGTCCCGGCACACACCGCACATGCATTTTTCATGTGTTTCTGTCAATTTCAGTGTTTTTGGGCCCAAACTAGTCGCTCTTCAAGAGAAGCGATGCAGACTCACCCGAAAGGCTCGGCTGCGCCGGCAGGGTCACGGCGCACGCCGTACATGCATTTTCATGTGTTTCTGTCAATTTCAGTGTTATTGGGCCCAAACTAGTGGCTTTTCATCAGAACCGATGCAGACTCACCCAAAAGGCTCGGCTGCGCCGGCAGGGTCACGGCGCACGCCGTACATGCATTTTCATGTGTTTCTGTCAATTTCAGTGTTATTGGAACCAAACTAGTGGCTTTTCATCAGAACCGATGCAGACTCACCCTAAAGGCTCGGCTGGACCGGCAGAGTCCCGGCACGCACCGCACATGCATTTTTCATGTGTTTCTGTCAATTTCAGTGTTATTGGGCCCAAACTAATGGCTTTTCATCAGAACCGATGCAGACTCACCCTAAAGGCTCGGCTGCGCCGGCAGGGTCACGGCGCACGCCGTACATGCATTTTCATGTGTTTCTGTCAATTTCAGTGTTATTGGAACCAAACTAGTGGCTTTTCATCAGAACCGATGCAGACTCACCCTAAAGGCTCGGCTGCGCCGGCAGGGTCACGGCGCACACCGTACATGCATTTTCATGTGTTTCTGTCAATTTCAGTGTTTTCGGGCCCAAACTAGTGGCTTTTAATCATAATCGATGCAGACTCACCCAAAACGCTCGGCTGCACCGGCAGAGTCCCGGCACACACCGCACATGCATTTTTCAAGTGTTTCTGTCAATTTCAGTGTTATTGGGCCCAAACTACTGGCTTTTCATCAGAATCGATGCAGACTCACCCAAAACGCTGGGCTGCACCGGCAGAGTCCCGGCACGCACCGCACATGCATTTTTCATGTGTTTCTGTCAATTTCAGTGTTTTCGGGCCCAAACTAGTGGCTTTTCATCAGAATCGATGCAGACTCACCCAAAACGCTCGGCTGCACCGGCAGAGTCCCGGCACGCACCGCACATGCATTTTTCATGTGTTTCTGTCAATTTCAGTGTTGTCGGGCCCAAACTAGTGGCTTTTCATCAGAATCGATGCAGACTCACCCAAAACGCTGGGCTGCACCGGCAGAGTCCTGGCACGCACCGCACATGCATTTTTCATGTGTTTCTGTCAATTTCAGTGTTTTCGGGCCCAAACTAGTGGCTTTTCATCAGAATCGATGCAGACTCACCCAAAACGCTGGGCTGCACCGGCAGAGTCCCGGCACGCACCGCACATGCATTTTTCATGTGTTTCTGTCAATTTCAGTGTTTTCGGGCCCAAACTAGTGGCTTTTCATCAGAATCGATGCAGACTCACCCAAAACGCTCGGTTGCACCGGCAGAGTCCCGGCACGCACCGTACATGCATTTTTCATGTGTTTCTGTCAATTTCAGTGTTATTGGGCCCAAACTAGTCGCTCTTCAAGAGAACCGATGCAGACTCACCCAAAAGGTTCGGCTGCACCGGCAGAGTCCCGGCACGCACCGCACATGCATTTTTCATGTGTTTCTGTCAATTTCAGTGTTTTCGGGCCCAAACTAGTGGCTTTTCATCAGAACCGATGAAGACTCACCCAAAAGGCTCGGTTGCGCAGGGTCACGGCGCACGCCGTACATGCATTTTCATGTGTTTCTGTCAATTTCAGTGTTTTCGAGCCCAAACTAGTGGCTTTTTATCGCAATCGATGCAGACTCACCCAAAACGCTGGGCTGCACCGGCAGAGTCCCGGCACGCACCGCACATGCATTTTTCATGTGTTTCTGTCAATTTCAGTGTTATTGGGCCCAAACTAGTGGCTTTTCATCAGAATCGATGCAGACTCACCCAAAACGCTCGGCTGCACCGGCAGAGTCCCCGCACGCACCGCACATGCATTTTTCATGTGTTTCTGTCAATTTCAGTGTTTTCGGGCCCAAACTAGTGTCTTTTCATCAGAATCGATGCAGACTCACCCAAAACGCTCGGTTGCACCGGCAGAGTCCCCGCACGCACCGCACATGCATTTTTCATGTGTTTCTGTCAATTTCAGTGTTTTCTGGCCCAAACTAGTGTCTTTTCATCAGAATCGATGCAGACTCACCCAAAACGCTCGGTTGCACCGGCAGAGTCCCGGCACACACCGCACATGCATTTTTCATGTGTTTCTGTCAATTTCAGTGTTTTTGGGCCCAAACTAGTCGCTCTTCAAGAGAAGCGATGCAGACTCACCCGAAAGGCTCGGCTGCGCCGGCAGGGTCACGGCGCACGCCGTACATGCATTTTCATGTGTTTCTGTCAATTTCAGTGTTATTGGGCCCAAACTAGTGGCTTTTCATCAGAACCGATGCAGACTCACCCAAAAGGCTCGGCTGCGCCGGCAGGGTCACGGCGCACGCCGTACATGCATTTTCATGTGTTTCTGTCAATTTCAGTGTTATTGGAACCAAACTAGTGGCTTTTCATCAGAACCGATGCAGACTCACCCTAAAGGCTCGGCTGCACCGGCAGAGTCCCGGCACGCACCGCACATGCATTTTTCATGTGTTTCTGTCAATTTCAGTGTTTTTGGGCCCAAACTAGTGGCTTTTCATCAGAAGCGATGCAGACTCACCCAAAAGTCTCGGCTGCGCTGGCAGGGTCACGGCACACGCCGTATATGCATTTTCATGTGTTTCTGTCAATTTCAGTGTTTTTGGGCCAAAACTAGTGGCTTTTCATCAGAACCGATGCAGACTCACCCAAAAGGCTCGGCTGCGCTGGCAGGGTCATGGCGCACGCCGTACATGCATTTTCATGTGTTTCTGTCAATTTCAGTGTTATTGGGCCCAAACTAGTGGCTTTTCATCAGAACCGATGCAGACTCACCCAAAACGCTCGGCTGCACCGGCAGAGTCCCGGCACGCACCGCACATGCATTTTTCATGTGTTTCTGTCAATTTCAGTGTTGTCGGGCCCAAACTAGTGGCTTTTCATCAGAATCGATGCAGACTCACCCAAAACGCTGGGCTGCACCGGCAGAGTCCTGGCACGCACCGCACATGCATTTTTCATGTGTTTCTGTCAATTTCAGTGTTTTCGGGCCCAAACTAGTGGCTTTTCATCAGAATTGATGCAGACTCACCCAAAAGGCTCGGCTGCACCGGCAGAGTCCCGGCACGCACCGCACATGCATTTTTCATGTGTTTCTGTCAATTTCAGTGTTATTGGGCCCAAACTAATGGCTTTTCATCAGAACCGATGCAGACTCACCCTAAAGGCTCGGCTGCGCCGGCAGGGTCACGGCGCACGCCGTACATGCATTTTCATGTGTTTCTGTCAATTTCAGTGTTATTGGAACCAAACTAGTGGCTTTTCATCAGAACCGATGCAGACTCACCCTAAAGGCTCGGCTGCGCCGGCAGGGTCACGGCGCACACCGTACATGCATTTTCATGTGTTTCTGTCAATTTCAGTGTTATTGGGCCCAAACTAGTGGCTTTTCATCAGAATAGATGCAGACTCACCCAAAAGGCTCGGCTGCACCGGCAGAGTCCCGGCATGCACCGCACATGCATTTTTCATGTGTTTCTGTCAATTTCAGTGTTTTCGGGCCCAAACTAGTGGCTTTTAATCATAATCGATGCAGACTCACCCAAAACGCTCGGCTGCACCGGCAGAGTCCCGGCACGCACCGCACATGCATTTTTCATGTGTTTCTGTCAATTTCAGTGTTTTCGGGCCCAAACTAGTGGCTTTTCATCAGAACCGATGAAGACTCACCCAAAAGGCTCGGTTGCGCAGGGTCACGGCGCACGCCGTACATGCATTTTCATGTGTTTCTGTCAATTTCAGTGTTTTCGAGCCCAAACTAGTGGCTTTTTATCGCAATCGATGCAGACTCACCCAAAACGCTGGGCTGCACCGGCAGAGTCCCCGCACGCACCGCACATGCATTTTTCATGTGTTTCTGTCAATTTCAGTGTTTTCGGGCCTAAACTAGTGTCTTTTCATCAGAATCGATGCAGACTCACCCAAAACGCTCGGTTGCACCGGCAGAGTCCCCGCACGCACCGCACATTCATTTTTCATGTGTTTCTGTCAATTTCAGTGTTTTCGGGCCCAAACTAGTGTCTTTTCATCAGAATCGATGCAGACTCACCCAAAACGCTCGGTTGCACCGGCAGAGTCCCGGCACACACCGCACATGCATTTTTCATGTGTTTCTGTCAATTTCAGTGTTTTTGGGCCCAAACTAGTCGCTCTTCAAGAGAAGCGATGCAGACTCACCCGAAAGGCTCGGCTGCGCCGGCAGGGTCACGGCGCACGCCGTACATGCATTTTCATGTGTTTCTGTCAATTTCAGTGTTATTGGGCCCAAACTAGTGGCTTTTCATCAGAACCGATGCAGACTCACCCAAAAGGCTCGGCTGCGCCGGCAGGGTCACGGCGCACGCCGTACATGCATTTTCATGTGTTTCTGTCAATTTCAGTGTTATTGGAACCAAACTAGTGGCTTTTCATCAGAACCGATGCAGACTCACCCTAAAGGCTCGGCTGGACCGGCAGAGTCCCGGCACGCACCGCACATGCATTTTTCATGTGTTTCTGTCAATTTCAGTGTTATTGGGCCCAAACTAATGGCTTTTCATCAGAACCGATGCAGACTCACCCTAAAGGCTCGGCTGCGCCGGCAGGGTCACGGCGCACGCCGTACATGCATTTTCATGTGTTTCTGTCAATTTCAGTGTTATTGGAACCAAACTAGTGGCTTTTCATCAGAACCGATGCAGACTCACCCTAAAGGCTCGGCTGCGCCGGCAGGGTCACGGCGCACACCGTACATGCATTTTCATGTGTTTCTGTCAATTTCAGTGTTATTGGGCCCAAACTAGTGGCTTTTCATCAGAATAGATGCAGACTCACCCAAAAGGCTCGGCTGCACCAGCAGAGTCCCGGCATGCACCGCACATGCATTTTTCATGTGTTTCTGTCAATTTCAGTGTTTTCGGGCCCAAACTAGTGGCTTTTAATCATAATCGATGCAGACTCACCCAAAACGCTCGGCTGCACCGGCAGAGTCCCGGCACACACCGCACATGCATTTTTCAAGTGTTTCTGTCAATTTCAGTGTTATTGGGCCCAAACTACTGGCTTTTCATCAGAATCGATGCAGACTCACCCAAAACGCTGGGCTGCACCGGCAGAGTCCCGGCACGCACCGCACATGCATTTTTCATGTGTTTCTGTCAATTTCAGTGTTTTCGGGCCCAAACTAGTGGCTTTTCATCAGAATCGATGCAGACTCACCCAAAACGCTCGGCTGCACCGGCAGAGTCCCGGCACGCACCGCACATGCATTTTTCATGTGTTTCTGTCAATTTCAGTGTTGTCGGGCCCAAACTAGTGGCTTTTCATCAGAATCGATGCAGACTCACCCAAAACGCTGGGCTGCACCGGCAGAGTCCTGGCACGCACCGCACATGCATTTTTCATGTGTTTCTGTCAATTTCAGTGTTTTCTGGCCCAAACTAGTGGCTTTTCATCAGAATCGATGCAGACTCACCCAAAACGCTGGGCTGCACCGGCAGAGTCCCGGCACGCACCGCACATGCATTTTTCATGTGTTTCTGTCAATTTCAGTGTTTATCGGGCCCAAACTAGTGGCTTTTCTTCAGAATCGATGCAGACTCACCCAAAACGCTCGGCTGCACCGGCAGAGTCCCGGAACGCACCGCACATGCATTTTTCATGTGTTTCTGTCAATTTCAGTGTTATTGGGCCCAAACTAGTGGCTTTTCATCAGAATCAATGCAGACTCACCCAAAACGCTCGGCTGCACCGGCAGAGTCCCGGCACGCACCGCACATGCATTTTTCATGTGTTTCTGTCAATTTCAGTGTTTTCGGGCCCAAACTAGTGGCTTTTCATCAGAATCGATGCAGACTCACCCAAAACGCTCGGTTGCACCGGCAGAGTCCCGGCACGCACCGTACATGCATTTTTCATGTGTTTCTGTCAATTTCAGTGTTATTGGGCCCAAACTAGTCGCTCTTCAAGAGAACCGATGCAGACTCACCCAAAAGGTTCGGCTGCACCGGCAGAGTCCCGGCACGCACCGCACATGCATTTTTCATGTGTTTCTGTCAATTTCAGTGTTTTCGGGCCCAAACTAGTGGCTTTTCATCAGAAGCGATGAAGACTCACCCAAAAGGCTCGGTTGCGCAGGGTCACGGCGCACGCCGTACATGCATTTTCATGTGTTTCTGTCAATTTCAGTGTTTTCGAGCCCAAACTAGTGGCTTTTTATCGCAATCGATGCAGACTCACCCAAAACGCTGGGCTGCACCGGCAGAGTCCCGGCACGCACCGCACATGCATTTTTCATGTGTTTCTGTCAATTTCAGTGTTTTCGGGCCCAAACTAGTGGCTTTTCATCAGAATCGATGCAGACTCACCCAAAACGCTCGGCTGCACCGGCAGAGTCCCGGCACGCACCGCACATGCATTTTTCATGTGTTTCTGTCAATTTCAGTGTTATTGGGCCCGAACTAGTGGCTTTTCATCAGAATCGATGCAGACTCACCCAAAACGCTCGGCTGCACCGGCAGAGTCCCCGCACGCACCGCACATGCATTTTTCATGTGTTTCTGTCAATTTCAGTGTTTTCGGGCCCAAACTAGTGTCTTTTCATCAGAATCGATGCAGACTCACCCAAAACGCTCGGTTGCACCGGCAGAGTCCCGGCACACACCGCACATGCATTTTTCATGTGTTTCTGTCAATTTCAGTGTTTTTGGGCCCAAACTAGTCGCTCTTCAAGAGAAGCGATGCAGACTCACCCGAAAGGCTCGGCTGCGCCGGCAGGGTCACGGCGCACGCCGTACATGCATTTTCATGTGTTTCTGTCAATTTCAGTGTTATTGGGCCCAAACTAGTGGCTTTTCATCAGAACCGATGCAGACTCACCCAAAAGGCTCGGCTGCGCCGGCAGGGTCACGGCGCACGCCGTACATGCATTTTCATGTGTTTCTGTCAATTTCAGTGTTATTGGAACCAAACTAGTGGCTTTTCATCAGAACCGATGCAGACTCACCCTAAAGGCTCGGCTGGACCGGCAGAGTCCCGGCACGCACCGCACATGCATTTTTCATGTGTTTCTGTCAATTTCAGTGTTATTGGGCCCAAACTAATGGCTTTTCATCAGAACCGATGCAGACTCACCCTAAAGGCTCGGCTGCGCCGGCAGGGTCACGGCGCACGCCGTACATGCATTTTCATGTGTTTCTGTCAATTTCAGTGTTATTGGAACCAAACTAGTGGCTTTTCATCAGAACCGATGCAGACTCACCCTAAAGGCTCGGCTGCGCCGGCAGGGTCACGGCGCACACCGTACATGCATTTTCATGTGTTTCTGTCAATTTCAGTGTTATTGGGCCCAAACTAGTGGCTTTTCATCAGAATAGATGCAGACTCACCCAAAAGGCTCGGCTGCACCAGCAGAGTCCCGGCATGCACCGCACATGCATTTTTCATGTGTTTCTGTCAATTTCAGTGTTTTCGGGCCCAAACTAGTGGCTTTTAATCATAATCGATGCAGACTCACCCAAAACGCTCGGCTGCACCGGCAGAGTCCCGGCACACACCGCACATGCATTTTTCAAGTGTTTCTGTCAATTTCAGTGTTATTGGGCCCAAACTACTGGCTTTTCATCAGAATCGATGCAGACTCACCCAAAACGCTGGGCTGCACCGGCAGAGTCCCGGCACGCACCGCACATGCATTTTTCATGTGTTTCTGTCAATTTCAGTGTTTTCGGGCCCAAACTAGTGGCTTTTCATCAGAATCGATGCAGACTCACCCAAAACGCTCGGCTGCACCGGCAGAGTCCCGGCACGCACCGCACATGCATTTTTCATGTGTTTCTGTCAATTTCAGTGTTGTCGGGCCCAAACTAGTGGCTTTTCATCAGAATCGATGCAGACTCACCCAAAACGCTGGGCTGCACCGGCAGAGTCCTGGCACGCACCGCACATGCATTTTTCATGTGTTTCTGTCAATTTCAGTGTTTTCTGGCCCAAACTAGTGGCTTTTCATCAGAATCGATGCAGACTCACCCAAAACGCTGGGCTGCACCGGCAGAGTCCCGGCACGCACCGCACATGCATTTTTCATGTGTTTCTGTCAATTTCAGTGTTTATCGGGCCCAAACTAGTGGCTTTTCTTCAGAATCGATGCAGACTCACCCAAAACGCTCGGCTGCACCGGCAGAGTCCCGGAACGCACCGCACATGCATTTTTCATGTGTTTCTGTCAATTTCAGTGTTATTGGGCCCAAACTAGTGGCTTTTCATCAGAATCAATGCAGACTCACCCAAAACGCTCGGCTGCACCGGCAGAGTCCCGGCACGCACCGCACATGCATTTTTCATGTGTTTCTGTCAATTTCAGTGTTTTCGGGCCCAAACTAGTGGCTTTTCATCAGAATCGATGCAGACTCACCCAAAACGCTCGGTTGCACCGGCAGAGTCCCGGCACGCACCGTACATGCATTTTTCATGTGTTTCTGTCAATTTCAGTGTTATTGGGCCCAAACTAGTCGCTCTTCAAGAGAACCGATGCAGACTCACCCAAAAGGTTCGGCTGCACCGGCAGAGTCCCGGCACGCACCGCACATGCATTTTTCATGTGTTTCTGTCAATTTCAGTGTTTTCGGGCCCAAACTAGTGGCTTTTCATCAGAACCGATGAAGACTCACCCAAAAGGCTCGGTTGCGCAGGGTCACGGCGCACGCCGTACATGCATTTTCATGTGTTTCTGTCAATTTCAGTGTTTTCGAGCCCAAACTAGTGGCTTTTTATCGCAATCGATGCAGACTCACCCAAAACGCTGGGCTGCACCGGCAGAGTCCCGGCACGCACCGCACATGCATTTTTCATGTGTTTCTGTCAATTTCAGTGTTTTCGGGCCCAAACTAGTGGCTTTTCATCAGAATCGATGCAGACTCACCCAAAACGCTCGGCTGCACCGGCAGAGTCCCGGCACGCACCGCACATGCATTTTTCATGTGTTTCTGTCAATTTCAGTGTTATTGGGCCCGAACTAGTGGCTTTTCATCAGAATCGATGCAGACTCACCCAAAAGTCTCGGCTGCGCTGGCAGGGTCACGGCACACGCCGTATATGCATTTTCATGTGTTTCTGTCAATTTCAGTGTTTTTGGGCCAAAACTAGTGGCTTTTCATCAGAACCGATGCAGACTCACCCAAAAGGCTCGGCTGCGCTGGCAGGGTCACGGCGCACGCCGTACATGCATTTTCATGTGTTTCTGTCAATTTCAGTGTTATTGGGCCCAAACTAGTGGCTTTTCATCAGAACCGATGCAGACTCACCCAAAACGCTCGGCTGCACCGGCAGAGTCCCGGCACGCACCGCACATGCATTTTTCATGTGTTTCTGTCAATTTCAGTGTTGTCGGGCCCAAACTAGTGGCTTTTAATCATAATCGATGCAGACTCACCCAAAACGCTCGGCTGCACCGGCAGAGTCCCGGCACACACCGCACATGCATTTTTCAAGTATTTCTGTCAATTTCAGTGTTATTGGGCCCAAACTACTGGCTTTTCATCAGAATCGATGCAGACTCACCCAAAACGCTGGGCTGCACCGGCAGAGTCCCGGCACGCACATGCATTTTTCATGTGTTTCTGTCAATTTCAGTGTTTTCGGGCCCAAACTAGTGGCTTTTCATCAGAATCGATGCAGACTCACCCAAAACGCTCGGCTGCACCGGCAGAGTCCCGGCACGCACCGCACATGCATTTTTCATGTGTTTCTGTCAATTTCAGTGTTGTCGGGCCCAAACTAGTGGCTTTTCATCAGAATCGATGCAGACTCACCCAAAACGCTGGGCTGCACCGGCAGAGTCCTGGCACGCACCGCACATGCATTTTTCATGTGTTTCTGTCAATTTCAGTGTTTTCGGGCCCAAACTAGTGGCTTTTCATCAGAATCGATGCAGACTCACCCAAAACGCTGGGCTGCACCGGCAGAGTCCCGGCACGCACCGCACATGCATTTTTCATGTGTTTCTGTCAATTTCAGTGTTTATCGGGCCCAAACTAGTGGCTTTTCTTCAGAATCGATGCAGACTCACCCAAAACGCTCGGCTGCACCGGCAGAGTCCCGGAACGCACCGCACATGCATTTTTCATGTGTTTCTGTCAATTTCAGTGTTATTGGGCCCAAACTAGTGGCTTTTCATCAGAATCAATGCAGACTCACCCAAAACGCTCGGCTGCACCGGCAGAGTCCCGGCACGCACCGCACATGCATTTTTCATGTGTTTCTGTCAATTTCAGTGTTTTCGGGCCCAAACTAGTGGCTTTTCATCAGAATCGATGCAGACTCACCCAAAACGCTCGGTTGCACCGGCAGAGTCCCGGCACGCACCGTACATGCATTTTTCATGTGTTTCTGTCAATTTCAGTGTTATTGGGCCCAAACTAGTCGCTCTTCAAGAGAACCGATGCAGACTCACCCAAAAGGTTCGGCTGCACCGGCAGAGTCCCGGCACGCACCGCACATGCATTTTTCATGTGTTTCTGTCAATTTCAGTGTTATTGGAACCAAACTAGTGGCTTTTCATCAGAACCGATGAAGACTCACCCCAAAGGCTTCGTTGCGCAGGGTCACGGCGCACGCCGTACATGCATTTTTATGTGTTTCTGTCAATTTCAGTGTTATTGGAACCAAACTACTGGCTTTTCATCAGAACCGATGCAAACTCACCCTAAAGGCTCGGCTGCGCCGGCAGGGTCACGGCGCACGCCGTACATGCATTTTCATGTGTTTCTGTCAATTTCAGTGTTATTGGGCCCAAACTAGTGGCTTTTCATCAGAATCGATGCAGACTCACCCAAAACGCTGGGCTGCACCGGCAGAGCCCCGGCACGCACCGCACATGCATTTTTCATGTGTTTCTGTCAATTTCAGTGTTTTCGGGCCCAAACTAGTGGCTTTTCATCAGAATCGATGCAGACTCACCCAAAACGCTCGGCTGCACCGGCAGAGTCCCGGCACGCACCGCACATGCATTTTGCATGTGTTTCTGTCAATTTCAGTGTTGTCGGGCCCAAACTAGTGGCTTTTCATCAGAATCGATGCAGACTCACCCAAAACGCTGGGCTGCACCGGCAGAGTCCTGGCACGCACCGCACATGCATTTTTCATGTGTTTCTGTCAATTTCAGTGTTTTCGGGCCCAAACTAGTGGCTTTTCATCAGAATTGATGCAGACTCACCCAAAAGGCTCGGCTGCACCGGCAGAGTCCCGGCACGCACCGCACATGCATTTTTCATGTGTTTCTGTCAATTTCAGTGTTATTGGGCCCAAACTAGTGGCTTTTCATCAGAACCGATGCAGACTCACCCAAAACGCTCGGTTGCACCGGCAGAGTCCCGGCACACACCGCACATGCATTTTTCATGTGTTTCTGTCAATTTCAGTGTTATTGGAACCAAACTAGTGGCTTTTCATCAGAACCGATGCAGACTCACCCTAAAGGCTCGGCTGCGCCGGCAGGGTCACGGCGCACACCGTACATGCATTTTCATGTGTTTCTGTCAATTTCAGTGTTATTGGGCCCAAACTAGTGGCTTTTCATCAGAATAGATGCAGACTCACCCAAAAGGCTCGGCTGCACCGGCAGAGTCCCGGCATGCACCGCACATGCATTTTTCATGTGTTTCTGTCAATTTCAGTGTTTTCGGGCCCAAACTAGTGGCTTTTAATCATAATCGATGCAGACTCACCCAAAACGCTCGGCTGCACCGGCAGAGTCCCGGCACACACCGCACATGCATTTTTCAAGTGTTTCTGTCAATTTCAGTGTTATTGGGCCCAAACTAGTGGCTTTTCATCAGAATCGATGCAGACTCACCCAAAACGCTGGACTGCACCGGCAGAGTCCCGGCACGCACCGCACATGCATTTTTCAAGTGTTTCTGTCAATTTCAGTGTTATTGGGCCCAAACTAGTGGCTTTTCATCAGAATCGATGCAGACTCACCCAAAAGGCTCGGCTGCACCGGCAGAGTCCCGGCACGCACCGCACATGCATTTTTCATGTGTTTCTGTCAATTTCAGTGTTTTCGGGCCCAAACTAGTGGCTTTTCATCAGAAGCGATGCAGACTCACCCAAAAGTCTCGGCTGCGCTGGCAGGGTCACGGCACACGCCGTATATGCATTTTCATGTGTTTCTGTCAATTTCAGTGTTTTTGGGCCAAAACTAGTGGCTTTTCATCAGAACCGATGCAGACTCACCCAAAAGGCTCGGCTGCGCCGGCAGGGTCACGGCGCACGCCGTACATGCATTTTCATGTGTTTCTGTCAATTTCAGTGTTATTGGGCCCAAACTAGTGGCTTTTCATCAGAACTGATGCAGACTCACCCAAAAGGCTCGGCTGCGCCGGCAGGGTCACGGCGCACGCCGTACATGCATTTTCATGTGTTTCTGTCAATTTCAGTGTTATTGGAACCAAACTAGTGGCTTTTCATCAGAACCGATGCAGACTCACCCTAAAGGCTCGGCTGCGCCGGCAGGGTCACGGCGCACACCGTACATGCATTTTCATGTGTTTCTGTCAATTTCAGTGTTATTGGGCCCAAACTAGTGGCTTTTCATCAGAATCGATGCAGACTCACCCAAAAGGCTCGGCTGCACCGGCAGAGTCCCGGCACGCACCGCACATGCATTTTTCATGTGTTTCTGTCAATTTCAGTGTTTTCGGGCCCAAACTAGTGGCTTTTAATCATAATCGATGCAGACTCACCCAAAACGCTCGGCTGCACCGGCAGAGTCCCGGCACGCACCGCACATGCATTTTTCATGTGTTTCTGTCAATTTCAGTGTTTTCGGGCCCAAACTAGTGGCTTTTCATCAGAATCGATGCAGACTCACCCAAAACGCTGGGCTGCACCGGCAGAGTCCCGGCACGCACCGCACATGCATTTTTCATGTGTTTCTGTCAATTTCAGTGTTGTCGGGCCCAAACTAGTGGCTTTTCATCAGAATCGATGCAGACTCACCCAAAACGCTCGGCTGCACCGGCAGAGTCCCGGCACGCACCGCACATGCATTTTTCATGTGTTTCTGTCAATTTCAGTGTTATTGGGCCCAAACTAGTGGCTTTTCATCAGAATCGATGCAGACTCACCCAAAACGCTCGGTTGCACCGGCAGAGTCCCGGCACGCACCGTACATGCATTTTTCTTGTGTTTCTGTCAATTTCAGTGTTATTGGGCCCAAACTAGTCGCTCTTCAAGAGAACCGATGCAGACTCACCCAAAAGGTTCGGCTGCACCGGCAGAGTCCCGGCACGCACCGCACATGCATTTTTCATGTGTTTCTGTCAATTTCAGTGTTTTCGGGCCCAAACTAGTGGCTTTTCATCAGAACCGATGAAGACTCACTCAAAACGCTCGGCTGCACCGGCAGAGTCCCGGCACGCACCGCACATGCATTTTTCATGTGTTTCTGTCAATTTCAGTGTTTTTGGGCCCAAACTAGTGGCTTTTCATCAGAAGCGATGCAGACTCACCCAAAAGTCTCGGCTGCGCTGGCAGGGTCACGGCACACGCCGTATATGCATTTTCATGTGTTTCTGTCAATTTCAGTGTTTTTGGGCCAAAACTAGTGGCTTTTCATCAGAACCGATGCAGACTCACCCCAAAAGGCTCGGCTGCGCTGGCAGGGTCACGGCGCACGCCGTACATGCATTTTCATGTGTTTCTGTCAATTTCAGTGTTATTGGGCCCAAACTAGTGGCTTTTCATCAGAACCGATGCAGACTCACCCAAAAGGCTCGGCTGCGCCGGCAGGGTCACGGCGCACGCCGTACATGCATTTTCATGTGTTTCTGTCAATTTCAGTGTTATTGGAACCAAACTAGTGGCTTTTCATCAGAACCGATGCAGACTCACCCTAAAGGCTCGGCTGCGCCGGCAGGGTCACGGCGCACGCCGTACATGCATTTTCATGTGTTTCTGTCAATTTCAGTGTTATTGGGCCCAAACTAGTGGCTTTTCATCAGAATCGATGCAGACTCACCCAAAACGCTGGGCTGCACCGGCAGAGTCCCGGCACGCACCGCACATGCATTTTTCATGTGTTTCTGTCAATTTCAGTGTTTTCGGGCCCAAACTAGTGGCTTTTCATCAGAATCGATGCAGACTCACCCAAAACGCTCGGCTGCACCGGCAGAGTCCCGGCACGCACCGCACATGCATTTTGCATGTGTTTCCGTCATTTTCAGTGTTGTCGGGCCCAAACTAGTGGCTTTTCATCAGAATCGATGCAGACTCACCCAAAACGCTGGGCTGCACCGGCAGAGTCCTGGCACGCACCGCACATGCATTTTTCATGTGTTTCTGTCAATTTCAGTGTTTTCGGGCCCAAACTAGTGGCTTTTCATCAGAATTGATGCAGACTCACCCAAAAGGCTCGGCTGCACCGGCAGAGTCCCGGCACGCACCGCACATGCATTTTTCATGTGTTTCTGTCAATTTCAGTGTTATTGGGCCCAAACTAGTGGCTTTTCATCAGAACCGATGCAGACTCACCCTAAAGGCTCGGCTGCGCCTGCAGGGTCACGGCGCACGCCGTACATGCATTTTCATGTGTTTCTGTCAATTTCAGTGTTATTGGAACCAAACTAGTGGCTTTTCATCAGAACCGATGCAGACTCACCCTAAAGGCTCGGCTGCGCCGGCAGGGTCACGGCGCACACCGTACATGCATTTTCATGTGTTTCTGTCAATTTCAGTGTTATTGGGCCCAAACTAGTGGCTTTTCATCAGAATAGATGCAGACTCACCCAAAAGGCTCGGCTGCACCGGCAGAGTCCCGGCATGCACCGCACATGCATTTTTCATGTGTTTCTGTCAATTTCAGTGTTTTCGGGCCCAAACTAGTGGCTTTTAATCATAATCGATGCAGACTCACCCAAAACGCTCGGCTGCACCGGCAGAGTCCCGGCACACACCGCACATGCATTTTTCAAGTGTTTCTGTCAATTTCAGTGTTATTGGGCCCAAACTACTGGCTTTTCATCAGAATCGATGCAGACTCACCCAAAACGCTGGGCTGCACCGGCAGAGTCCCGGCACGCACCGCACATGCATTTTTCAAGTGTTTCTGTCAATTTCAGTGTTATTGGGCCCAAACTAGTGGCTTTTCATCAGAATCGATGCAGACTCACCCAAAAGGCTCGGCTGCAACGGCAGAGTCCCGGCACGCACCGCACATGCATTTTTCATGTGTTTCTGTCAATTTCAGTGTTTTTGGGCCCAAACTAGTGGCTTTTCATCAGAAGCGATGCAGACTCACCCAAAAGTCTCGGCTGCGCCGGCAGGGTCACGGCGCACGCCGTACATGCATTTTCATGTGTTTCTGTCAATTTCAGTGTTATTGGAACCAAACTAGTGGCTTTTCATCAGAACCGATGCAGACTCACCCTAAAGGCTCGGCTGCGCCGGCAGGGTCACGGCGCACACCGTACATGCATTTTCATGTGTTTCTGTCAATTTCAGTGTTATTGGGCCCAAACTAGTGGCTTTTCATCAGAATCGATGCAGACTCACCCAAAAGGCTCGGCTGCACCGGCAGAGTCCCGGCACGCACCGCACATGCATTTTTCATGTGTTTCTGTCAATTTCAGTGTTTTCGGGCCCAAACTAGTGGCTTTTAATCATAATCGATGCAGACTCACCCAAAACGCTCGGCTGCACCGGCAGAGTCCCGGCACACACCGCACATGCATTTTTCATGTGTTTCTGTCAATTTCAGTGTTTTCGGGCCCAAACTAGTGGCTTTTCATCAGAATCGATGCAGACTCACCCAAAACGCTGGGCTGCACCGGCAGAGTCCCGGCACGCACCGCACATGCATTTTTCATGTGTTTCTGTCAATTTCAGTGTTGTCGGGCCCAAACTAGTGGCTTTTCATCAGAATCGATGCAGACTCACCCAAAACGCTCGGCTGCACCGGCAGAGTCCCGGCACGCACCGCACATGCATTTTTCATGTGTTTCTGTCAATTTCAGTGTTATTGGGCCCAAACTAGTGGCTTTTCATCAGAATCGATGCAGACTCACCCAAAACGCTCGGTTGCACCGGCAGAGTCCCGGCACGCACCGTACATGCATTTTTCTTGTGTTTCTGTCAATTTCAGTGTTATTGGGCCCAAACTAGTCGCTCTTCAAGAGAACCGATGCAGACTCACCCAAAAGGTTCGGCTGCACCGGCAGAGTCCCGGCACGCACCGCACATGCATTTTTCATGTGTTTCTGTCAATTTCAGTGTTTTCGGGCCCAAACTAGTGGCTTTTCATCAGAACCGATGAAGACTCACTCAAAACGCTCGGCTGCACCGGCAGAGTCCCGGCACGCACCGCACATGCATTTTTCATGTGTTTCTGTCAATTTCAGTGTTTTTGGGCCCAAACTAGTGGCTTTTCATCAGAAGCGATGCAGACTCACCCAAAAGTCTCGGCTGCGCTGGCAGGGTCACGGCACACGCCGTATATGCATTTTCATGTGTTTCTGTCAATTTCAGTGTTTTTGGGCCAAAACTAGTGGCTTTTCATCAGAACCGATGCAGACTCACCCAAAAGGCTCGGCTGCGCTGGCAGGGTCACGGCGCACGCCGTACATGCATTTTCATGTGTTTCTGTCAATTTCAGTGTTATTGGGCCCAAACTAGTGGCTTTTCATCAGAACCGATGCAGACTCACCCAAAAGGCTCGGCTGCGCTGGCAGGGTCACGGCGCACGCCGTACATGCATTTTCATGTGTTTCTGTCAATTTCAGTGTTATTGGAACCAAACTAGTGGCTTTTCATCAGAACCGATGCAGACTCACCCTAAAGGCTCGGCTGCGCCGGCAGGGTCACGGCGCACGCCGTACATGCATTTTCATGTGTTTCTGTCAATTTCAGTGTTATTGGGCCCAAACTAGTGGCTTTTCATCAGAATCGATGCAGACTCACCCAAAACGCTGGGCTGCACCGGCAGAGTCCCGGCACGCACCGCACATGCATTTTTCATGTGTTTCTGTCAATTTCAGTGTTTTCGGGCCCAAACTAGTGGCTTTTCATCAGAATCGATGCAGACTCACCCAAAACGCTCGGCTGCACCGGCAGAGTCCCGGCACGCACCGCACATGCATTTTGCATGTGTTTCCGTCAATTTCAGTGTTGTCGGGCCCAAACTAGTGGCTTTTCATCAGAATCGATGCAGACTCACCCAAAACGCTGGGCTGCACCGGCAGAGTCCTGGCACTCACCGCACATGCATTTTTCATGTGTTTCTGTCAATTTCAGTGTTTTCGGGCCCAAACTAGTGGCTTTTCATCAGAATTGATGCAGACTCACCCAAAAGGCTCGGCTGCACCGGCAGAGTCCCGGCACGCACCGCACATGCATTTTTCATGTGTTTCTGTCAATTTCAGTGTTATTGGGCCCAAACTAGTGGCTTTTCATCAGAACCGATGCAGACTCACCCTAAAGGCTCGGCTGCGCCGGCAGGGTCACGGCGCACGCCGTACATGCATTTTCATGTGTTTCTGTCAATTTCAGTGTTATTGGAACCAAACTAGTGGCTTTTCATCAGAACCGATGCAGACTCACCCTAAAGGCTCGGCTGCGCCGGCAGGGTCACGGCGCACACCGTACATGCATTTTCATGTGTTTCTGTCAATTTCAGTGTTATTGGGCCCAAACTAGTGGCTTTTCATCAGAATAGATGCAGACTCACCCAAAAGGCTCGGCTGCACCGGCAGAGTCCCGGCATGCACCGCACATGCATTTTTCATGTGTTTCTGTCAATTTCAGTGTTTTCGGGCCCAAACTAGTGGCTTTTAATCATAATCGATGCAGACTCACCCAAAACGCTCGGCTGCACCGGCAGAGTCCCGGCACACACCGCACATGCATTTTTCAAGTGTTTCTGTCAATTTCAGTGTTATTGGGCCCAAACTACTGGCTTTTCATCAGAATCGATGCAGACTCACCCAAAACGCTGGGCTGCACCGGCAGAGTCCCGGCACGCACCGCACATGCATTTTTCAAGTGTTTCTGTCAATTTCAGTGTTATTGGGCCCAAACTAGTGGCTTTTCATCAGAATCGATGCAGACTCACCCAAAAGGCTCGGCTGCACCGGCAGAGTCCCGGCACGCACCGCACATGCATTTTTCATGTGTTTCTGTCAATTTCAGTGTTTTTGGGCCCAAACTAGTGGCTTTTCATCAGAAGCGATGCAGACTCACCCAAAAGTCTCGGCTGCGCCGGCAGGGTCACGGCGCACGCCGTACATGCATTTTCATGTGTTTCTGTCAATTTCAGTGTTATTGGAACCAAACTAGTGGCTTTTCATCAGAACCGATGCAGACTCACCCTAAAGGCTCGGCTGCGCCGGCAGGGTCACGGCGCACACCGTACATGCATTTTCATGTGTTTCTGTCAATTTCAGTGTTATTGGGCCCAAACTAGTGGCTTTTCATCAGAATCGATGCAGACTCACCCAAAAGGCTCGGCTGCACCGGCAGAGTCCCGGCACGCACCGCACATGCATTTTTCATGTGTTTCTGTCAATTTCAGTGTTTTCGGGCCCAAACTAGTGGCTTTTAATCATAATCGATGCAGACTCACCCAAAACGCTCGCTGCACCGGCAGAGTCCCGGCCACACCGCACATGCATTTTTCATGTGTTTCTGTCAATTTCAGTGTTTTCGGGCCCAAACTAGTGGCTTTTCATCAGAATCGATGGCAGACTCACCCAAAACGCTGGGCTGCACCGGCAGAGTCCCGGCACGCACCGCACATGCATTTTTCATGTGTTTCTGTCAATTTCAGTGTTGTCGGGCCCAAACTAGTGGCTTTTCATCAGAATCGATGCAGACTCACCCAAAACGCTCGGTCACCGGCAGAGTCCCGGCACGCACCGCACATGCATTTTTCATGTGTTTCTGTCAATTTCAGTGTTATTGGGCCCAAACTAGTGGCTTTTCATCAGAATCGATGCAGACTCACCCAAAACGCTCGGTTTGCACCGGCGAGTCCCGGCACGCACCGTACATGCATTTTTCTTGTGTTTCTGTCAATTTCAGTGTTATTGGGCCCCAAACTAGTCGCTCTTCAAGAGAACCGATGCAGACTCACCCACAACGGTTCGGCTGCACCGGCAGAGTCCCGGCACGCACCGCACCATGCATTTCATGTGTTTCTGTCAATTTCAGTGTTTTCGGGCCCAAACTAGTGGCTTTTCATCAGAACCGATGAAGACTCACTCAAAACGCTCGGCTGCACCGGCAGAGTCCCGGCACGCACCGCACATGCATTTTTCAAGTGTTTCTGTCAATTTCAGTGTTATTGGGCCCAAACTAGTGGCTTTTCATCAGAATCGATGCAGACTCACCCAAAAGGCTCGGCTGCACCGGCAGAGTTCCGGCACGCACCGCACATGCATTTTTCATGTGTTTCTGTCAATTTCAGTGTTTTTGGGCCCAAACTAGTGGCTTTTCATCAGAAGCGATGCAGACTCACCCAAAAGTCTCGGCTGCGCTGGCAGGGTCACGGCACACGCCGTATATGCATTTTCATGTGTTTCTGTCAATTTCAGTGTTTTTGGGCCAAAACTAGTGGCTTTTCATCAGAACCGATGCAGACTCACCCAAAAGGCTCGGCTGCGCTGGCAGGGTCACGGCGCACGCCGTACATGCATTTTCATGTGTTTCTTTCAATTTCAGTGTTATTGGGCCCAAACTAGTGGCTTTTCATCAGAATCGATGCAGACTCACCCAAAACGCTGGGCTGCACCGGCAGAGTCCCGGCACGCACTGCACATGCATTTTTCAAGTGTTTCTGTCAATTTCAGTGTTATTGGGCCCAAACTAGTGGCTTTTCATCAGAATCGATGCAGACTCACCCAAAAGGCTCGGCTGCGCTGGCAGGGTCACGGCACACGCCGTATATGCATTTTCATGTGTTTCTGTCAATTTCAGTGTTTTTGGGCCAAAACTAGTGGCTTTTCATCAGAACCGATGCAGACTCACCCAAAAGGCTCGGCTGCGCCGGCAGGGTCACGGCGCACGCCGTACATGCATTTTCATGTGTTTCTGTCAATTTCAGTGTTATTGGAACCAAACTAGTGGCTTTTCATCAGAACCGATGCAGACTCACCCTAAAGGCTCGGCTGCGCCGGCAGGGTCACGGCGCACGCCGTACATGCATTTTCATGTGTTTCTGTCAATTTCAGTGTTATTGGGCCCAAACTATTGGCTTTTCATCAGAATCGATGCAGACTCACCCAAAACGCTGGGCTGCACCGGCAGAGTCCTGGCACGCACCGCACATGCATTTTTCATGTGTTTCTGTCAATTTCAGTGTTTTCGGGCCCAAACTAGTGGCTTTTCATCAGAATTGATGCAGACTCACCCAAAAGGCTCGGCTGCACCGGCAGAGTCCCGGCACACACCGCACATGCATTTTTCATGTGTTTCTGTCAATTTCAGTGTTTTCGGGCCCAAACTAGTGGCTTTTCATCAGAATCGATGCAGACTCACCCAAAACGCTCGGCTGCACCGGCAGAGTCCCGGCACGCACCGCACATGCATTTTTCATGTGTTTCTGTCAATTTCAGTGTTATTGGGCCCAAACTAGTGGCTTTTCATCAGAATCGATGCAGACTCACCCAAAACGCTCGGTTGCACCGGCAGAGTCCCGGCACGCACCGTACATGCATTTTTCATGTGTTTCTGTCAATTTCAGTGTTATTGGGCCCAAACTAGTCGCTCTTCAAGAGAACCGATGCAGACTCACCCAAAAGGTTCGGCTGCACCGGCAGAGTCCCGGCACGCACCGCACATGCATTTTTCATGTGTTTCTGTCAATTTCAGTGTTTTCGGGCCCAAACTAGTGGCTTTTCATCAGAACCGATGAAGACTCACTCAAAACGCTCGGCTGCACCGGCAGAGTCCCGGCACGCACCGCACATGCATTTTTCAAGTGTTTCTGTCAATTTCAGTGTTATTGGGCCCAAACTAGTGGCTTTTCATCAGAATCGATGCAGACTCACCCAAAAGGCTCGGCTGCACCGGCAGAGTTCCGGCACGCACCGCACATGCATTTTTCATGTGTTTCTGTCAATTTCAGTGTTTTTGGGCCCAAACTAGTGGCTTTTCATCAGAAGCGATGCAGACTCACCCAAAAGTCTCGGCTGCGCTGGCAGGGTCACGGCACACGCCGTATATGCATTTTCATGTGTTTCTGTCAATTTCAGTGTTTTTGGGCCAAAACTAGTGGCTTTTCATCAGAACCGATGCAGACTCACCCAAAAGGCTCGGCTGCGCTGGCAGGGTCACGGCACACGCCGTACATGCATTTTCATGTGTTTCTTTCAATTTCAGTGTTATTGGGCCCAAACTAGTGGCTTTTCATCAGAACCGATGCAGACTCACCCTAAAGGCTCGGCTGCACCGGCAGAGTCCCGGCACGCACCGCACATGCATTTTTCATGTGTTTCTGTCAATTTCAGTGTTTTTGGGCCCAAACTAGTGGCTTTTCATCAGAAGCGATGCAGACTCACCCAAAAGTCTCGGCTGCGCTGGCAGGGTCACGGCACACGCCGTATATGCATTTTCATGTGTTTCTGTCAATTTCAGTGTTTTTGGGCCAAAACTAGTGGCTTTTCATCAGAACCGATGCAGACTCACCCAAAAGGCTCGGCTGCGCTGGCAGGGTCACGGCGCACGCCGTACATGCATTTTCATGTGTTTCTGTCAATTTCAGTGTTATTGGGCCCAAACTAGTGGCTTTTCATCAGAACCGATGCAGACTCACCCAAAAGGCTCGGCTGCGCCGGCAGGGTCACGGCGCAAGCCGTACATGCATTTTCATGTGTTTCTGTCAATTTCAGTGTTATTGGAACCAAACTAGTGGCTTTTCATCAGAATCGATGCAGACTCACCCAAAACGCTGGGCTGCACCGGCAGAGTCCCGGCACGCACCGCACATGCATTTTTCATGTGTTTCTGTCAATTTCAGTGTTTTCGGGCCCAAACTAGTGGCTTTTCATCAGAATCGATGCAGACTCACCCAAAACGCTCGGCTGCACCGGCAGAGTCCCGGCACGCACCGCACATGCATTTTTCATGTGTTTCTGTCAATTTCAGTGTTGTCGGGCCCAAACTAGTGGCTTTTCATCAGAATCGATACAGACTCACCCAAAACGCTGGGCTGCACCGGCAGAGTCCTGGCACGCACCGCACATGCATTTTTCATGTGTTTCTGTCAATTTCAGTGTTTTCGGGCCCAAACTAGTGGCTTTTCATCAGAATTGATGCAGACTCACCCAAAAGGCTCGGCTGCACCGGCAGAGTCCCGGCACGCACCGCACATGCATTTTTCATGTGTTTCTGTCAATTTCAGTGTTATTGGGCCCAAACTAGTGGCTTTTCATCAGAACCGATGCAGACTCACCCTAAAGGCTCGGCTGCGCCGGCAGGGTCACGGCGCACGCCGTACATGCATTTTCATGTGTTTCTGTCAATTTCAGTGTTATTGGAACCAAACTAGTGGCTTTTCATCAGAACCGATGCAGACTCACCCTAAAGGCTCGGCTGCGCCGGCAGGGTCACGGCGCACACCGTACATGCATTTTCATGTGTTTCTGTCAATTTCAGTGTTATTGGGCCCAAACTAGTGGCTTTTCATCAGAATAGATGCAGACTCACCCAAAAGGCTCGGCTGCACCGGCAGAGTCCCGGCATGCACCGCACATGCATTTTTCATGTGTTTCTGTCAATTTCAGTGTTTTCGGGCCCAAACTAGTGGCTTTTAATCATAATCGATGCAGACTCACCCAAAACGCTCGGCTGCACCGGCAGAGTCCCGGCACACACCGCACATGCATTTTTCAAGTGTTTCTGTCAATTTCAGTGTTATTGGGCCCAAACTACTGGCTTTTCATCAGAATCGATGCAGACTCACCCAAAACGCTGGGCTGCACCGGCAGAGTCCCGGCACGCACCGCACATGCATTTTTCAAGTGTTTCTGTCAATTTCAGTGTTATTGGGCCCAAACTAGTGGCTTTTCATCAGAATCGATGCAGACTCACCCAAAAGGCTCGGCTGCACCGGCAGAGTCCCGGCACGCACCGCACATGCATTTTTCATGTGTTTCTGTCAATTTCAGTGTTTTCGGGCCCAAACTAGTGGCTTTTCATCAGAACCGATGCAGACTCACCCAAAAGTCTCGGCTGCGCTGGCAGGGTCACGGCACACGCCGTATATGCATTTTCATGTGTTTCTGTCAATTTCAGTGTTTTTGGGCCAAAACTAGTGGCTTTTCATCAGAACCGATGCAGACTCACCCAAAAGGCTCGGCTGCGCCGGCAGGGTCACGGCGCACGCCGTACATGCATTTTTCATGTGTTTCTGTCAATTTCAGTGTTTTCGGGCCCAAACTAGTGGCTTTTCATCAGAATCGATGCAGACTCACCCAAAACGCTGGGCTGCACCGGCAGAGTCCCGGCACGCACCGCACATGCATTTTTCATGTGTTTCTGTCAATTTCAGTGTTGTCGGGCCCAAACTAGTGGCTTTTCATCAGAATCGATGCAGACTCACCCAAAACGCTCGGCTGCACCGGCAGAGTCCCGGCACGCACCGCACATGCATTTTTCATGTGTTTCTGTCAATTTCAGTGTTATTGGGCCCAAACTAGTGGCTTTTCATCAGAATCGATGCAGACTCACCCAAAACGCTCGGTTGCACCGGCAGAGTCCCGGCACGCACCGTACATGCATTTTTCTTGTGTTTCTGTCAATTTCAGTGTTATTGGGCCCAAACTAGTCGCTCTTCAAGAGAACCGATGCAGACTCACCCAAAAGGTTCGGCTGCACCGGCAGAGTCCCGGCACGCACCGCACATGCATTTTTCATGTGTTTCTGTCAATTTCAGTGTTTTCGGGCCCAAACTAGTGGCTTTTCATCAGAACCGATGAAGACTCACTCAAAACGCTCGGCTGCACCGGCAGAGTCCCGGCACGCACCGCACATGCATTTTTCAAGTGTTTCTGTCAATTTCAGTGTTATTGGGCCCAAACTAGTGGCTTTTCATCAGAAGCGATGCAGACTCACCCAAAAGGCTCGGCTGCACCGGCAGAGTTCCGGCACGCACCGCACATGCATTTTTCATGTGTTTCTGTCAATTTCAGTGTTTTTGGGCCCAAACTAGTGGCTTTTCATCAGAAGCGATGCAGACTCACCCAAAAGTCTCGGCTGCGCTGGCAGGGTCACGGCACACGCCGTATATGCATTTTCATGTGTTTCTGTCAATTTCAGTGTTTTTGGGCCAAAACTAGTGGCTTTTCATCAGAACCGATGCAGACTCACCCAAAAGGCTCGGCTGCGCTGGCAGGGTCACGGCGCACGCCGTACATGCATTTTCATGTGTTTCTTTCAATTTCAGTGTTATTGGGCCCAAACTAGTGGCTTTTCATCAGAATCGATGCAGACTCACCCAAAACGCTGGGCTGCACCGGCAGAGTCCCGGCACGCACCGCACATGCATTTTTCAAGTGTTTCTGTCAATTTCAGTGTTATTGGGCCCAAACTAGTGGCTTTTCATCAGAATCGATGCAGACTCACCCAAAAGGCTCGGCTGCACCGGCAGAGTCCCGGCACGCACCGCACATGCATTTTTCATGTGTTTCTGTCAATTTCAGTGTTTTCGGGCCCAAACTAGTGGCTTTTCATCAGAAGCGATGCAGACTCACCCAAAAGTCTCGGCTGCGCTGGCAGGGTCACGGCACACGCCGTATATGCATTTTTCATGTGTTTCTGTCAATTTCAGTGTTATTGGGCCCAAACTACTGGCTTTTCATCAGAATCGATGCAGACTCACCCAAAACGCTGGGCTGCACCGGCAGAGTCCCGGCACGCACCGCACATGCATTTTTCAAGTGTTTCTGTCAATTTCAGTGTTATTGGGCCCAAACTAGTGGCTTTTCATCAGAATCGATGCAGACTCACCCAAAAGGCTCGGCTGCACCGGCAGAGTCCCGGCACGCACCGCACATGCATTTTTCATGTGTTTCTGTCAATTTCAGTGTTTTCGGGCCCAAACTAGTGGCTTTTCATCAGAACCGATGCAGACTCACCCAAAAGTCTCGGCTGCGCTGGCAGGGTCACGGCACACGCCGTATATGCATTTTCATGTGTTTCTGTCAATTTCAGTGTTTTTGGGCCAAAACTAGTGGCTTTTCATCAGAACCGATGCAGACTCACCCAAAAGGCTCGGCTGCGCCGGCAGGGTCACGGCGCACGCCGTACATGCATTTTTCATGTGTTTCTGTCAATTTCAGTGTTTTCGGGCCCAAACTAGTGGCTTTTCATCAGAATCGATGCAGACTCACCCAAAACGCTGGGCTGCACCGGCAGAGTCCCGGCACGCACCGCACATGCATTTTTCATGTGTTTCTGTCAATTTCAGTGTTGTCGGGCCCAAACTAGTGGCTTTTCATCAGAATCGATGCAGACTCACCCAAAACGCTCGGCTGCACCGGCAGAGTCCCGGCACGCACCGCACATGCATTTTTCATGTGTTTCTGTCAATTTCAGTGTTATTGGGCCCAAACTAGTGGCTTTTCATCAGAATCGATGCAGACTCACCCAAAACGCTCGGTTGCACCGGCAGAGTCCCGGCACGCACCGTACATGCATTTTTCTTGTGTTTCTGTCAATTTCAGTGTTATTGGGCCCAAACTAGTCGCTCTTCAAGAGAACCGATGCAGACTCACCCAAAAGGTTCGGCTGCACCGGCAGAGTCCCGGCACGCACCGCACATGCATTTTTCATGTGTTTCTGTCAATTTCAGTGTTTTCGGGCCCAAACTAGTGGCTTTTCATCAGAACCGATGAAGACTCACTCAAAACGCTCGGCTGCACCGGCAGAGTCCCGGCACGCACCGCACATGCATTTTTCAAGTGTTTCTGTCAATTTCAGTGTTATTGGGCCCAAACTAGTGGCTTTTCATCAGAAGCGATGCAGACTCACCCAAAAGGCTCGGCTGCACCGGCAGAGTTCCGGCACGCACCGCACATGCATTTTTCATGTGTTTCTGTCAATTTCAGTGTTTTTGGGCCCAAACTAGTGGCTTTTCATCAGAAGCGATGCAGACTCACCCAAAAGTCTCGGCTGCGCTGGCAGGGTCACGGCACACGCCGTATATGCATTTTCATGTGTTTCTGTCAATTTCAGTGTTTTTGGGCCAAAACTAGTGGCTTTTCATCAGAACCGATGCAGACTCACCCAAAAGGCTCGGCTGCGCTGGCAGGGTCACGGCGCACGCCGTACATGCATTTTCATGTGTTTCTTTCAATTTCAGTGTTATTGGGCCCAAACTAGTGGCTTTTCATCAGAATCGATGCAGACTCACCCAAAACGCTGGGCTGCACCGGCAGAGTCCCGGCACGCACCGCACATGCATTTTTCAAGTGTTTCTGTCAATTTCAGTGTTATTGGGCCCAAACTAGTGGCTTTTCATCAGAATCGATGCAGACTCACCCAAAAGGCTCGGCTGCACCGGCAGAGTCCCGGCACGCACCGCACATGCATTTTTCATGTGTTTCTGTCAATTTCAGTGTTTTCGGGCCCAAACTAGTGGCTTTTCATCAGAAGCGATGCAGACTCACCCAAAAGTCTCGGCTGCGCTGGCAGGGTCACGGCACACGCCGTATATGCATTTTCATGTGTTTCTGTCAATTTCAGTGTTTTTGGGCCAAAACTAGTGGCTTTTCATCAGAACCGATGCAGACTCACCCAAAAGGCTCGGCTGCGCCGGCAGGGTCACGGCGCACGCCGTACATGCATTTTCATGTGTTTCTGTCAATTTCAGTGTTATTGGGCCCAAACTAGTGGCTTTTCATCAGAACTGATGCAGACTCACCCAAAAGGCTCGGCTGCGCCGGCAGGGTCACGGCGCACGCCGTACATGCATTTTCATGTGTTTCTGTCAATTTCAGTGTTATTGGAACCAAACTAGTGGCTTTTCATCAGAACCGATGCAGACTCACCCTAAAGGCTCGGCTGCGCCGGCAGGGTCACGGCGCACACCGTACATGCATTTTCATGTGTTTCTGTCAATTTCAGTGTTATTGGGCCCAAACTAGTGGCTTTTCATCAGAATCGATGCAGACTCACCCAAAAGGCTCGGCTGCACCGGCAGAGTCCCGGCACGCACCGCACATGCATTTTTCATGTGTTTCTGTCAATTTCAGTGTTTTCGGGCCCAAACTAGTGGCTTTTAATCATAATCGATGCAGACTCACCCAAAACGCTCGGCTGCACCGGCAGAGTCCCGGCACACACCGCACATGCATTTTTCAAGTGTTTCTGTCAATTTCAGTGTTTTCGGGCCCAAACTAGTGGCTTTTCATCAGAATCGATGCAGACTCACCCAAAACGCTGGGCTGCACCGGCAGAGTCCCGGCACGCACCGCACATGCATTTTTCATGTGTTTCTGTCAATTTCAGTGTTTTCGGGCCCAAACTAGTGGCTTTTCATCAGAATCGATGCAGACTCACCCAAAACGCTGGGCTGCACCGGCAGAGTCCCGGCACGCACCGCACATGCATTTTTCATGTGTTTCTGTCAATTTCAGTGTTGTCGGGCCCAAACTAGTGGCTTTTCATCAGAATCGATGCAGACTCACCCAAAACGCTCGGCTGCACCGGCAGAGTCCCGGCACGCACCGCACATGCATTTTTCATGTGTTTCTGTCAATTTCAGTGTTATTGGGCCCAAACTAGTGGCTTTTCATCAGAATCGATGCAGACTCACCCAAAACGCTCGGTTGCACCGGCAGAGTCCCGGCACGCACCGTACATGCATTTTTCATGTGTTTCTGTCAATTTCAGTGTTATTGGGCCCAAACTAGTCGCTCTTCAAGAGAACCGATGCAGACTCACCCAAAAGGTTCGGCTGCACCGGCAGAGTCCCGGCACGCACCGCACATGCATTTTTCATGTGTTTCTGTCAATTTCAGTGTTTTCGGGCCCAAACTAGTGGCTTTTCATCAGAACCGATGAAGACTCACTCAAAACGCTCGGCTGCACCGGCAGAGTCCCGGCACGCACCGCACATGCATTTTTCAAGTGTTTCTGTCAATTTCAGTGTTATTGGGCCCAAACTAGTGGCTTTTCATCAGAATCGATGCAGACTCACCCAAAAGGCTCGGCTGCACCGGCAGAGTTCCGGCACGCACCGCACATGCATTTTTCATGTGTTTCTGTCAATTTCAGTGTTTTCGGGCCCAAACTAGTGGCTTTTCATCAGAAGCGATGCAGACTCACCCAAAAGTCTCGGCTGCGCTGGCAGGGTCACGGCACACGCCGTATATGCATTTTCATGTGTTTCTGTCAATTTCAGTGTTTTTGGGCCAAAACTAGTGGCTTTTCATCAGAACCGATGCAGACTCACCCAAAAGGCTCGGCTGCGCCGGCAGGGTCACAGCGCACGCCGTACATGCATTTTCATGTGTTTCTGTCAATTTCAGTGTTATTGGGCCCAAACTAGTGGCTTTTCATCAGAACTGATGCAGACTCACCCAAAAGGCTCGGCTGCGCCGGCAGGGTCACGGCGCACGCCGTACATGCATTTTCATGTGTTTCTGTCAATTTCAGTGTTATTGGAACCAAACTAGTGGCTTTTCATCAGAACCGATGCAGACTCACCCTAAAGGCTCGGCTGCGCCGGCAGGGTCACGGCGCACACCGTACATGCATTTTCATGTGTTTCTGTCAATTTCAGTGTTTTTGGGCCAAAACTAGTGGCTTTTCATCAGAACCGATGCAGACTCACCCAAAAGGCTCGGCTGCGCTGGCAGGGTCACGGCGCACGCCGTACATGCATTTTCATGTGTTTCTGTCAATTTCAGTGTTATTGGGCCCAAACTAGTGGCTTTTCATCAGAACCGATGCAGACTCACCCAAAAGGCTCGGCTGCGCCGGCAGGGTCACGGCGCACGCCGTACATGCATTTTCATGTGTTTCTGTCAATTTCAGTGTTATTGGAACCAAACTAGTGGCTTTTCATCAGAACCGATGCAGACTCACCCTATAGGCTCGGCTGCGCCGGCAGGGTCACGGCGCACGCCGTACATGCATTTTCATGTGTTTCTGTCAATTTCAGTGTTATTGGGCCCAAACTAGTGGCTTTTCATCAGAATCGATGCAGACTCACCCAAAACGCTGGGCTGCACCGGCAGAGTCCCGGCACGCACCGCACATGCATTTTTCATGTGTTTCTGTCAATTTCAGTGTTATTGGGCCCAAACTAGTGGCTTTTCATCAGAATCGATGCAGACTCACCCAAAAGGCTCGGCTGCACCGGCAGAGTCCCGGCACGCACCGCACATGCATTTTTCATGTGTTTCTGTCAATTTCAGTGTTTTCGGGCCCAAACTAGTGGCTTTTAATCATAATCGATGCAGACTCACCCAAAACGCTCGGCTGCACCGGCAGAGTCCCGGCACACACCGCACATGCATTTTTCAAGTGTTTCTGTCAATTTCAGTGTTTTCGGGCCCAAACTAGTGGCTTTTCATCAGAATCGATGCAGACTCACCCAAAACGCTGGGCTGCACCGGCAGAGTCCCGGCACGCACCGCACATGCATTTTTCATGTGTTTCTGTCAATTTCAGTGTTTTCGGGCCCAAACTAGTGGCTTTTCATCAGAATCGATGCAGACTCACCCAAAACGCTGGGCTGCACCGGCAGAGTCCCGGCACGCACCGCACATGCATTTTTCATGTGTTTCTGTCAATTTCAGTGTTGTCGGGCCCAAACTAGTGGCTTTTCATCAGAATCGATGCAGACTCACCCAAAACGCTCGGCTGCACCGGCAGAGTCCCGGCACGCACCGCACATGCATTTTTCATGTGTTTCTGTCAATTTCAGTGTTATTGGGCCCAAACTAGTGGCTTTTCATCAGAATCGATGCAGACTCACCCAAAACGCTCGGTTGCACCGGCAGAGTCCCGGCACGCACCGTACATGCATTTTTCATGTGTTTCTGTCAATTTCAGTGTTATTGGGCCCAAACTAGTCGCTCTTCAAGAGAACCGATGCAGACTCACCCAAAAGGTTCGGCTGCACCGGCAGAGTCCCGGCACGCACCGCACATGCATTTTTCATGTGTTTCTGTCAATTTCAGTGTTTTCGGGCCCAAACTAGTGGCTTTTCATCAGAACCGATGAAGACTCACTCAAAACGCTCGGCTGCACCGGCAGAGTCCCGGCACGCACCGCACATGCATTTTTCAAGTGTTTCTGTCAATTTCAGTGTTATTGGGCCCAAACTAGTGGCTTTTCATCAGAATCGATGCAGACTCACCCAAAAGGCTCGGCTGCACCGGCAGAGTTCCGGCACGCACCGCACATGCATTTTTCATGTGTTTCTGTCAATTTCAGTGTTTTCGGGCCCAAACTAGTGGCTTTTCATCAGAAGCGATGCAGACTCACCCAAAAGTCTCGGCTGCGCTGGCAGGGTCACGGCACACGCCGTATATGCATTTTCATGTGTTTCTGTCAATTTCAGTGTTTTTGGGCCAAAACTAGTGGCTTTTCATCAGAACCGATGCAGACTCACCCAAAAGGCTCGGCTGCGCCGGCAGGGTCACAGCGCACGCCGTACATGCATTTTCATGTGTTTCTGTCAATTTCAGTGTTATTGGGCCCAAACTAGTGGCTTTTCATCAGAACTGATGCAGACTCACCCAAAAGGCTCGGCTGCGCCGGCAGGGTCACGGCGCACGCCGTACATGCATTTTCATGTGTTTCTGTCAATTTCAGTGTTATTGGAACCAAACTAGTGGCTTTTCATCAGAACCGATGCAGACTCACCCTAAAGGCTCGGCTGCGCCGGCAGGGTCACGGCGCACACCGTACATGCATTTTCATGTGTTTCTGTCAATTTCAGTGTTTTTGGGCCAAAACTAGTGGCTTTTCATCAGAACCGATGCAGACTCACCCAAAAGGCTCGGCTGCGCTGGCAGGGTCACGGCGCACGCCGTACATGCATTTTCATGTGTTTCTGTCAATTTCAGTGTTATTGGGCCCAAACTAGTGGCTTTTCATCAGAACCGATGCAGACTCACCCAAAAGGCTCGGCTGCGCCGGCAGGGTCACGGCGCACGCCGTACATGCATTTTCATGTGTTTCTGTCAATTTCAGTGTTATTGGAACCAAACTAGTGGCTTTTCATCAGAACCGATGCAGACTCACCCTATAGGCTCGGCTGCGCCGGCAGGGTCACGGCGCACGCCGTACATGCATTTTCATGTGTTTCTGTCAATTTCAGTGTTATTGGGCCCAAACTAGTGGCTTTTCATCAGAATCGATGCAGACTCACCCAAAACGCTGGGCTGCACCGGCAGAGTCCCGGCACGCACCGCACATGCATTTTTCATGTGTTTCTGTCAATTTCAGTGTTTTCGGGCCCAAACTAGTGGCTTTTCATCAGAATCGATGCAGACTCACCCAAAACGCTCGGCTGCACCGGCAGAGTCCCGGCACGCACCGCACATGCATTTTTCATGTGTTTCTGTCAATTTCAGTGTTGTCGGGCCCAAACTAGTGGCTTTTCATCAGAATCGATGCAGACTCACCCAAAACGCTGGGCTGCACCGGCAGAGTCCTGGCACGCACCGCACATGCATTTTTCATGTGTTTCTGTCAATTTCAGTGTTTTCGGGCCCAAACTAGTGGCTTTTCATCAGAATTGATGCAGACTCACCCAAAAGGCTCGGCTGCACCGGCAGAGTCCCGGCACGCACCGCACATGCATTTTTCATGTGTTTCTGTCAATTTCAGTGTTGTCGGGCCCAAACTAGTGGCTTTTCATCAGAATCGATGCAGACTCACCCAAAACGCTCGGCTGCACCGGCAGAGTCCCGGCACGCACCGCACATGCATTTTTCATGTGTTTCTGTCAATTTCAGTGTTATTGGGCCCAAACTAGTGGCTTTTCATCAGAATCGATGCAGACTCACCCTAAACGCTCGGTTGCACCGGCAGAGTCCCGGCACGCACCGTACATGCATTTTTCATGTGTTTCTGTCAATTTCAGTGTTATTGGGCCCAAACTAGTCGCTCTTCAAGAGAACCGATGCAGACTCACCCAAAAGGTTCGGCTGCACCGGCAGAGTCCCGGCACGCACCGCACATGCATTTTTCATGTGTTTCTGTCAATTTCAGTGTTTTCGGGCCCAAACTAGTGGCTTTTCATCAGAACCGATGAAGACTCACTCAAAACGCTCGGCTGCACCGGCAGAGTCCCGGCACGCACCGCACATGCATTTTTCAAGTGTTTCTGTCAATTTCAGTGTTATTGGGCCCAAACTAGTGGCTTTTCATCAGAATCGATGCAGACTCACCCAAAAGGCTCGGCTGCACCGGCAGAGTTCCGGCACGCACCGCACATGCATTTTTCATGTGTTTCTGTCAATTTCAGTGTTTTTGGGCCCAAACTAGTGGCTTTTCATCAGAAGCGATGCAGACTCACCCAAAAGTCTCGGCTGCGCTGGCAGGGTCACGGCACACGCCGTATATGCATTTTCATGTGTTTCTGTCAATTTCAGTGTTGTCGGGCCCAAACTAGTGGCTTTTCATCAGAACCGATGCAGACTCACCCAAAAGGCTCGGCTGCGCCGGCAGGGTCACGGCGCACGCCGTACATGCATTTTCATGTGTTTCTGTCAATTTCAGTGTTATTGGGCCCAAACTAGTGGCTTTTCATCAGAACTGATGCAGACTCACCCAAAAGGCTCGGCTGCGCCGGCAGGGTCACGGCGCACGCCGTACATGCATTTTCATGTGTTTCTGTCAATTTCAGTGTTATTGGAACCAAACTAGTGGCTTTTCATCAGAACCGATGCAGACTCACCCTAAAGGCTCGGCTGCGCCGGCAGGGTCACGGCGCACACCGTACATGCATTTTCATGTGTTTCTGTCAATTTCAGTGTTTTTGGGCCAAAACTAGTGGCTTTTCATCAGAACCGATGCAGACTCACCCAAAAGGCTCGGCTGCGCTGGCAGGGTCACGGCGCACGCCGTACATGCATTTTCATGTGTTTCTGTCAATTTCAGTGTTATTGGGCCCAAACTAGTGGCTTTTCATCAGAACCGATGCAGACTCACCCAAAAGGCTCGGCTGCGCCGGCAGGGTCACGGCGCACGCCGTACATGCATTTTCATGTGTTTCTGTCAATTTCAGTGTTATTGGAACCAAACTAGTGGCTTTTCATCAGAACCGATGCAGACTCACCCTATAGGCTCGGCTGCGCCGGCAGGGTCACGGCGCACGCCGTACATGCATTTTCATGTGTTTCTGTCAATTTCAGTGTTATTGGGCCCAAACTAGTGGCTTTTCATCAGAATCGATGCAGACTCACCCAAAACGCTGGGCTGCACCGGCAGAGTCCCGGCACGCACCGCACATGCATTTTTCATGTGTTTCTGTCAATTTCAGTGTTTTCGGGCCCAAACTAGTGGCTTTTCATCAGAATCGATGCAGACTCACCCAAAACGCTCGGCTGCACCGGCAGAGTCCCGGCACGCACCGCACATGCATTTTTCATGTGTTTCTGTCAATTTCAGTGTTGTCGGGCCCAAACTAGTGGCTTTTCATCAGAATCGATGCAGACTCACCCAAAACGCTGGGCTGCACCGGCAGAGTCCTGGCACGCACCGCACATGCATTTTTCATGTGTTTCTGTCAATTTCAGTGTTTTCGGGCCCAAACTAGTGGCTTTTCATCAGAATTGATGCAGACTCACCCAAAAGGCTCGGCTGCACCGGCAGAGTTCCGGCACGCACCGCACATGCATTTTTCATGTGTTTCTGTCAATTTCAGTGTTGTCGGGCCCAAACTAGTGGCTTTTCATCAGAATCGATGCAGACTCACCCAAAACGCTCGGCTGCACCGGCAGAGTCCCGGCACGCACCGCACATGCATTTTCATGTGTTTCTGTCAATTTCAGTGTTATTGGGCCCAAACTAGTGGCTTTTCATCAGAATCGATGCAGACTCACCCTAAACGCTCGGTTGCACCGGCAGAGTCCCGGCACGCACCGTACATGCATTTTTCATGTGTTTCTGTCAATTTCAGTGTTATTGGGCCCAAACTAGTCGCTCTTCAAGAGAACCGATGCAGACCCACCCAAAAGGTTCGGCTGCACCGGCAGAGTCCCGGCACGCACCGCACATGCATTTTTCATGTGTTTCTGTCAATTTCAGTGTTTTCGGGCCCAAACTAGTGGCTTTTCATCAGAACCGATGAAGACTCACTCAAAACGCTCGGCTGCACCGGCAGAGTCCCGGCACGCACCGCACATGCATTTTTCAAGTGTTTCTGTCAATTTCAGTGTTATTGGGCCCAAACTAGTGGCTTTTCATCAGAATCGATGCAGACTCACCCAAAAGGCTCGGCTGCACCGGCAGAGTTCCGGCACGCACCGCACATGCATTTTTCATGTGTTTCTGTCAATTTCAGTGTTTTTGGGCCCAAACTAGTGGCTTTTCATCAGAAGCGATGCAGACTCACCCAAAAGTCTCGGCTGCGCTGGCAGGGTCACGGCACACGCCGTATATGCATTTTCATGTGTTTCTGTCAATTTCAGTGTTGTCGGGCCCAAACTAGTGGCTTTTCATCAGAATCGATGCAGACTCACCCAAAACGCTCGGCTGCACCGGCAGAGTCCCGGCACGCACCGCACATGCATTTTTCATGTGTTTCTGTCAATTTCAGTGTTATTGGGCCCAAACTAGTGGCTTTTCATCAGAATCGATGCAGACTCACCCAAAACGCTCGGTTGCACCGGCAGAGTCCCGGCACGCACCGTACATGCATTTTTCATGTGTTTCTGTCAATTTCAGTGTTATTGGGCCCAAACTAGTCGCTCTTCAAGAGAACCGATGCAGACTCACCCAAAAGGTTCGGCTGCACCGGCAGAGTCCCGGCACGCACCGCACATGCATTTTTCATGTGTTTCTGTCAATTTCAGTGTTTTCGGGCCCAAACTAGTGGCTTTTCATCAGAACCGATGAAGACTCACTCAAAACGCTCGGCTGCACCGGCAGAGTCCCGGCACGCACCGCACATGCATTTTTCAAGTGTTTCTGTCAATTTCAGTGTTATTGGGCCCAAACTAGTGGCTTTTCATCAGAATCGATGCAGACTCACCCAAAAGGCTCGGCTGCACCGGCAGAGTTCCGGCACGCACCGCACATGCATTTTTCATGTGTTTCTGTCAATTTCAGTGTTTTTGGGCCCAAACTAGTGGCTTTTCATCAGAAGCGATGCAGACTCACCCAAAAGTCTCGGCTGCGCTGGCAGGGTCACGGCACACGCTGTATATGCATTTTCATGTGTTTCTGTCAATTTCAGTGTTTTTGGGCCAAAACTAGTGGCTTTTCATCAGAACCGATGCAGACTCACCCAAAAGGCTCGGCTGCGCTGGCAGGGTCACGGCGCACGCCGTACATGCATTTTCATGTGTTTCTTTCAATTTCAGTGTTATTGGGCCCAAACTAGTGGCTTTTCATCAGAATCGATGCAGACTCACCCAAAACGCTCGGTTGCACCGGCAGAGTCCCGGCACGCACCGTACATGCATTTTTCATGTGTTTCTGTCAATTTCAGTGTTATTGGGCCCAAACTAGTCGATCTTCAAGAGAACCGATGCAGACTCACCCAAAAGGTTCGGCTGCACCGGCAGAGTCCCGGCACGCACCGCACATGCATTTTTCATGTGTTTCTGTCAATTTCAGTGTTTTCGGGCCCAAACTAGTGGCTTTTCATCAGAACCGATGAAGACTCACTCAAAACGCTCGGCTGCACCGGCAGAGTCCCGGGACGCACCGCACATGCATTTTTCAAGTGTTTCTGTCAATTTCAGTGTTATTGGGCCCAAACTAGTGGCTTTTCATCAGAATCGATGCAGACTCACCCAAAAGGCTCGGCTGCACCGGCAGAGTTCCGGCACGCACCGCACATGCATTTTTCATGTGTTTCTGTCAATTTCAGTGTTTTTGGGCCCAAACTAGTGGCTTTTCATCAGAAGCGATGCAGACTCACCCAAAAGTCTCGGCTGCGCTGGCAGGGTCACGGCACACGCCGTATATGCATTTTCATGTGTTTCTGTCAATTTCAGTGTTTTTGGGCCAAAACTAGTGGCTTTTCATCAGAACCGATGCAGACTCACCCAAAAGGCTCGGCTGCGCTGGCAGGGTCACGGCGCACGCCGTACATGCATTTTCATGTGTTTCTTTCAATTTCAGTGTTATTGGGCCCAAACTAGTGGCTTTTCATCAGAATCGATGCAGACTCACCCAAAACGCTCGGTTGCACCGGCAGAGTCCCGGCACGCACCGTACATGCATTTTTCATGTGTTTCTGTCAATTTCAGTGTTATTGGGCCCAAACTAGTCGATCTTCAAGAGAACCGATGCAGACTCACCCAAAAGGTTCGGCTGCACCGGCAGAGTCCCGGCACGCACCGCACATGCATTTTTCATGTGTTTCTGTCAATTTCAGTGTTTTCGGGCCCAAACTAGTGGCTTTTCATCAGAACCGATGAAGACTCACTCAAAACGCTCGGCTGCACCGGCAGAGTCCCGGGACGCACCGCACATGCATTTTTCAAGTGTTTCTGTCAATTTCAGTGTTATTGGGCCCAAACTAGTGGCTTTTCATCAGAATCGATGCAGACTCACCCAAAAGGCTCGGCTGCACCGGCAGAGTTCCGGCACGCACCGCACATGCATTTTTCATGTGTTTCTGTCAATTTCAGTGTTTTTGGGCCCAAACTAGTGGCTTTTCATCAGAAGCGATGCAGACTCACCCAAAAGTCTCGGCTGCGCTGGCAGGGTCACGGCACACGCCGTATATGCATTTTCATGTGTTTCTGTCAATTTCAGTGTTTTTGGGCCAAAACTAGTGGCTTTTCATCAGAACCGATGCAGACTCACCCTAAAGGCTCGGCTGCGCTGGCAGGGTCACGGCGCACGCCGTACATGCATTTTCATGTGTTTCTTTCAATTTCAGTGTTATTGGGCCCAAACTAGTGGCTTTTCATCAGAACCGATGCAGACTCACCCTAAAGGCTCGGCTGCACCGGCAGAGTCCCGGCACGCACCGCACATGCATTTTTCATGTGTTTCTGTCAATTTCAGTGTTTTTGGGCCCAAACTAGTGGCTTTTCATCAGAAGCGATGCAGACTCACCCAAAAGTCTCGGCTGCGCTGGCAGGGTCACGGCACACGCCGTATATGCATTTTCATGTGTTTCTGTCAATTTCAGTGTTTTTGGGCCAAAACTAGTGGCTTTTCATCAGAACCGATGCAGACTCACCCAAAAGGCTCGGCTGCGCTGGCAGGGTCACGGCGCACGCCGTACATGCATTTTCATGTGTTTCTGTCAATTTCAGTGTTATTGGGCCCAAACTAGTGGCTTTTCATCAGAACCGATGCAGACTCACCCAAAAGGCTCGGCTGCGCCGGCAGGGTCACGGCGCACGCCGTACATGCATTTTCATGTGTTTCTGTCAATTTCAGTGTTATTGGAACCAAACTAGTGGCTTTTCATCAGAACCGATGCAGACTCACCCTAAAGGCTCGGCTGCGCCGGCAGGGTCACGGCGCACGCCGTACATGCATTTTCATGTGTTTCTGTCAATTTCAGTGTTATTGGGCCCAAACTAGTGGCTTTTCATCAGAATCGATGCAGACTCACCCAAAACGCTGGGCTGCACCGGCAGAGTCCCGGCACGCACCGCACATGCATTTTTCATGTGTTTCTGTCAATTTCAGTGTTTTCGGGCCCAAACTAGTGGCTTTTCATCAGAATCGATGCAGACTCACCCAAAACGCTCGGCTGCACCGGCAGAGTCCCGGCACGCACCGCACATGCATTTTTCATGTGTTTCTGTCAATTTCAGTGTTTTCGGGCCCAAACTAGTGGCTTTTCATCAGAATCGATGCAGACTCACCCAAAACGCTCGGCTGCACCGGCAGAGTCCCGGCACGCACCGCACATGCATTTTTCATGTGTTTCTGTCAATTTCAGTGTTGTCGGGCCCAAACTAGTGGCTTTTCATCAGAATTGATGCAGACTCACCCAAAAGGCTCGGCTGCACCGGCAGAGTTCCGGCACGCACCGCACATGCATTTTTCATGTGTTTCTGTCAATTTCAGTGTTTTTGGGCCCAAACTAGTGGCTTTTCATCAGAAGCGATGCAGACTCACCCAAAAGTCTCGGCTGCGCTGGCAGGGTCACGGCACACGCCGTATATGCATTTTCATGTGTTTCTGTCAATTTCAGTGTTTTTGGGCCAAAACTAGTGGCTTTTCATCAGAACCGATGCAGACTCACCCAAAAGGCTCGGCTGCGCTGGCAGGGTCACGGCGCACGCCGTACATGCATTTTCATGTGTTTCTTTCAATTTCAGTGTTATTGGGCCCAAACTAGTGGCTTTTCATCAGAATCGATGCAGACTCACCCAAAACGCTCGGTTGCACCGGCAGAGTCCCGGCACGCACCGTACATGCATTTTTCATGTGTTTCTGTCAATTTCAGTGTTATTGGGCCCAAACTAGTCGATCTTCAAGAGAACCGATGCAGACTCACCCAAAAGGTTCGGCTGCACCGGCAGAGTCCCGGCACGCACCGCACATGCATTTTTCATGTGTTTCTGTCAATTTCAGTGTTTTCGGGCCCAAACTAGTGGCTTTTCATCAGAACCGATGAAGACTCACTCAAAACGCTCGGCTGCACCGGCAGAGTCCCGGGACGCACCGCACATGCATTTTTCAAGTGTTTCTGTCAATTTCAGTGTTATTGGGCCCAAACTAGTGGCTTTTCATCAGAATCGATGCAGACTCACCCAAAAGGCTCGGCTGCACCGGCAGAGTTCCGGCACGCACCGCACATGCATTTTTCATGTGTTTCTGTCAATTTCAGTGTTTTTGGGCCCAAACTAGTGGCTTTTCATCAGAAGCGATGCAGACTCACCCAAAAGTCTCGGCTGCGCTGGCAGGGTCACGGCACACGCCGTATATGCATTTTCATGTGTTTCTGTCAATTTCAGTGTTTTTGGGCCAAAACTAGTGGCTTTTCATCAGAACCGATGCAGACTCACCCAAAAGGCTCGGCTGCGCTGGCAGGGTCACGGCGCACGCCGTACATGCATTTTCATGTGTTTCTTTCAATTTCAGTGTTATTGGGCCCAAACTAGTGGCTTTTCATCAGAACCGATGCAGACTCACCCTAAAGGCTCGGCTGCACCGGCAGAGTCCCGGCACGCACCGCACATGCATTTTTCATGTGTTTCTGTCAATTTCAGTGTTTTTGGGCCCAAACTAGTGGCTTTTCATCAGAAGCGATGCAGACTCACCCAAAAGTCTCGGCTGCGCTGGCAGGGTCACGGCACACGCCGTATATGCATTTTCATGTGTTTCTGTCAATTTCAGTGTTTTTGGGCCAAAACTAGTGGCTTTTCATCAGAACCGATGCAGACTCACCCAAAAGGCTCGGCTGCGCTGGCAGGGTCACGGCGCACGCCGTACATGCATTTTCATGTGTTTCTGTCAATTTCAGTGTTATTGGGCCCAAACTAGTGGCTTTTCATCAGAACCGATGCAGACTCACCCTAAAGGCTCGGCTGCGCCGGCAGGGTCACGGCGCACGCCGTACATGCATTTTCATGTGTTTCTGTCAATTTCAGTGTTATTGGAACCAAACTAGTGGCTTTTCATCAGAACCGATGCAGACTCACCCTAAAGGCTCGGCTGCGCCGGCAGGGTCACGGCGCACGCCGTACATGCATTTTCATGTGTTTCTGTCAATTTCAGTGTTATTGGGCCCAAACTAGTGGCTTTTCATCAGAATCGATGCAGACTCACCCAAAACGCTGGGCTGCACCGGCAGAGTCCCGGCACGCACCGCACATGCATTTTTCATGTGTTTCTGTCAATTTCAGTGTTTTCGGGCCCAAACTAGTGGCTTTTCATCAGAATCGATGCAGACTCACCCAAAACGCTCGGCTGCACCGGCAGAGTCCCGGCACGCACCGCACATGCATTTTTCATGTGTTTCTGTCAATTTCAGTGTTGTCGGGCCCAAACTAGTGGCTTTTCATCAGAATTGATGCAGACTCACCCAAAAGGCTCGGCTGCACCGGCAGAGTCCCGGCACGCACCGCACATGCATTTTTCATGTGTTTCTGTCAATTTCAGTGTTGTCGGGCCCAAACTAGTGGCTTTTCATCAGAATCGATGCAGACTCACCCAAAACGCTCGGCTGCACCGGCAGAGTCCCGGCACGCACCGCACATGCATTTTTCATGTGTTTCTGTCAATTTCAGTGTTATTGGGCCCAAACTAGTGGCTTTTCATCAGAATCGATGCAGACTCACCCAAAACGCTCGGTTGCACCGGCAGAGTCCCGGCACGCACCGTACATGCATTTTTCATGTGTTTCTGTCAATTTCAGTGTTATTGGGCCCAAACTAGTCGCTCTTCAAGAGAACCGATGCAGACTCACCCAAAAGGTTCGGCTGCACCGGCAGAGTCCCGGCACGCACCGCACATGCATTTTTCATGTGTTTCTGTCAATTTCAGTGTTTTCGGGCCCAAACTAGTGGCTTTTCATCAGAACCGATGAAGACTCACTCAAAACGCTCGGCTGCACCGGCAGAGTCCCGGCACGCACCGCACATGCATTTTTCAAGTGTTTCTGTCAATTTCAGTGTTATTGGGCCCAAACTAGTGGCTTTTCATCAGAACCGATGCAGACTCACCCAAAAGGCTCGGCTGCGCCGGCAGGGTCACGGCGCACGCCGTACATGCATTTTCATGTGTTTCTGTCAATTTCAGTGTTATTGGAACCAAACTAGTGGCTTTTCATCAGAACCGATGCACACTCACCCTAAAGGCTCGGCTGCGCCGGCAGGGTCACGGCGCACACCGTACATGCATTTTCATGTGTTTCTGTCAATTTCAGTGTTATTGGGCCCAAACTAGTGGCTTTTCATCAGAATCGATGCAGACTCACCCAAAAGGCTCGGCTGCACCGGCAGAGTCCCGGCACGCACCGCACATGCATTTTTCATGTGTTTCTTTCAATTTCAGTGTTTTCGGGCCCAAACTAGTGGCTTTTAATCATAATCGATGCAGACTCACCCAAAACGCTCGGCTGCACCGGCAGAGTCCCGGCACGCACCGCACATGCATTTTTCAAGTGTTTCTGTCAATTTCAGTGTTTTCGGGCCCAAACTAGTGGCTTTTCATCAGAATCGATGCAGACTCACCCAAAACGCTCGGCTGCACCGGCAGAGTCCCGGCACGCACCGCACATGCATTTTTCATGTGTTTCTGTCAATTTCAGTGTTTTCGGGCCCAAACTAGTGGCTTTTCATCAGAATCGATGCAGACTCACCCAAAACGCTGGGCTGCACCGGCAGAGTCCCGGCACGCACCGCACATGCATTTTTCATGTGTTTCTGTCAATTTCAGTGTTATTGGGCCCAAACTAGTGGCTTTTCATCAGAATCGATGCAGACTCACCCAAAACGCTCGGCTGCACCGGCAGAGTCCCGGCACGCACCGCACATGCATTTTTCATGTGTTTCTGTCAATTTCGGTGTTATTGGGCCCAAACTAGTGGCTTTTCATCAGAATCGATGCAGACTCACCCAAAACGCTCGGCTGCACCGGCAGAGTCCCGGCACGCACCGCACATGCATTTTTCATGTGTTTCTGTCAATTTCAGTGTTTTCGGGCCCAAACTAGTGGCTTTTCATCAGAATCGATGCAGACTCACCCAAAACGCTCGGTTGCACCGGCAGAGTCCCGGCACGCACCGCACATGCATTTTTCATGTGTTTCTGTCAATTTCAGTGTTATTGGGCCCAAACTAGTCACTCTTCAAGAGAACCGATGCAGACTCACCCAAAAGGTTCAGCTGCACCGGCAGAGTCCCGGCACGCACCGCACATGCATTTTTCATGTGTTTCTGTCAATTTCAGTGTTTTCGGGCCCAAACTAGTGGCTTTTCATCAGAACCGATGAAGACTCACCCCAAAGGTTCGGTTGCGCAGGGTCACGGCGCACGCCGTACATGCATTTTCATGTGTTTCTGTCAATTTCAGTGTTATTGGGCCCAAACTAGTGGCTTTTCATCAGAAGCGATGCAGACTCACCCCAAAGGCTCGGTTGCGCAGGGTCACGGCGCACGCCGTACATGTATTTTCATGTGTTTCTGTCAATTTCAGTGTTTTCGGGCCCAAACTAGTGGCTTTTCGTCAGAACCGATGCAGACTCACCCAAAACGCTCGGCTGCACTGGCAGGGTCACGGCGCACGCCGTACATGCATTTTCATGTGTTTCTGTCAATTTCAGTGTTATTGGGCCCAAACTAGTGGCTTTTCATCAGAAGCGATGTAGACTCACCCAAAAGGTTCGGCTGCGCTGGCAGGGTCACGGCGCACGCCATACATGCATTTTCATGTGTTTCTGTCAATTTCAGTGTTTTCAGGCCCAAACTAGTGGCTTTTCATCAGAATCGATGCAGACTCACCCAAAACGCTGGGCTGCACCGGCAGAGTCCTGGCACGCACCGCACATGCATTTTTCATGTGTTTCTGTCAATTTCAGTGTTTTCGGGCCCAACCTAGTGGCTTTTCATCAGAATCGATGCAGACTCACCCAAAACGCTGGGCTGCACCGGCAGAGTCCCGGCACGCACCGCACATGCATTTTTCATGTGTTTCTGTCAATTTCAGTGTTTTCGGGCCCAAACTAGTGGCTTTTCATCAGAATCGATGCAGACTCACCCAAAACGCTCGGCTGCACCGGCAGAGTCCCGGCACACACCGCACATGCATTTTTCATGTGTTTCTGTCAATTTCAGTGTTATTGGGCCCAAACTAGTGGCTTTTCATCAGAATCGATGCAGACTCACCCAAAACGCTCGGCTGCACCGGCAGAGTCCCGGCACGCACCGCACATGCATTTTTCATGTGTTTCTGTCAATTTCAGTGTTTTCGGGCCCAAACTAGTGGCTTTTCATCAGAATCGATGCAGACTCACCCAAAACGCTCGGCTGCACCGGCAGAGTCCCGGCACGCACCGCACATGCATTTTTCATGTGTTTCTGTCAATTTCAGTGTTTTGGGGCCCAAACTAGTGGCTTTTCATCGGAACCGATGCAGACTCACCCTAAAGGCTCGGCTGCGCCGGCAGGGTCACGGCGCACACCGTACATGCATTTTCATGTGTTTCTGTCAATTTCAGTGTTATTGGGCCCAAACTAGTGGCTTTTCATTAGAACCGATGAAGACTCACCCCAAAGGTTCGGTTGCGCAGGGTCACGGCGCACGCCGTACATGCATTTTCATGTGTTTCTGTCAATTTCAGTGTTATTGGGCCCAAACTAGTGGCTTTTCGTCAGAACCGATGAAGACTCACCCCAAAGGCTCGGTTGCGCAGGGTCACGGCGCACGCCGTACATGTATTTTCATGTGTTTCTGTCAATTTCAGTGTTTTCGGGCCCAAACTAGTGGCTTTTCGTCAGAACCGATGCAGACTCACCCAAAACGCTCGGCTGCACTGGCAGGGTCACGGCGCACGCCGTACATGCATTTTCATGTGTTTCTGTCAATTTCAGTGTTATTGGGCCCAAACTAGTGGCTTTTCATCAGAAGCGATGTAGACTCACCCAAAAGGTTCGGCTGCGCTGGCAGGGTCACGGCGCACGCCATACATGCATTTTCATGTGTTTCTGTCAATTTCAGTGTTTTCAGGCCCAAACTAGTGGCTTTTCATCAGAATCGATGCAGACTCACCCAAAACGCTGGGCTGCACCGGCAGAGTCCTGGCACGCACCGCACATGCATTTTTCATGTGTTTCTGTCAATTTCAGTGTTTTCGGGCCCAACCTAGTGGCTTTTCATCAGAACCGATGCAGACTCACCCAAAACGCTGGGCTGCACCGGCAGAGTCCCGGCACGCACCGCACATGCATTTTTCATGTGTTTCTGTCAATTTCAGTGTTTTCGGGCCCAAACTAGTGGCTTTTCATCAGAATCGATGCAGACTCACCCAAAACGCTGGGCTGCACCGGCAGAGTCCCGGCACGCACCGCACATGCATTTTTCATGTGTTTCTGTCAATTTCAGTGTTTTCGGGCCCAAACTAGTGGCTTTTCATCAGAATCGATGCAGACTCACCCAAAACGCTCGGCTGCACCGGCAGAGTCCCGGCACACACCGCACATGCATTTTTCATGTGTTTCTGTCAATTCCAGTGTTATTGGGCCCAAACTAGTGGCTTTTCATCAGAATCGATGCAGACTCACCCAAAACGCTCGGCTGCACCGGCAGAGTCCCGGCACGCACCGCACATGCATTTTTCATGTGTTTCTGTCAATTTCAGTGTTTTCGGGCCCAAACTAGTGGCTTTTCATCGGAACCGATGCAGACTCACCCTAAAGGCTCGGCTGCGCCGGCAGGGTCACGGCGCACACCGTACATGCATTTTCATGTGTTTCTGTCAATTTCAGTGTTATTGGGCCCAAACTAGTGGCTTTTCATCAGAACCGATGAAGACTCACCCCAAAGGCTCGGTTGCGCAGGGTCACGGCGCACGCCGTACATGCATTTTCATGTGTTTCTGTCAATTTCAGTGTTATTGGGCCCAAACTACTGGCTTTTCGTCAGAACCGATGCAGACTCACCCAAAAGGCTCGGCTGCACTGGCAGGGTCACGGCGCACGCCGTACATGCATTTTCATGTGTTTCTGTCAATTTCAGTGTTATTGGGCCCAAACTAGTGGCTTTTCGTCAGAACCGATGAAGACTCACCCCAAAGGCTCGGTTGCGCAGGGTCACGGCGCACGCCGTACATGCATTTTCATATGTTTCTGTCAATTTCAGTGTTATTGGGCCCAAACTACTGGCTTTTCGTCAGAACCGATGCAGACTCACCCAAAACGCTCGGCTGCACTGGCAGGGTCACGGCGCACGCCGTACATGCATTTTCATGTGTTTCTGTCAATTTCAGTGTTTTCGGGCCCAAACTAGTGGCTTTTCGTCAGAACCGATGCACACTCACCCAAAACGCTGGGCTGCACTGGCAGGGTCACGGCGCACGCCGTACATGCATTTTCATGTGTTTCTGTCAATTTCAGTGTTATTGGGCCCAAACTAGTGGCTTTTCATCAGAAGCGATGTAGACTCACCCAAAAGGTTCGGCTGCGCTGGCAGGGTCACGGCGCACGCCATACATGCATTTTCATGTGTTTCTGTCAATTTCAGTGTTTTCGGGCCCAAACTAGTGGCTTTTCATCAGAATCGATGCAGACTCACCCAAAAGGCTCGGCTGCACCGGCAGAGTCCCGGCACGCACCGCACATGCATTTTTCATGTGTTTCTGTCAATTTCAGTGTTTTCGGGCCCAAACTAGAGGCTTTTCATCAGAACCGATGAAGACTCACCCCAAAGGCTCGGTTGCGCAGGGTCACGGCGCACGCCGTACATGCATTTTCATGTGTTTCTCTCAATTTCAGTGTTTTCGGGCCCAAACTAGTGGCTTTTCATCGCAATCGATGCAGACTCACCCAAAACGCTGGGCTGCACCGGCAGAGTCCCGGCATGCACCGCACATGCATTTTTCATGTGTTTCTGTCAATTTCAGTGTTATTGGGCCCAAACTAGTGGCTTTTCATCAGAATCGATGCAGACTCACCCAAAACGCTCGGCTGCACCGGCAGAGTCCCGGCACGCACCGCACATGCATTTTTCATGTGTTTCTGTCAATTTCAGTGTTTTCGGGCACAAACTAGTGGCTTTTCATCAGAATCGATGCAGACTCACCCAAAACGCTCGGTTGCACCAGCAGAGTCCCGGCACGCACCGCACATGCATTTTTCATGTGTTTCTGTCAATTTCAGTGTTATTGGGCCCAAACTAGTCGCTCTTCAAGAGAACCGATGCAGACTCACCCAAAACGCTCGGCTGCACCGGCAGAGTCCCGGCACGCACCGCACATGCATTTTTCATGTGTTTCTGTCAATTTCAGTGTTTTCGGGCCCAAACAAGTGGCTTTTCATCAGAACCGATGAAGACTCACCCCAAAGGCTCGGTTGCGCAGGGTCACGGCGCACGCCGTACATGCATTTTCATGTGTTTCTGTCAATTTCAGTGTTTTCGGGCCCAAACTAGTGGCTTTTCATCGCAATCGATGCAGACTCACCCAAAACGCTGGGCTGCACCGGCAGAGTCCCGGCATGCACCGCACATGCATTTTTCATGTGTTTCTGTCAATTTCAGTGTTTTCGGGCCCAAACTAGTGGCTTTTCATCAGAACCGATGCAGACTCACCCAAAAGGCTCGGCTGCGCTGGCAGGGTCACGGCGCAAGCCGTACATGCATTTTCATGTGTTTCTGTCAATTTCAGTGTTATTGGGCCCAAACTAGTGGCTTTTCATCAGAACCGATGCAGACTCACCCCAAAGGCTCGGCTGCGCTGGCAGGGTCACGGCGCACGCCGTACATGCATTTTCATGTGTTTCTGTCAATTTCAGTGTTTTTGGGCCCAAACTAGTGGCTTTTCATCAGAAGCGATGCAGACTCACCCAAAAGTCTCAGCTGCGCTGGCAGGGTCACGACGCACGCCGTACATGCATTTTCATGTGTTTCTGTCAATTTCAGTGTTATTGGGCCCAAACTAGTGGCTTTTCATCAGAACCGATGCAGACTCACCCTAAAGGCTCGGCTGCGCTGGCAGGGTCACGGCGCACACCGTACATGCATTTTCATGTGTTTCTGTCAATTTCAGTGTTATTGGGCCCAAACTAGTGGCTTTTCATCAGAACCGATGCAGACTCACCCCAAAGGCTTGGCTGCGCTGGCAGGGTCACGGCGCAGGGTCACGGCGCAGGGTCACGGCTGCGCTGGCAGGGTCACGACGCACGCCGTACATGCATTTTCATGTGTTTCTGTCAATTTCAGTGTTATTGGGCCCAAACTAGTGGCTTTTCATCAGAACCGATGCAGACTCACCCCAAAGGCTCGGCTGCGCTGGCAGGGTCACGGCGTACACCGTACATGCATTTTCATGTGTTTCTGTCAATTTCAGTGTTTTTGGGCCCAAACTAGTGGCTTTTCATTAGAACCGATGCAGACTCACCCAAAAGGCTCGGCTGCGCTGGCAGGGTCACGACGCACGCCGTACATGCATTTTCATGTGTTTCTGTCAATTTCAGTGTTATTGGGCCCAAACTAGTGGCTTTTCATCAGAACCGATGCAGATTCACACAAAAGGCTCGGCTGCGCTGGCAGGGTCACGGCGCACGACGTACATGCATTTTCATGTGTTTCTGTCAATTTCAGTGTTATTGGGCCCAAACTAGTGGCTTTTCATCAGAACCGATGCAGACTCACCCAACAGGCTCGGCTGCGCTGGCAGGGTCACGGCGCACACCGTACATGCATTTTCATGTGTTTCTGTCAATTTCAGTGTTATTGGGCCCAAACTAGTGGCTTTTCATCAGAACCGATGCAGACTCACCCCAAAGGCTCGGCTGCGCTGGCAGGGTCACGGCGCACGCCGTACATGTATTTTCATGTGTTTCTGTCAATTTCAGTGTTTTTGGGCCCAAACTAGTGGCTTTTCATCAGAACCGATGCAGACTCACCCAATAGGCTCGGCTGCGCTGGCAGGGTCACGACGCACGCCGTACATGCATTTTCATGTGTTTCTGTCAATTTCAGTGTTATTGGGCCCAAACTAGTGGCTTTTCATCAGAACCGATGCAGACTCACCCAAAAGGCTCGGCTGCGCTGGCAGGGTCACGGCCTAAGCCGTACATGCATTTTCATGTGTTTCTGTCAATTTCAGTGTTATTGGGCCCAAACTAGTGGCTTTTCATCAGAACCGATGCAGACTCACCCTAAAGGCTCGGCTGCGCTGGCAGGGTCACGGCGCACGCCGTACATTCATTTTCATGTGTTTCTGTCAATTTCAGTGTTTTTGGGCCCAAACTAGTGGCTTTTCATCAGAACCGATGCAGACTCACCCAAAAGGCTCGGCTGCGCTGGCAGGGTCACGGCCTAAGCCGTACATGCATTTTCATGTGTTTCTGTCAATTTCAGTGTTATGGGGCCCAAACTAGTGGCTTTTCATCAGAAGCGATGCAGACTCACCCAACAGGCTCGGCTGCACTGGCAGGGTCACGGCGCACGCCGTACATGCATTTTCATGTGTTTCTGTCAATTTCAGTGTTATTGGGCCCAAACTAGTGCCTTTTCATCAGAAGCGATGTAGACTCACCCAAAAGGTTCGGCTGCGCTGGCAGGGTCACGGCGCACGCCATACATGCATTTTCATGTGTTTCTGTCAATTTCAGTGTTTTCGGGCCCAAACTAGTGGCTTTTCATCAGAATCGATGCAGACTCACCCAAAAGGCTCGGCTGCACCGGCAGAGTCCCGGCACGCACCGCACATGCATTTTTCATGTGTTTCTGTCAATTTCAGTGTTTTCGGGCCCAAACTAGAGGCTTTTCATCAGAACCGATGAAGACTCACCCCAAAGGCTCGGTTGCGCAGGGTCACGGCGCACGCCGTACATGCATTTTCATGTGTTTCTGTCAATTTCAGTGTTTTCGGGCCCAAACTAGTGGCTTTTCATCGCAATCGATGCAGACTCACCCAAAACGCTGGGCTGCACCGGCAGAGTCCCGGCATGCACCGCACATGCATTTTTCATGTGTTTCTGTCAATTTCAGTGTTTTCGGGCCTAAACTAGTGGCTTTTCATCAGAATCGATGCAGACTCACCCAAAACGCTCGGCTGCACCGGCAGAGTCCCGGCACGCACCGCACATGCATTTTTCATGTGTTTCTGTCAATTTCAGTGTTATTGGGCCCAAACTAGTGGCTTTTCATCAGAATCGATGCAGACTCACCCAAAACGCTCGGCTGCACCGGCAGAGTCCCGGCACGCACCGCACATGCATTTTTCATGTGTTTCTGTCAATTTCAGTGTTATTGGGTCCAAACTAGTGGCTTTTCATCAGAACCGATGCAGACTCACCCCAAAGGCTCGGCTGCGCTGGCAGGGTCACGGCGCACGCCGTACATGCATTTTCATGTGTTTCTGTCAATTTCAGTGTTTTTGGGCCCAAACTAGTGGCTTTTCATCAGAACCGATGCAGACTCACCCAAAAGGCTCGGCTGCGCTGGCAGGGTCACGGCGCACGCCGTACATGCATTTTCATGTGTTTCTGTCAATTTCAGTGTTTTTGGGCCCAAACTAGTGGCTTTTCATCAGAACCGATGCAGACTCACCCTAAAGGCTCGGCTGCGCTGGCAGGGTCACGGCGCACGCCGTACATGCATTTTCATGTGTTTCTGTCAATTTCAGTGTTATTGGGCCCAAACTAGTGGCTTTTCATCAGAACCGATGCAGACTCACCCGAAAGTCTCGGCTGCGCTGGCAGGGTCACGGCGCACGCCGTACATGCATTTTCATGTGTTTCTGTCAATTTCAGTGTTATTGGGCCCAAACTAGTGGCTTTTCATCAGAACCGATGCAGACTCACCCGAAAGTCTCGGCTGCGCTGGCAGGGTGACGGCGCACGCCGTACATGCATTTTCATGTGTTTCTGTCAATTTCAGTGTTATTGGGCCCAAACTAGTGGCTTTTCATCAGAACCGATGCAGACTCACCGGAAAGTCTCGGCTGCGCTGGCAGGGTCACGGCGCACGCCGTACATGCATTTTCATGTGTTTCTGTCAATTTCAGTGTTATTGGGCCCAAACTAGTGGCTTTTCATCAGAACCGATGCAGACTCACCCAAAAGGCTCGGCTGCGCTGGCAGGGTCACGGCGCACGCCGTACATTCATTTTCATGTGTTTCTGTCAATTTCAGTGTTATTGGGCCCAAACTAGTGGCTTTTCATCAGAACCGATGCAGACTCACCCTAAAGGCTCGGCTGCGCTGGCAGGGTCACGGCGCACACCGTACATTCATTTTCATGTGTTTCTGTCAATTTCAGTGTTATTGTGCCCAAACTAGTGGCTTTTCATCAGAACCGATGCAGACTCACCCGAAAGCTCGGCTGCGCTGGCAGGGTCACGGCGCACGCCGTACATGCATTTTCATGTGTTTCTGTCAATTTCAGTGATATTGGGCCCAAACTAGTGGCTTTTCATCAGAACCGATGCAGACTCACCCGAAAGTCTCGGCTGCGCTGGCAGGGTGACGGTGCACGCCGTACATGCATTTTCATGTGTTTCTGTCAATTTCAGTGTTATTGGGCCCAAACTAGTGGCTTTTCATCAGAACCGATGCAGACTCACCCGAAAGTCTCGGCTGCGCTGGCAGGGTGACGGCGCACGCCGTACATGCATTTTCATGTGTTTCTGTCAATTTCAGTGTTATTGGGCCCAAACTAGTGGCTTTTCATCAGAACCGATGCAGACTCACCCAAAAGGCTCGGCTGCGCTGGCAGGGTCACGGCGCACGCCGTACATTCATTTTCATGTGTTTCTGTCAATATCAGTGTTATTGGGCCCAAACTAGTGGCTTTTCATCAGAACCGATGCAGACTCACCCAAAAGGCTCGGCTGCGCTGGCAGGGTCACGGCGCACGCCGTACATTCATTTTCATGTGTTTCTGTCAATTTCAGTGTTATTGGGCCCAAACTAGTGGCTTTTCATCAGAACCGATGCAGACTCACCCTAAAGGCTCGGCTGCGCTGGCAGGGTCACGGCGCACACCGTACATTCATTTTCATGTGTTTCTGTCAATTTCAGTGTTATTGTGCCCAAACTAGTGGCTTTTCATCAGAACCGATGCAGACTCACCCAAGAGGCTCGGCTGCGCTGGCAGGGTCACGGCGCACGCCGTACATGCATTTTCATGTGTTTCTGTCAATTTCAGTGTTATTGGGCCCAAACTAGTGGCTTTTCATCAGAACCGATGCAGACTCACCCTAAAGGCTCGGCTGCGCTGGAAGGGTCACGGCGCACGCCGTAGATATATTTTCATGTGTTTCTGTCAATTTCAGTGTTTTTGGGCCCAAACTAGTGGCTTTTCATCAGAACCGATGCAGACTCACCCAAAAGGCTCGGCTGCGCTGGCAGGGTCACGGCGCACGCCGTACATGCATTTTCATGTGTTTCTGTCAATTTCAGTGTTATTGGGCCCAAACTAGTGGCTTTTCATCAGAACCGATGCAGACTCACCCCAAAGTCTCGGCTGCGCTGGCAGGGTCACGGCGCACGCCGTACATGCATTTTCATGTGTTTCTGTCAATTTCAGTGTTATTGGGTCCAAACTAGTGGCTTTTCATCAGAACCGATGCAGACTCACCCCAAAGGCTCGGCTGCGCTGGCAGGGTCACGGCGCACGCCGTACATGCATTTTCATGTGTTTCTGTCAATTTCAGTGTTTTTGGGCCCAAACTAGTGGCTTTTCATCAGAACCGATGCAGACTCACCCAAAAGGCTCGGCTGCGCTGGCAGGGTCACGGCGCACGCCGTACATGCATTTTCATGTGTTTCTGTCAATTTCAGTGTTTTTGGGCCCAAACTAGTGGCTTTTCATCAGAACCGATGCAGACTCACCCGAAAGCTCGGCTGCGCTGGCAGGGTCACGGCGCACGCCGTACATGCATTTTCATGTGTTTCTGTCAATTTCAGTGATATTGGGCCCAAACTAGTGGCTTTTCATCAGAACCGATGCAGACTCACCCGAAAGTCTCGGCTGCGCTGGCAGGGTGACGGTGCACGCCGTACATGCATTTTCATGTGTTTCTGTCAATTTCAGTGTTATTGGGCCCAAACTAGTGGCTTTTCATCAGAACCGATGCAGACTCACCCGAAAGTCTCGGCTGCGCTGGCAGGGTGACGGCGCACGCCGTACATGCATTTTCATGTGTTTCTGTCAATTTCAGTGTTATTGGGCCCAAACTAGTGGCTTTTCATCAGAACCGATGCAGACTCACCCAAAAGGCTCGGCTGCGCTGGCAGGGTCACGGCGCACGCCGTACATTCATTTTCATGTGTTTCTGTCAATATCAGTGTTATTGGGCCCAAACTAGTGGCTTTTCATCAGAACCGATGCAGACTCACCCTAAAGGCTCGGCTGCGCTGGCAGGGTCACGGCGCACACCGTACATTCATTTTCATGTGTTTCTGTCAATTTCAGTGTTATTGGGCCCAAACTAGTGGCTTTTCATCAGAACCGATGCAGACTCACCCAAAAGTCTCGGCTGCGCTGGCAGGGTCACGGCCTAAGCCGTACATGCATTTTCATGTGTTTCTGTCAATTTCAGTGTTATGGGGCCCAAACTAGTGGCTTTTCATCAGAAGCGATGCAGACTCACCCAACAGGCTCGGCTGCGCTGGCAGGGTCACGGCGCACACCGTACATGCATTTTCATGTGTTTCTGTCAATTTCAGTGTTTTTGGGCCCAAACTAGTGGCTTTTCATCAGAACCGATGCAGACTCACCCAAAAGGCTCGGCTGCGTTGGCAGGGTCACGACGCACGCCGTACATGCATTTTCATGTGTTTCTGTCAATTTCAGTGTTATTGGGCCCAAACTAGTGGCTTTTCATCAGAACCGATGCAGACTCACCCAAAAGGCTCGGCTGCGCTGGCAGGGTCACGGCGCACGCCGTACATGCATTTTCATGTGTTTCTGTCAATTTCAGTGTTATTGGGCCCAAACTAGTGGCTTTTCATCAGAACCGATGCAGACTCACCCAACAGGCTCGGCTGCGCTGGCAGAGTCACGGCGCACACCGTACATGCATTTTCATGTGTTTCTGTCAATTTCAGTGTTATTGGGCCCAAACTAGTGGCTTTTCATCAGAACCGATGCAGACTCACCCTAAAGGCTCGGCTGCGCTGGCAGGGTCACGGCGCACGCCGTACATGTATTTTCATGTGTTTCTGTCAATTTCAGTGTTTTTGGGCCCAAACTAGTGGCTTTTCATCAGAACCGATGCAGACTCACCCAAAAGGCTCGGCTGCGCTGGCAGGGTCACGGCGCACGCCGTACATGCATTTTCATGTGTTTCTGTCAATTTCAGTGTTATTGGGCCCAAACTAGTGGCTTTTCATCAGAACCCATGCAGACTCACCCAAAAGTCTCGGCTGCGCTGGCAGGGTCACGGCGCACGCCGTACATGCATTTTCATGTGTTTCTGTCAATTTCAGTGTTTTTGGGCCCAAACTAGTGGCTTTTCATCAGAACCGATGCAGACTCACCCAAAAGTCTCGGCTGCGCTGGCAGGGTCACGGCGCACGCCGTACATGAATTTTCATGTGTTTCTGTCAATTTCAGTGTTTTTGGGCCCAAACTAGTGGCTTTTCATCAGAACCGATGCAGACTCACCCCAAAGGCTCGGCTGCGCTGGCAGGGTCACGGCGCACGCCGTACATGTATTTTCATGTGTTTCTGTCAATTTCAGTGTTATTGGGCCCAAACTACTGGCTTTTCATCAGAACCGATGCAGACTCACCCCAAAGGCTCGGCTGCGCTGGCAGGGTCACGGCGCACGCCGTACATGTATTTTCATGTGTTTCTGTCAATTTCAGTGTTTTTGGGCCCAAACTAGTGGCTTTTCATCAGAACCGATGCAGACTCACCCAAAAGGCTCGGCTGCGCTGGCAGGGTCACGACGCACGCCGTACATGCATTTTCATGTATTTCTGTCAATTTCAGTGTTATTGGGCCCAAACTAGTGGCTTTTCATCAGAACCGATGCAGACTCACCCTAAAGTCTCGGCTGCGCTGGCAGGGTCACGGCGCACGCCGTACATGCATTTTCATGTGTTTCTGTCAATTTCAGTGTTATTGGGCCCAAACTAGTGGCTTTTCATCAGAACCGATGCAGACTCACCCAAAAGGCTCGGCTGCGCTGGCAGGGTCACGGCCTAAGCCGTACATGCATTTTCATGTGTTTCTGTCAATTTCAGTGTTATTGGGTCCAACCTAGTGGCTTTTCATCAGAACCGATGCAGACTCACCCTAAAGGCTCGGCTGCGCTGGCAGGGTCACGGCGCACACCGTACATGCATTTTCATGTGTTTCTGTCAATTTCAGTGTTATTGGGCCCAAACTAGTGGCTTTTCATCAGAACGGATGCAGACTCACCCCAAAGGCTCGGCTGCGCTGGCAGGGTCACGGCGCACACCGTACATGCATTTTCATGTGTTTCTGTCAATTTCAGTGTTATTGGGCCCAAACTAGTGGCTTTTCATCAGAACCGATGCAGACTCACCCAACAGGCTCGGATGCGCTGGCAGGGTCACGGCGCACACCGTACATGCATTTTCATGTGTTTCTGTCAATTTCAGTGTTTTTGGGCCCAAACTAGTGGCTTTTCATCAGAACCGATGCAGACTCACCCAAAAGGCTCGGCTGCGCTGGCAGGGTCACGGCCTAAGCCGTACATGCATTTTCATGTGTTTCTGTCAATTTCAGTGTTATTGGGCCCAAACTAGTGGCTTTTCATCAGAAGCGATGCAGACTCACCCAACAGGCTCGGCTGCGCTGGCAGGGTCACGGCGGACACAGTACATGCATTTTCATGTGTTTTTGTCAATTTCAGTGTTTTTGGGCCCAAACTAGTGGCTTTTCATCAGAACCGATGCAGACTCACCCAAAAGGCTCGGCTGCGCTGGCAGGGCCACGACGCACGCCGTACATGCATTTTCATGTGTTTCTGTCAATTTCAGTGTTATTGGGCCCAAACTAGTGGCTTTTCATCAGAACCGATGCAGACTCACCCAACAGGCTCGGCTGCGCTGGCAGGGTCACGGCGCACGCCGTACATGTATTTTCATGTGTTTCTGTCAATTTCAGTGTTTTTGGGCCCAAACTACTGGCTTTTCATCAGAACCGATGCAGACTCACCCAAAAGGCTCGGCTGCGCTGGCAGGGTCACGACGCACGCCGTACATGCATTTTCATGTGTTTCTGTCAATTTCAGTGTTATTGGGCCCAAACTAGTGGCTTTTCATCAGAACCGATGCAGACTCACCCAAAAGGCTCGGCTGCGCTGGCAGGGTCACGGCCTAAGCCGTACATGCATTTTCATGTGTTTCTGTCAATTTCAGTGTTATTGGGCCCAAAGTAGTGGCTTTTCATCAGAACCGATGCAGACTCACCCTAAAGGCTCGGCTGCGCTGTCAGGGTCACGGCGCACGCCGTACATGCATTTTCATGTGTTTCTGTCAATTTCAGTGTTATTGGGCCCAAACTAGTGGCTTTTCATCAGAACCGATGCAGACTCACCCTAAAGGCTCGGCTGCGCTGGCAGGGTCACGGCGCACACCGTACATTCATTTTCATGTGTTTCTGTCAATTTCAGTGTTATTGTGCCCAAACTAGTGGCTTTTCATCAGAACCGATGCAGACTCACCCGAAAGCTCGGCTGCGCTGGCAGGGTCACGGCGCACGCCGTACATGCATTTTCATGTGTTTCTGTCAATTTCAGTGATATTGGGCCCAAACTAGTGGCTTTTCATCAGAACCGATGCAGACTCACCCGAAAGTCTCGGCTGCGCTGGCAGGGTGACGGTGCACGCCGTACATGCATTTTCATGTGTTTCTGTCAATTTCAGTGTTATTGGGCCCAAACTAGTGGCTTTTCATCAGAACCGATGCAGACTCACCCGAAAGTCTCGGCTGCGCTGGCAGGGTGACGGCGCACGCCGTACATGCATTTTCATGTGTTTCTGTCAATTTCAGTGTTATTGGGCCCAAACTAGTGGCTTTTCATCAGAACCGATGCAGACTCACCCAAAAGGCTCGGCTGCGCTGGCAGGGTCACGGCGCACGCCGTACATTCATTTTCATGTGTTTCTGTCAATATCAGTGTTATTGGGCCCAAACTAGTGGCTTTTCATCAGAACCGATGCAGACTCACCCAAAAGGCTCGGCTGCGCTGGCAGGGTCACGGCGCACGCCGTACATTCATTTTCATGTGTTTCTGTCAATTTCAGTGTTATTGGGCCCAAACTAGTGGCTTTTCATCAGAACCGATGCAGACTCACCCTAAAGGCTCGGCTGCGCTGGCAGGGTCACGGCGCACACCGTACATTCATTTTCATGTGTTTCTGTCAATTTCAGTGTTATTGTGCCCAAACTAGTGGCTTTTCATCAGAACCGATGCAGACTCACCCAAGAGGCTCGGCTGCGCTGGCAGGGTCACGGCGCACGCCGTACATGCATTTTCATGTGTTTCTGTCAATTTCAGTGTTATTGGGCCCAAACTAGTGGCTTTTCATCAGAACCGATGCAGACTCACCCTAAAGGCTCGGCTGCGCTGGAAGGGTCACGGCGCACGCCGTAGATATATTTTCATGTGTTTCTGTCAATTTCAGTGTTTTTGGGCCCAAACTAGTGGCTTTTCATCAGAACCGATGCAGACTCACCCAAAAGGCTCGGCTGCGCTGGCAGGGTCACGGCGCACGCCGTACATGCATTTTCATGTGTTTCTGTCAATTTCAGTGTTATTGGGCCCAAACTAGTGGCTTTTCATCAGAACCGATGCAGACTCACCCCAAAGTCTCGGCTGCGCTGGCAGGGTCACGGCGCACGCCGTACATGCATTTTCATGTGTTTCTGTCAATTTCAGTGTTATTGGGTCCAAACTAGTGGCTTTTCATCAGAACCGATGCAGACTCACCCCAAAGGCTCGGCTGCGCTGGCAGGGTCACGGCGCACGCCGTACATGCATTTTCATGTGTTTCTGTCAATTTCAGTGTTTTTGGGCCCAAACTAGTGGCTTTTCATCAGAACCGATGCAGACTCACCCAAAAGGCTCGGCTGCGCTGGCAGGGTCACGGCGCACGCCGTACATGCATTTTCATGTGTTTCTGTCAATTTCAGTGTTTTTGGGCCCAAACTAGTGGCTTTTCATCAGAACCGATGCAGACTCACCCGAAAGCTCGGCTGCGCTGGCAGGGTCACGGCGCACGCCGTACATGCATTTTCATGTGTTTCTGTCAATTTCAGTGATATTGGGCCCAAACTAGTGGCTTTTCATCAGAACCGATGCAGACTCACCCGAAAGTCTCGGCTGCGCTGGCAGGGTGACGGTGCACGCCGTACATGCATTTTCATGTGTTTCTGTCAATTTCAGTGTTATTGGGCCCAAACTAGTGGCTTTTCATCAGAACCGATGCAGACTCACCCGAAAGTCTCGGCTGCGCTGGCAGGGTGACGGCGCACGCCGTACATGCATTTTCATGTGTTTCTGTCAATTTCAGTGTTATTGGGCCCAAACTAGTGGCTTTTCATCAGAACCGATGCAGACTCACCCAAAAGGCTCGGCTGCGCTGGCAGGGTCACGGCGCACGCCGTACATTCATTTTCATGTGTTTCTGTCAATATCAGTGTTATTGGGCCCAAACTAGTGGCTTTTCATCAGAACCGATGCAGACTCACCCTAAAGGCTCGGCTGCGCTGGCAGGGTCACGGCGCACACCGTACATTCATTTTCATGTGTTTCTGTCAATTTCAGTGTTATTGGGCCCAAACTAGTGGCTTTTCATCAGAACCGATGCAGACTCACCCAAAAGTCTCGGCTGCGCTGGCAGGGTCACGGCCTAAGCCGTACATGCATTTTCATGTGTTTCTGTCAATTTCAGTGTTATGGGGCCCAAACTAGTGGCTTTTCATCAGAAGCGATGCAGACTCACCCAACAGGCTCGGCTGCGCTGGCAGGGTCACGGCGCACACCGTACATGCATTTTCATGTGTTTCTGTCAATTTCAGTGTTTTTGGGCCCAAACTAGTGGCTTTTCATCAGAACCGATGCAGACTCACCCAAAAGGCTCGGCTGCGTTGGCAGGGTCACGACGCACGCCGTACATGCATTTTCATGTGTTTCTGTCAATTTCAGTGTTATTGGGCCCAAACTAGTGGCTTTTCATCAGAACCGATGCAGACTCACCCAAAAGGCTCGGCTGCGCTGGCAGGGTCACGGCGCACGCCGTACATGCATTTTCATGTGTTTCTGTCAATTTCAGTGTTATTGGGCCCAAACTAGTGGCTTTTCATCAGAACCGATGCAGACTCACCCAACAGGCTCGGCTGCGCTGGCAGAGTCACGGCGCACACCGTACATGCATTTTCATGTGTTTCTGTCAATTTCAGTGTTATTGGGCCCAAACTAGTGGCTTTTCATCAGAACCGATGCAGACTCACCCTAAAGGCTCGGCTGCGCTGGCAGGGTCACGGCGCACGCCGTACATGTATTTTCATGTGTTTCTGTCAATTTCAGTGTTTTTGGGCCCAAACTAGTGGCTTTTCATCAGAACCGATGCAGACTCACCCAAAAGGCTCGGCTGCGCTGGCAGGGTCACGGCGCACGCCGTACATGCATTTTCATGTGTTTCTGTCAATTTCAGTGTTATTGGGCCCAAACTAGTGGCTTTTCATCAGAACCCATGCAGACTCACCCAAAAGTCTCGGCTGCGCTGGCAGGGTCACGGCGCACGCCGTACATGCATTTTCATGTGTTTCTGTCAATTTCAGTGTTTTTGGGCCCAAACTAGTGGCTTTTCATCAGAACCGATGCAGACTCACCCAAAAGTCTCGGCTGCGCTGGCAGGGTCACGGCGCACGCCGTACATGAATTTTCATGTGTTTCTGTCAATTTCAGTGTTTTTGGGCCCAAACTAGTGGCTTTTCATCAGAACCGATGCAGACTCACCCCAAAGGCTCGGCTGCGCTGGCAGGGTCACGGCGCACGCCGTACATGTATTTTCATGTGTTTCTGTCAATTTCAGTGTTATTGGGCCCAAACTACTGGCTTTTCATCAGAACCGATGCAGACTCACCCCAAAGGCTCGGCTGCGCTGGCAGGGTCACGGCGCACGCCGTACATGTATTTTCATGTGTTTCTGTCAATTTCAGTGTTTTTGGGCCCAAACTAGTGGCTTTTCATCAGAACCGATGCAGACTCACCCAAAAGGCTCGGCTGCGCTGGCAGGGTCACGACGCACGCCGTACATGCATTTTCATGTATTTCTGTCAATTTCAGTGTTATTGGGCCCAAACTAGTGGCTTTTCATCAGAACCGATGCAGACTCACCCTAAAGTCTCGGCTGCGCTGGCAGGGTCACGGCGCACGCCGTACATGCATTTTCATGTGTTTCTGTCAATTTCAGTGTTATTGGGCCCAAACTAGTGGCTTTTCATCAGAACCGATGCAGACTCACCCAAAAGGCTCGGCTGCGCTGGCAGGGTCACGGCCTAAGCCGTACATGCATTTTCATGTGTTTCTGTCAATTTCAGTGTTATTGGGTCCAACCTAGTGGCTTTTCATCAGAACCGATGCAGACTCACCCTAAAGGCTCGGCTGCGCTGGCAGGGTCACGGCGCACACCGTACATGCATTTTCATGTGTTTCTGTCAATTTCAGTGTTATTGGGCCCAAACTAGTGGCTTTTCATCAGAACGGATGCAGACTCACCCCAAAGGCTCGGCTGCGCTGGCAGGGTCACGGCGCACACCGTACATGCATTTTCATGTGTTTCTGTCAATTTCAGTGTTATTGGGCCCAAACTAGTGGCTTTTCATCAGAACCGATGCAGACTCACCCAACAGGCTCGGATGCGCTGGCAGGGTCACGGCGCACACCGTACATGCATTTTCATGTGTTTCTGTCAATTTCAGTGTTTTTGGGCCCAAACTAGTGGCTTTTCATCAGAACCGATGCAGACTCACCCAAAAGGCTCGGCTGCGCTGGCAGGGTCACGGCCTAAGCCGTACATGCATTTTCATGTGTTTCTGTCAATTTCAGTGTTATTGGGCCCAAACTAGTGGCTTTTCATCAGAAGCGATGCAGACTCACCCAACAGGCTCGGCTGCGCTGGCAGGGTCACGGCGGACACAGTACATGCATTTTCATGTGTTTTTGTCAATTTCAGTGTTTTTGGGCCCAAACTAGTGGCTTTTCATCAGAACCGATGCAGACTCACCCAAAAGGCTCGGCTGCGCTGGCAGGGCCACGACGCACGCCGTACATGCATTTTCATGTGTTTCTGTCAATTTCAGTGTTATTGGGCCCAAACTAGTGGCTTTTCATCAGAACCGATGCAGACTCACCCAACAGGCTCGGCTGCGCTGGCAGGGTCACGGCGCACGCCGTACATGTATTTTCATGTGTTTCTGTCAATTTCAGTGTTTTTGGGCCCAAACTACTGGCTTTTCATCAGAACCGATGCAGACTCACCCAAAAGGCTCGGCTGCGCTGGCAGGGTCACGACGCACGCCGTACATGCATTTTCATGTGTTTCTGTCAATTTCAGTGTTATTGGGCCCAAACTAGTGGCTTTTCATCAGAACCGATGCAGACTCACCCAAAAGGCTCGGCTGCGCTGGCAGGGTCACGGCCTAAGCCGTACATGCATTTTCATGTGTTTCTGTCAATTTCAGTGTTATTGGGCCCAAAGTAGTGGCTTTTCATCAGAACCGATGCAGACTCACCCTAAAGGCTCGGCTGCGCTGTCAGGGTCACGGCGCACGCCGTACATGCATTTTCATGTGTTTCTGTCAATTTCAGTGTTATTGGGCCCAAACTAGTGGCTTTTCATCAGAACCGATGCATACTCACCCAAAAGTCTCGGCTGCGCTGGCAGGGTCACGGCCTAAGCCGTACATGCATTTTCATGTGTTTCTGTCAATTTCAGTGTTATGGGGCCCAAACTAGTGGCTTTTCATCAGCAGCGATGCAGACTCACCCAACAGGCTCGGCTGCGCTGGCAGGGTCACGGCGCACACCGTACATGCATTTTCATGTGTTTCTGTCAATTTCAGTGTTTTTGGGCCCAAACTAGTGGCTTTTCATCAGAACCGATGCAGAGTCACCCAAAAGGCTCGGCTGCGTTGGCAGGGTCACGGCGCACGCCGTACATGCATTTTCATGTGTTTCTGTCAATTTCAGTGTTATTGGGTCCAAACTAGTGGCTTTTCATCAGAACCGATGCAGACTCACCCAAAAGGCTCGGCTGCGCTGGCAGGGTCACGGCGCACGCCGTACATGCATTTTCATGTGTTTCTGTCAATTTCAGTGTTATTGGGCCCAAACTAGTGGCTTTTCATCAGAAGCGATGCAGACTCACCCAACAGGCTCGGCTGCGCTGGCAGGGTCACGGCGCACACCGTACATGCATTTTCATGTGTTTCTGTCAATTTCAGTGTTTTTGGGCCCAAACTAGTGGCTTTTCATCAGAACCGATGCAGACTCACCCAAAAGGCTCGGCTGCGCTGGCAGGGCCACGACGCACGCCGTCCATGCATTTTCATGTGTTTCTGTCAATTTCAGTGTTATTGGGCCCAAACTAGTGGCTTTTCATCAGAACCGATGCAGACTCACCCAACAGGCTCAGCTGCGCTGGCAGGGTCACGGCGCACGCCGTACATGCATTTTCATGTGTTTCTGTCAATTTCAGTGTTATTGGGCCCAAACTAGTGGCTTTTCATCAGAACCGATGCAGACTCACCCAACAGGCTCGGCTGCGCTGGCAGGGTCACGGCGCACGCCGTACATGTATTTTCATGTGTTTCTGTCAATTTCAGTGTTTTTGGGCCCAAACTAGTGGCTTTTCATCAGAACCGATGCAGACTCACCCAACAGGCTCGGCTGCGCTGGCAGAGTCACGGCGCACACCGTACATGCATTTTCATGTGTTTCTGTCAATTTCAGTGTTATTGGGCCCAAACTAGTTGCTTTTCATCAGAACCGATGCAGACTCACCCTAAAGGCTCGGCTGCGCTGGCAGGGTCACGGCGCACGCCGTACATGTATTTTCATGTGTTTCTGTCAATTTCAGTGTTTTTGGGCCCAAACTAGTGGCTTTTCATCAGAACCGATGCAGACTCACCCAAAAGGCTCGGCTGCGCTGGCAGGGTCACGGCGCACGCCGTACATGCATTTTCATGTGTTTCTGTCAATTTCAGTGTTATTGGGCCCAAACTAGTGGCTTTTCATCAGAACCCATGCAGACTCACCCAAAAGTCTCGGCTGCGCTGGCAGGGTCACGGCGCACGCCGTACATGCATTTTCATGTGTTTCTGTCAATTTCAGTGTTTTTGGGCCCAAACTAGTGGCTTTTCATCAGAACCGATGCAGACTCACCCAAAAGTCTCGGCTGCGCTGGCAGGGTCACGGCGCACGCCGTACATGCATTTTCATGTGTTTCTGTCAATTTCAGTGTTTTTGGGCCCAAACTAGTGGCTTTTCATCAGAACCGATGCAGACTCACCCCAAAGGCTCGGCTGCGCTGGCAGGGTCACGGCGCACGCCGTACATGTATTTTCATGTGTTTCTGTCAATTTCAGTGTTATTGGGCCCAAACTACTGGCTTTTCATCAGAACCGATGCAGACTCACCCCAAAGGCTCGGCTGCGCTGGCAGGGCCACGACGCACGCCGTCCATGCATTTTCATGTGTTTCTGTCAATTTCAGTGTTATTGGGCCCAAACTAGTGGCTTTTCATCAGAACCGATGCAGACTCACCCAACAGGCTCAGCTGCGCTGGCAGGGTCACGGCGCACGCCGTACATGCATTTTCATGTGTTTCTGTCAATTTCAGTGTTATTGGGCCCAAACTAGTGGCTTTTCATCAGAACCGATGCAGACTCACCCAACAGGCTCTGCTGCGCTGGCAGGGTCACGGCGCACGCCGTACATGTATTTTCATGTGTTTCTGTCAATTTCAGTGTTTTTGGGCCCAAACTAGTGGCTTTTCATCAGAACCGATGCAGACTCACCCAACAGGCTCGGCTGCGCTGGCAGAGTCACGGCGCACACCGTACATGCATTTTCATGTGTTTCTGTCAATTTCAGTGTTATTGGGCCCAAACTAGTGGCTTTTCATCAGAACCGATGCAGACTCACCCTAAAGGCTCGGCTGCGCTGGCAGGGTCACGGCGCACGCCGTACATGCATTTTCATGTGTTTCTGTCAATTTCAGTGTTATTGGGTCCAAACTAGTGGCTTTTCATCAGAACCGATGCAGACTCACCCAAAAGGCTCGGCTGCGCTGGCAGGGTCACGGCGCACGCCGTACATGCATTTTCATGTGTTTCTGTCAATTTCAGTGTTATTGGGCCCAAACTAGTGGCTTTTCATCAGAACCGATGCATACTCACCCAAAAGTCTCGGCTGCGCTGGCAGGGTCACGGCCTAAGCCGTACATGCATTTTCATGTGTTTCTGTCAATTTCAGTGTTATGGGGCCCAAACTAGTGGCTTTTCATCAGCAGCGATGCAGACTCACCCAACAGGCTCGGCTGCGTTGGCAGGGTCACGGCGCACACCGTACATGCATTTTCATGTGTTTCTGTCAATTTCAGTGTTTTTGGGCCCAAACTAGTGGCTTTTCATCAGAACCGATGCAGAGTCACCCAAAAGGCTCGGCTGCGTTGGCAGGGTCACGGCGCACGCCGTACATGCATTTTCATGTGTTTCTGTCAATTTCAGTGTTATTGGGTCCAAACTAGTGGCTTTTCATCAGAACCGATGCAGACTCACCCAAAAGGCTCGGCTGCGCTGGCAGGGTCACGGCGCACGCCGTACATGCATTTTCATGTGTTTCTGTCAATTTCAGTGTTATTGGGCCCAAACTAGTGGCTTTTCATCAGAAGCGATGCAGACTCACCCAACAGGCTCGGCTGCGCTGGCAGGGTCACGGCGCACACCGTACATGCATTTTCATGTGTTTCTGTCAATTTCAGTGTTTTTGGGCCCAAACTAGTGGCTTTTCATCAGAACCGATGCAGACTCACCCAAAAGGCTCGGCTGCGCTGGCAGGGCCACGACGCACGCCGTCCATGCATTTTCATGTGTTTCTGTCAATTTCAGTGTTATTGGGCCCAAACTAGTGGCTTTTCATCAGAACCGATGCAGACTCACCCAACAGGCTCAGCTGCGCTGGCAGGGTCACGGCGCACGCCGTACATGCATTTTCATGTGTTTCTGTCAATTTCAGTGTTATTGGGCCCAAACTAGTGGCTTTTCATCAGAACCGATGCAGACTCACCCAACAGGCTCGGCTGCGCTGGCAGGGTCACGGCGCACGCCGTACATGTATTTTCATGTGTTTCTGTCAATTTCAGTGTTTTTGGGCCCAAACTAGTGGCTTTTCATCAGAACCGATGCAGACTCACCCAACAGGCTCGGCTGCGCTGGCAGAGTCACGGCGCACACCGTACATGCATTTTCATGTGTTTCTGTCAATTTCAGTGTTATTGGGCCCAAACTAGTGGCTTTTCATCAGAACCGATGCAGACTCACCCTAAAGGCTCGGCTGCACTGGCAGGGTCACGGCGCACGCCGTACATGTATTTTCATGTGTTTCTGTCAATTTCAGTGTTTTTGGGCCCAAACTAGTGGCTTTTCATCAGAACCGATGCAGACTCACCCAAAAGGCTCGGCTGCGCTGGCAGGGTCACGGCGCACGCCGTACATGCATTTTCATGTGTTTCTGTCAATTTCAGTGTTATTGGGCCCAAACTAGTGGCTTTTCATCAGAACCCATGCAGACTCACCCAAAAGTCTCGGCTGCGCTGGCAGGGTCACGGCGCACGCCGTACATGCATTTTCATGTGTTTCTGTCAATTTCAGTGTTTTTGGGCCCAAACTAGTGGCTTTTCATCAGAACCGATGCAGACTCACCCAAAAGTCTCGGCTGCGCTGGCAGGGTCACGGCGCACGCCGTACATGCATTTTCATGTGTTTCTGTCAATTTCAGTGTTATTGGGCCCAAACTAGTGGCTTTTCATCAGAACCGATGCAGACTCACCCCAAAGGCTCGGCTGCGCTGGCAGGGTCACGGCGCACGCCGTACATGTATTTTCATGTGTTTCTGTCAATTTCAGTGTTATTGGGCCCAAACTACTGGCTTTTCATCAGAACCGATGCAGACTCACCCCAAAGGCTCGGCTGCGCTGGCAGGGTCACGGCGCACGCCGTACATGTATTTTCATGTGTTTCTGTCAATTTCAGTGTTTTTGGGCCCAAACTAGTGGCTTTTCATCAGAACCGATGCAGACTCACCCAAAAGGCTCGGCTGCGCTGGCAGGGTCACGACGCACGCCGTACATGCATTTTCATGTGTTTCTGTCAATTTCAGTGTTATTGGGCCCAAACTAGTGGCTTTTCATCAGAACCGATGCAGACTCACCCAAAAGGCTCGGCTGCGCTGGCAGGGTCACGGCCTAAGCCGTACATGCATTTTCATGTGTTTCTGTCAATTTCAGTGTTATTGGGCCCAAACTAGTGGCTTTTCATCAGAACCGATGCAGACTCACCCTAAAGGCTCGGCTGCGCTGGCAGGGCCACGACGCACGCCGTCCATGCATTTTCATGTGTTTCTGTCAATTTCAGTGTTATTGGGCCCAAACTAGTGGCTTTTCATCAGAACCGATGCAGACTCACCCAACAGGCTCAGCTGCGCTGGCAGGGTCACGGCGCACGCCGTACATGCATTTTCATGTGTTTCTGTCAATTTCAGTGTTATTGGGCCCAAACTAGTGGCTTTTCATCAGAACCGATGCAGACTCACCCAACAGGCTCGGCTGCGCTGGCAGGGTCACGGCGCACGCCGTACATGTATTTTCATGTGTTTCTGTCAATTTCAGTGTTTTTGGGCCCAAACTAGTGGCTTTTCATCAGAACCGATGCAGACTCACCCAACAGGCTCGGCTGCGCTGGCAGAGTCACGGCGCACACCGTACATGCATTTTCATGTGTTTCTGTCAATTTCAGTGTTATTGGGCCCAAACTAGTGGCTTTTCATCAGAACCGATGCAGACTCACCCTAAAGGCTCGGCTGCGCTGGCAGGGTCACGGCGCACGCCGTACATGTATTTTCATGTGTTTCTGTCAATTTCAGTGTTTTTGGGCCCAAACTAGTGGCTTTTCATCAGAACCGATGCAGACTCACCCAAAAGGCTCGGCTGCGCTGGCAGGGTCACGGCGCACGCCGTACATGCATTTTCATGTGTTTCTGTCAATTTCAGTGTTATTGGGCCCAAACTAGTGGCTTTTCATCAGAACCCATGCAGACTCACCCAAAAGTCTCGGCTGCGCTGGCAGGGTCACGGCGCACGCCGTACATGCATTTTCATGTGTTTCTGTCAATTTCAGTGTTTTTGGGCCCAAACTAGTGGCTTTTCATCAGAACCGATGCAGACTCACCCAAAAGTCTCGGCTGCGCTGGCAGGGTCACGGCGCACGCCGTACATGCATTTTCATGTGTTTCTGTCAATTTCAGTGTTTTTGGGCCCAAACTAGTGGCTTTTCATCAGAACCGATGCAGACTCACCCCAAAGGCTCGGCTGCGCTGGCAGGGTCACGGCGCACGCCGTACATGTATTTTCATGTGTTTCTATCAATTTCAGTGTTATTGGGCCCAAACTACTGGCTTTTCATCAGAACCGATGCAGACTCACCCCAAAGGCTCGGCTGCGCTGGCAGGGTCACGGCGCACGCCGTACATGTATTTTCATGTGTTTCTGTCAATTTCAGTGTTTTTGGGCCCAAACTAGTGGCTTTTCATCAGAACCGATGCAGACTCACCCAAAAGGCTCGGCTGCGCTGGCAGGGTCACGACGCACGCCGTACATGCATTTTCATGTGTTTCTGTCAATTTCAGTGTTATTGGGCCCAAACTAGTGGCTTTTCATCAGAACCGATGCAGACTCACCCAAAAGGCTCGGCTGCGCTGGCAGGGTCACGGCCTAAGCCGTACATGCATTTTCATGTGTTTCTGTCAATTTCAGTGTTATTGGGCCCAAACTAGTGGCTTTTCATCAGAACCGATGCAGACTCACCCTAAAGGCTCGGCTGCGCTGGCAGGGTCACGGCGCACGCCGTACATGCATTTTCATGTATTTCTGTCAATTTCAGTGTTATTGGGCCCAAACTAGTGGCTTTTCATCAGAACCGATGCAGACTCACCCTAAAGTCTCGGCTGCGCTGGCAGGGTCACGGCGCACGCCGTACATGCATTTTCATGTGTTTCTGTCAATTTCAGTGTTATTGGGCCCAAACTAGTGGCTTTTCATCAGAACCGATGCAGACTCACCCAAAAGGCTCGGCTGCGCTGGCAGGGTCACGGCCTAAGCCGTACATGCATTTTCATGTGTTTCTGTCAATTTCAGTGTTATTGGGTCCAACCTAGTGGCTTTTCATCAGAACCGATGCAGACTCACCCTAAAGGCTCGGCTGCGCTGGCAGGGTCACGGCGCACACCGTACATGCATTTTCATGTGTTTCTGTCAATTTCAGTGTTATTGGGCCCAAACTAGTGGCTTTTCATCAGAACGGATGCAGACTCACCCCAAAGGCTCGGCTGCGCTGGCAGGGTCACGGCGCACACCGTACATGCATTTTCATGTGTTTCTGTCAATTTCAGTGTTATTGGGCCCAAACTAGTGGCTTTTCATCAGAACCGATGCAGACTCACCCAACAGGCTCGGATGCGCTGGCAGGTCACGGCGCACACCGTACATGCATTTTCATGTGTTTCTGTCAATTTCAGTGTTTTTGGGCCCAAACTAGTGGCTTTTCATCAGAACCGATGCAGACTCACCCAAAAGGCTCGGCTGCGCTGGCAGGGTCACGGCCTAAGCCGTACATGCATTTTCATGTGTTTCTGTCAATTTCAGTGTTATTGGGCCCAAACTAGTGGCTTTTCATCAGAAGCGATGCAGACTCACCCAACAGGCTCGGCTGCGCTGGCAGGGTCACGGCGGACACAGTACATGCATTTTCATGTGTTTCTGTCAATTTCAGTGATTTTGGGCCCAAACTAGTGGCTTTTCATCAGAACCGATGCAGACTCACCCAAAAGGCTCGGCTGCGCTGGCAGGGCCACGACGCACGCCGTACATGCATTTTCATGTGTTTCTGTCAATTTCAGTGTTATTGGGCCCAAACTAGTGGCTTTTCATCAGAACCGATGCAGACTCACCCAACAGGCTCGGCTGCGCTGGCAGGGTCACGGCGCACGCCGTACATGTATTTTCATGTGTTTCTGTCAATTTCAGTGTTTTTGGGCCCAAACTACTGGCTTTTCTTCAGAACCGATGCAGACTCACCCAAAAGGCTCGGCTGCGCTGGCAGGGTCACGACGCACGCCGTACATGCATTTTCATGTGTTTCTGTCAATTTCAGTGTTATTGGGCCCAAACTAGTGGCTTTTCATCAGAACCGATGCAGACTCACCCAAAAGGCTCGGCTGCGCTGGCAGGGTCACGGCCTAAGCCGTACATGCATTTTCATGTGTTTCTGTCAATTTCAGTGTTATTGGGCCCAAAGTAGTGGCTTTTCATCAGAACCGATGCAGACTCACCCTAAAGGCTCGGCTGCGCTGTCAGGGTCACGGCGCACGCCGTACATGCATTTTCATGTGTTTCTGTCAATTTCAGTGTTATTGGGCCCAAACTAGTGGCTTTTCATCAGAACCAATGCATACTCACCCAAAAGTCTCGGCTGCGCTGGCAGGGTCACGGCCTAAGCCGTACATGCATTTTCATGTGTTTCTGTCAATTTCAGTGTTATGGGGCCCAAACTAGTGGCTTTTCATCAGCAGCGATGCAGACTCACCCAACAGGCTCGGCTGCGCTGGCAGGGTCACGGCGCACACCGTACATGCATTTTCATGTGTTTCTGTCAATTTCAGTGTTATTGGGCCCAAACTAGTGGCTTTTCATCAGAACCGATGCAGACTCACCCAAAAGGCTCGGCTGCGTTGGCAGGGTCACGGCGCACGCCGTACATGCATTTTCATGTGTTTCTGTCAATTTCAGTGTTATTGGGTCCAAACTAGTGGCTTTTCATCAGAACCGATGCAGACTCACCCAAAAGGCTCGGCTGCGCTGGCAGGGTCACGGCGCACGCCGTACATGCATTTTCATGTGTTTCTGTCAATTTCAGTGTTATTGGGCCCAAACTAGTGGCTTTTCATCAGAAGCGATGCAGACTCACCCAACAGGCTCGGCTGCGCTGGCAGGGTCACGGCGCACACCGTACATGCATTTTCATGTGTTTCTGTCAATTTCAGTGTTTTTGGGCCCAAACTAGTGGCTTTTCATCAGAACCGATGCAGACTCACCCAAAAGGCTCGGCTGCGCTGGCAGGGCCACGACGCACGCCGTCCATGCATTTTCATGTGTTTCTGTCAATTTCAGTGTTATTGGGCCCAAACTAGTGGCTTTTCATCAGAACCGATGCAGACTCACCCAACAGGCTCAGCTGCGCTGGCAGGGTCACGGCGCACGCCGTACATGCATTTTCATGTGTTTCTGTCAATTTCAGTGTTATTGGGCCCAAACTAGTGGCTTTTCATCAGAACCGATGCAGACTCACCCAACAGGCTCGGCTGCGCTGGCAGGGTCACGGCGCACGCCGTACATGTATTTTCATGTGTTTCTGTCAATTTCAGTGTTTTTGGGCCCAAACTAGTGGCTTTTCATCAGAACCGATGCAGACTCACCCAAAAGGCTCGGCTGCGCTGGCAGGGTCACGACGCACGCCGTACATGCATTTTCATGTGTTTCTGTCAATTTCAGTGTTATTGGGCCCAAACTAGTGGCTTTTCATCAGAACCGATGCAGACTCACCCAAAAGGCTCGGCTGCGCTGGCAGGGTCACGGCCTAAGCCGTACATGCATTTTCATGTGTTTCTGTCAATTTCAGTGTTATTTGGCCCAAACTAGTGGCTTTTCATCAGAACCGATGCAGACTCACCCAAAAGTCTCGGCTGCGCTGGCAGGGTTACGGCGCACGCCGTACATGCATTTTCATGTGTTTCTGTCAATTTCAGTGTTATTGGGCCCAAACTAGTGGCTTTTCATCAGAACCGATGCAGACTCACCCAAAAGTCTCGGCTGCGCTGGCAGGGTCACGGCCTAAGCCGTACATGCATTTTCATGTGTTTCTGTCAATTTCAGTGTTATGGGGCCCAAACTAGTGGCTTTTCATCAGAAGCGATGCAGACTCACCCAACAGGCTCGGCTGCGCTGGCAGGGTCACGGCGCACACCGTACATGCATTTTCATGTGTTTCTGTCAATTTCAGTGTTTTTGGGCCCAAACTAGTGGCTTTTCATCAGAACCGATGCAGACTCACCCAAAAGGCTCGGCTGCGTTGGCAGGGTCACGACGCACGCCGTACATGCATTTTCATGTGTTTCTGTCAATTTCAGTGTTATTGGGCCCAAACTAGTGGCTTTTCATCAGAACCGATGCAGACTCACCCAAAAGTCTCGGCTGCGCTGGCAGGGTCACGGCCTAAGCCGTACATGCATTTTCATGTGTTTCTGTCAATTTCAGTGTTATGGGGCCCAAACTAGTGGCTTTTCATCAGAAGCGATGCAGACTCACCCAAAAGTCTCGGCTGCGCTGGCAGGGTCACGGCCTAAGCCGTACATGCATTTTCATGTGTTTCTGTCAATTTCAGTGTTATGGGGCCCAAACTAGTGGCTTTTCATCAGAAGCGATGCAGACTCACCCAACAGGCTCGGCTGCGCTGGCAGGGTCACGGCGCACACCGTACATGCATTTTCATGTGTTTCTGTCAATTTCAGTGTTTTTGGGCCCAAACTAGTGGCTTTTCATCAGAACCGATGCAGACTCACCCAAAAGGCTCGGCTGCGTTGGCAGGGTCACGACGCACGCCGTACATGCATTTTCATGTGTTTCTGTCAATTTCAGTGTTATTGGGCCCAAACTAGTGGCTTTTCATCAGAACCGATGCAGACTCACCCAACAGGCTCGGATGCGCTGGCAGGTCACGGCGCACACCGTACATGCATTTTCATGTGTTTCTGTCAATTTCAGTGTTTTTGGGCCCAAACTAGTGGCTTTTCATCAGAACCGATGCAGACTCACCCAAAAGGCTCGGCTGCGCTGGCAGGGTCACGGCCTAAGCCGTACATGCATTTTCATGTGTTTCTGTCAATTTCAGTGTTATTGGGCCCAAACTAGTGGCTTTTCATCAGAAGCGATGCAGACTCACCCAACAGGCTCGGCTGCGCTGGCAGGGTCACGGCGGACACAGTACATGCATTTTCATGTGTTTCTGTCAATTTCAGTGTTTTTGGGCCCAAACTAGTGGCTTTTCATCAGAACCGATGCAGACTCACCCAAAAGGCTCGGCTGCGCTGGCAGGGCCACGACGCACGCCGTACATGCATTTTCATGTGTTTCTGTCAATTTCAGTGTTATTGGGCCCAAACTAGTGGCTTTTCATCAGAACCGATGCAGACTCACCCAACAGGCTCGGCTGCGCTGGCAGGGTCACGGCGCACGCCGTACATGTATTTTCATGTGTTTCTGTCAATTTCAGTGTTTTTGGGCCCAAACTACTGGCTTTTCTTCAGAACCGATGCAGACTCACCCAAAAGGCTCGGCTGCGCTGGCAGGGTCACGACGCACGCCGTACATGCATTTTCATGTGTTTCTGTCAATTTCAGTGTTATTGGGCCCAAACTAGTGGCTTTTCATCAGAACCGATGCAGACTCACCCAAAAGGCTCGGCTGCGCTGGCAGGGTCACGGCCTAAGCCGTACATGCATTTTCATGTGTTTCTGTCAATTTCAGTGTTATTGGGCCCAAAGTAGTGGCTTTTCATCAGAACCGATGCAGACTCACCCTAAAGGCTCGGCTGCGCTGTCAGGGTCACGGCGCACGCCGTACATGCATTTTCATGTGTTTCTGTCAATTTCAGTGTTATTGGGCCCAAACTAGTGGCTTTTCATCAGAACCAATGCATACTCACCCAAAAGTCTCGGCTGCGCTGGCAGGGTCACGGCCTAAGCCGTACATGCATTTTCATGTGTTTCTGTCAATTTCAGTGTTATGGGGCCCAAACTAGTGGCTTTTCATCAGCAGCGATGCAGACTCACCCAACAGGCTCGGCTGAGCTGGCAGGGTCACGGCGCACACCGTACATGCATTTTCATGTGTTTCTGTCAATTTCAGTGTTATTGGGCCCAAACTAGTGGCTTTTCATCAGAACCGATGCAGACTCACCCAAAAGGCTCGGCTGCGTTGGCAGGGTCACGGCGCACGCCGTACATGCATTTTCATGTGTTTCTGTCAATTTCAGTGTTATTGGGTCCAAACTAGTGGCTTTTCATCAGAACCGATGCAGACTCACCCAAAAGGCTCGGCTGCGCTGGCAGGGTCACGGCGCACGCCGTACATGCATTTTCATGTGTTTCTGTCAATTTCAGTGTTATTGGGCCCAAACTAGTGGCTTTTCATCAGAAGCGATGCAGACTCACCCAACAGGCTCGGCTGCGCTGGCAGGGTCACGGCGCACACCGTACATGCATTTTCATGTGTTTCTGTCAATTTCAGTGTTTTTGGGCCCAAACTAGTGGCTTTTCATCAGAACCGATGCAGACTCACCCAAAAGGCTCGGCTGCGCTGGCAGGGCCACGACGCACGCCGTCCATGCATTTTCATGTGTTTCTGTCAATTTCAGTGTTATTGGGCCCAAACTAGTGGCTTTTCATCAGAACCGATGCAGACTCACCCAACAGGCTCAGCTGCGCTGGCAGGGTCACGGCGCACGCCGTACATGCATTTTCATGTGTTTCTGTCAATTTCAGTGTTATTGGGCCCAAACTAGTGGCTTTTCATCAGAACCGATGCAGACTCACCCAACAGGCTCGGCTGCGCTGGCAGGGTCACGGCGCACGCCGTACATGTATTTTCATGTGTTTCTGTCAATTTCAGTGTTTTTGGGCCCAAACTAGTGGCTTTTCATCAGAACCGATGCAGACTCACCCAAAAGGCTCGGCTGCGCTGGCAGGGTCACGACGCACGCCGTACATGCATTTTCATGTGTTTCTGTCAATTTCAGTGTTATTGGGCCCAAACTAGTGGCTTTTCATCAGAACCGATGCAGACTCACCCAAAAGGCTCGGCTGCGCTGGCAGGGTCACGGCCTAAGCCGTACATGCATTTTCATGTGTTTCTGTCAATTTCAGTGTTATTTGGCCCAAACTAGTGGCTTTTCATCAGAACCGATGCAGACTCACCCAAAAGTCTCGGCTGCGCTGGCAGGGTTACGGCGCACGCCGTACATGCATTTTCATGTGTTTCTGTCAATTTCAGTGTTATTGGGCCCAAACTAGTGGCTTTTCATCAGAACCGATGCAGACTCACCCAAAAGTCTCGGCTGCGCTGGCAGGGTCACGGCCTAAGCCGTACATGCATTTTCATGTGTTTCTGTCAATTTCAGTGTTATGGGGCCCAAACTAGTGGCTTTTCATCAGAAGCGATGCAGACTCACCCAACAGGCTCGGCTGCGCTGGCAGGGTCACGGCGCACACCGTACATGCATTTTCATGTGTTTCTGTCAATTTCAGTGTTTTTGGGCCCAAACTAGTGGCTTTTCATCAGAACCGATGCAGACTCACCCAAAAGGCTCGGCTGCGTTGGCAGGGTCACGACGCACGCCGTACATGCATTTTCATGTGTTTCTGTCAATTTCAGTGTTATTGGGCCCAAACTAGTGGCTTTTCATCAGAACCGATGCAGACTCACCCAAAAGTCTCGGCTGCGCTGGCAGGGTCACGGCCTAAGCCGTACATGCATTTTCATGTGTTTCTGTCAATTTCAGTGTTATGGGGCCCAAACTAGTGGCTTTTCATCAGAAGCGATGCAGACTCACCCAAAAGTCTCGGCTGCGCTGGCAGGGTCACGGCCTAAGCCGTACATGCATTTTCATGTGTTTCTGTCAATTTCAGTGTTATGGGGCCCAAACTAGTGGCTTTTCATCAGAAGCGATGCAGACTCACCCAACAGGCTCGGCTGCGCTGGCAGGGTCACGGCGCACGCCGTACATGCATTTTCATGTGTTTCTGTCAATTTCAGTGTTTTTGGGCCCAAACTAGTGGCTTTTCATCAGAACCGATGCAGACTCACCCAAAAGTCTCGGCTGCGCTGGCAGGGTCACGGCGCACGCCGTACATGCATTTTCATGTGTTTCTGTCAATTTCAGTGTTTTTGGGCCCAAACTAGTGGCTTTTCATCAGAACCGATGCAGACTCACCGGAAAGCTCGGCTGCGCTGGCAGGGTCACGGCGCACGCCGTACATGCATTTTCATGTGTTTCTGTCAATTTCAGTGTTATTGGGCCCAAACTAGTGGCTTTTCATCGGAACCGATGCAGACTCACCCGAAAGTCTCGGCTGCGCTGGCAGGGTGACGGCGCACGCCGTACATGCATTTTCATGTGTTTCTGTCAATTTCAGTGTTATTGGGCCCAAACTAGTGGCTTTTCATCAGAACCGATGCAGACTCACCCAAAAGGCTCGGCTGCGCTGGCAGGGTCACGGCGCACGCCGTACATGCATTTTCATGTGTTTCTGTCAATTTCAGTGTTATTGGGCCCAAACTAGTGGCTTTTCATCAGAACCGATGCAGACTCACCCGAAAGTCTCGGCTGCGCTGGCAGGGTGACGGCGCACGCCGTACATGCATTTTCATGTGTTTCTGTCAATTTCAGTGTTATTGGGCCCAAACTAGTGGCTTTTCATCAGAACCGATGCAGACTCACCCAAAAGGCTCGGCTGCGCTGGCAGGGTCACGGCGCACGCCGTACATGAATTTTCATGTGTTTCTGTCAATTTCAGTGTTATTGGGCCCAAACTAGTGGCTTTTCATCAGAACCGATGCAGACTCATCCTAAAGGCTCGGCTGCGCTGGCAGGGTCACGGCGCACACCGTACATGCATTTTCATGTGTTTCTGTCAATTTCAGTGTTATTGGGCCCAAACTACTGGCTTTTCATCAGAACCGATGCAGACTCACCCCAAAGGCTCGGCTGCGCTGGCAGGGTCACGGCGCACGCCGTACATGTATTTTCATGTGTTTCTGTCAATTTCAGTGTTTTTGGGCCCAAACTAGTGGCTTTTCATCAGAACCGATGCAGACTCACCCAAAAGGCTCGGCTGCGCTGGCAGGGTCACGACGCACGCCGTACATGCATTTTCATGTGTTTCTGTCAATTTCAGTGTTATTGGGCCCAAACTAGTGGCTTTTCATCAGAACCGATGCAGACTCACCCAAAAGGCTCGGCTGCGCTGGCAGGGTCACGGCCTAAGCCGTACATGCATTTTCATGTGTTTCTGTCAATTTCAGTGTTATTGGGCCCAAACTAGTGGCTTTTCATCAGAACCGATGCAGACTCACCCTAAAGGCTCGGCTGCGCTGGCAGGGTCACGACGCACGCCGTACATGCATTTTCATGTGTTTCTGTCAATTTCAGTGTTATTGGGCCCAAACTAGTGGCTTTTCATCAGAACCGATGCAGACTCACCCAAAAGTCTCGGCTGCGCTGGCAGGGTCACGGCGCACGCCGTACATGCATTTTCATGTGTTTCTGTCAATTTCAGTGTTATTGGGCCCAAACTAGTGGCTTTTCATCAGAACCGATGCAGACTCACCCAAAAGGCTCGGCTGCGCTGGCAGGGTCACGGCCTAAGCCGTACATGCATTTTCATGTGTTTCTGTCAATTTCAGTGTTATTGGGTCCAACCTAGTCGCTTTTCATCAGAACCGATGCAGACTCACCCTAAAGGCTCGGCTGCGCTGGCAGGGTCACGGCGCACACAGTACATGCATTTTCATGTGTTTCTGTCAAATTTCAGTGTTATTGGGCCCAAACTAGTGGCTTTTCATCAGAACGGATGCAGACTCACCCCAAAGGCTCGGCTGCGCTGGCAGGGTCACGGCGCACACCGTACATGCATTTTCATGTGTTTCTGTCAATTTCAGTGTTATTGGGCCCAAACTAGTGGCTTTTCATCAGAACCGATGCAGACTCACCCAAAAGGCTCGGCTGCGCTGGCAGGGCCACGAAGCACGCCGTACATGCATTTTCATGTGTTTCTGTCAATTTCAGTGTTATTGGGCCCAAACTAGTGGCTTTTCATCAGAACCGATGCAGACTCACCCAACAGGCTTGGCTGCGCTGGCAGGGTCACGGCGCACGCCGTACATGCATTTTCATGTGTTTCTGTCAATTTCAGTGTTATTGGGCCCAAACTAGTGGCTTTTCATCAGAACCGATGCAGACTCACCCAAAAGGCTCGGCTGCGCTGGCAGGGTCACGGCCTAAGCCGTACATGCATTTTCATGTGTTTCTGTCAATTTCAGTGTTATTGGGTCCAAACTAGTGGCTTTTCATCAGAACCGATGCAGACTCACCCTAAAGGCTCGGCTGCGCTTGCAGGGTCACGACGCATGCCGTACATGCATTTTCATGTGTTTCTGTCAATTTCAGTGTTATTGGGCCCAAACTAGTGGCTTTTCATCAGAACCGATGCAGACTCACCCAAAAGTCTCGGCTGCGCTGGCAGGGTCACGACGCACGCCGTACATGCATTTTCATGTGTTTCTGTCAATTTCAGTGTTTTTGGGCCCAAACTAGTGGCTTTTCATCAGAACCGATGCATACTCACCCTAAAGGCTCGGCTGCGCTGGCAGGGTCACGGCGCACGCCGTACATGCATTTTCATGTGTTTCTGTCAATTTCAGTGTTATTGGGCCCAAACTAGTGGCTTTTCATCAGAAGCGATGCAGACTCACCCTAAAGGCTCAGCTGCGCTGGCAGGGTCACGGCGCACGCCGTACATGCATTTTCATGTGTTTCTGTCAATTTCAGTGTTTTTGGGCAAAACTAGTGGCTTTTCATCAGAACCGATGCAGACTCACCCAACAGGCTCGGCTGCGCTGGCAGGGTCACGGCGCACACCGTACATGCATTTTCATGTGTTTCTGTCAATTTCAGTGTTTTTGGGCCCAAACTAGTGGCTTTTCATCAGAACCGATGCAGACTCACCCAAAAGGCTCGGCTGCGCTGGCAGGGTCACGGCGCACGCCGTACATGCATTTTCATGTGTTTTTGTCAATTTCAGTGTTATTGGGCCCAAACTAGTGGCTTTTCATCAGAACCGATGCAGACTCACCCAAAAGTCTCGGCTGCGCTGGCAGGGTCACGGCGCACGCCGTACATGCATTTTCATGTGTTTCTGTCAATTTCAGTGTTATTGGGCCCAAACTAGTGGCTTTTCATCAGAACCGATGCAGACTCACCCAAAAGGCTCGGCTGCGCTGGCAGGGTCACGGCGCACGCCGTACATGCATTTTCATGTGTTTCTGTCAATTTCAGTGTTATTGGGTCCAAACTAGTGGCTTTTCATCAGAACCGATGCAGACTCACCCGAAAGGCTCGGCTGCGCTGGCAGGGTCACGGCGCACGCCGTACATGCATTTTCATGTGTTTCTGTCAATTTCAGTGTTATTGGGCCCAAACTAGTGGCTTTTCATCAGAACCGATGCAGACTCACCCAAAAGGCTCGGCTGCGCTGGCAGGGTCACGGCGCACGCCGTACATGCATTTTCATGTGTTTCTGTCAATTTCAGTGTTATTGGGTCCAAACTAGTGGCTTTTCATCAGAACCGATGCAGACTCACCCGAAAGGCTCGGCTGCGCTGGCAGGGTCACGGCCTAAGCCGTACATGCATTTTCATGTGTTTCTGTCAATTTCAGTGTTATTGGGCCCAAACTAGTGGCTTTTCATCAGAACCGATGCAGACTCACCCTAAAGGCTCAGCTGCGCTGGCAGGGTCACGGCGCACACCGTACATGCATTTTCATGTGTTTCTGTCAATTTCAGTGTTATTGGGCCCAAACTAGTGGCTTTTCATCAGAACCGATGCAGACTCACCCCAAAAACTCGGCTGCGCTGGCAGGGTCACGGCGCACGCCGTACATGCATTTTCATGTGTTTCTGTCAATTTCAGTGTTTTTGGGCCCAAACTAGTGGCTTTTCATCGGAAGCGATGCAGACTCACCCGAAAGGCTCGGCTGCGCTGGCAGGGTCACGGCGCACGCCGTACATGCATTTTCATGTGTTTCTGTCAATTTCAGTGTTTTTGGGCAAAACTAGTGGCTTTTCATCAGAACCGATGCAGACTCACCCAACAGGCTCGGCTGCGCTGACAGGGTCACGGCGCACGCCGTACATGCATTTTCATGTGTTTCTGTCAATTTCAGTGTTATTGGGCCCAAACTAGTGGCTTTTCATCAGAACCGATGCAGACTCACCCTAAAGGCTCAGCTGCGCTGGCAGGGTCACGGTGCACACCGTACATGCATTTTCATGTGTTTCTGTCAATTTCAGTGTTATTGGGCCCAAACTAGTGGCTTTTCATCAGAACCGATGCAGACTCACCCGAAAGGCTCGGCTGCGCTGCCAGGGTCACGGCGCACGCCGTACATGCATTTTCATGTGTTTCTGTCAATTTCAGTGTTTTTGGGCAAAACTAGTGGCTTTTCATCAGAACCGATGCAGACTCACCCAAAAGGCTCGGCTGCGCTGGCAGGGTCACGGCGCACGCCGTACATGCATTTTCATGTGTTTCTGTCAATTTCAGTGTTATTGGGTCCAAACTAGTGGCTTTTCATCAGAACCGATGCAGACTCACCCGAAAGGCTCGGCTGCGCTGGCAGGGTCACGGCGCACGCCGTACATGCATTTTCATGTGTTTCTGTCAATTTCAGTGTTATTGGGCACAAACTAGTGGCTTTTCATCAGAACCGATGCAGACTCACCCTAAAGGCTCGGCTGCGCTGGCAGGGTCACGGTGCACGCCGTACATGCATTTTCATGTGTTTCTGTCAATTTCAGTGTTATTGGGCCCAAACTAGTGGCTTTTCATCAGAACCGATGCAGACTCACCCCAAAGGCTCGGCTGCGCTGGCAGGGTCACGGCACACGCCGTACATGCATTTTCATGTGTTTCTGTCAATTTCAGTGTTTTTGGGCCCAAACTAGTGGCTTTTCATCAGAACCGATGCAGACTCACCCCAAAGGCTCGGCTGTGCTGGCAGGGTCACGGCGCACGCCGTATATGCATTTTCATGTGTTTCTGTCAATTTCAGTGTTTTTGGGCCCAAACTAGTGGCTTTTCATCAGAACCGATGCAGACTCACCCAACAGGCTCGGCTGCGCTGGCAGGGTCACGGCGCACACCGTACATGCATTTTCATGTGTTTCTGTCAATTTCAGTGTTTTTGGGCCCAAACTAGTGGCTTTTCATCAGAACCGATGCAGACTCACCCAAAAGGCTCGGCTGCGCTGGCAGGGTCACGGCCTAAGCCGTACATGCATTTTCATGTGTTTCTGTCAATTTCAGTGTTATTGGGCCCAAACGAGTGGCTTTTCATCAGAACCGATGCAGACTCACCCTAAAGGCTCGTCTGCGCTGACAGGGTCACGGCGCACGCCGTACATGCATTTTCATGTGTTTCTGTCAATTTCAGTGTTATTGGGCCCAAACTAGTGGCTTTTCATCAGAACCGATGCAGACTCACCCTAAAGGCTCAGCTGCGCTGGCAGGATCACGGCGCACACCGTACATGCATTTTCATGTGTTTCTGTCAATTTCAGTGTTTTTGGGCCCAAACTAGTGGCTTTTCATCAGAACCGATGCAGACTCACCCAAAAGGCTCGGCTGCGCTGGCAGGGTCACGGCGCACGCCGTACATGCATTTTCATGTGTTTTTGTCAATTTCAGTGTTATTGGGCCCAAACTAGTGGCTTTTCATCAGAACCGATGCAGACTCACCCAAAAGTCTCGGCTGCGCTGGCAGGGTCACGGCGCACGCCGTACATGCATTTTCATGTGTTTCTGTCAATTTCAGTGTTATTGGGCCCAAACTAGTGGCTTTTCATCAGAACCGATGCAGACTCACCCAAAAGGCTCGGCTGCGCTGGCAGGGTCACGGCCTAAGCCGTACATGCATTTTCATGTGTTTCTGTCAATTTCAGTGTTATTGGGCCCAAACTAGTGGCTTTTAATCAGAACCGATGCAGACTCACCCTAAAGGCTCGTCTGCGCTGACAGGGTCACGGCGCACGCCGTACATGCATTTTCATGTGTTTCTGTCAATTTCAGTGTTATTGGGCCCAAACTAGTGGCTTTTCATCAGAACCGATGCAGACTCACCCTAAAGGCTCAGCTGCGCTGGCAGGGTCACGGTGCACACCGTACATGCATTTTCATGTGTTTCTGTCAATTTCAGTGTTATTGGGCCCAAACGAGTGGCTTTTCATCAGAACCGATGCAGACTCACCCAAAAGGCTCGGCTGCGCTGGCAGGGTCACGGCGCACGCCGTACATGCATTTTCATGTGTTTCTGTCAATTTCAGTGTTTTTGGGCCCAAACTAGTGGCTTTTCATCGGAAGCGATGCAGACTCACCCGAAAGGCTCGGCTGCGCTGGCAGGGTCACGGCGCACGCCGTACATGCATTTTCATGTGTTTCTGTCAATTTCAGTGTTATTGGGCAAAACTAGTGGCTTTTCATCAGAACCGATGCAGACTCACCCAACAGACTCGGCTGCGCTGGCAGGGTCACGGTGCACACCGTACATGCATTTTCATGTGTTTCTGTCAATTTCAGTGTTTTTGGGCCCAAACTAGTGGCTTTTCATCAGAACCGATGCAGACTCACCCAAAAGGCTCGGCTGCGCTGGCAGGGTCACGGCGCACGCCGTACATGCATTTTCATGTGTTTTTGTCAATTTCAGTGTTATTGGGCCCAAACTAGTGGCTTTTCATCAGAACCGATGCAGACTCACCCAACAGGCTCGGCTGCGCTGGCAGGGTCACGGCGCACGCCGTACATGCATTTTCATGTGTTTCTGTCAATTTCAGTGTTTTTGGGCCCAAACTAGTGGCTTTTCATCAGAACCGATGCAGACTCACCCAAAAGGCTCGGCTGCGCTGGCAGGGTCACGGCGCACGCCGTACATGCATTTTCATGTGTTTTTGTCAATTTCAGTGTTATTGGGCCCAAACTAGTGGCTTTTCATCAGAACCGATGCAGACTCACCCAACAGGCTCGGCTGCGCTGGCAGGGTCACGGCGCACACCGTACATGCATTTTCATGTGTTTCTGTCAATTTCAGTGTTTTTGGGCCCAAACTAGTGGCTTTCCATCAGAACCGATGCAGACTCACCCAAAAGGCTCGGCTGCGCTGGCAGGGTCACGGCGCACGCCGTACATGCATTTTCATGTGTTTCTGTCAATTTCAGTGTTATTGGGTCCAAACTAGTGGCTTTTCATCAGAACCGATGCAGACTCACCCTAAAGGCTCGGCTGCGCTGGCAGGGTCACGACGCACGCCGTAAATGCATTTTCATGTGTTTCTGTCAATTTCAGTGTTATTGGGCCCAAACTAGTGGCTTTTCATCAGAACCGATGCAGACTCACCCAAAAGTCTCGGCTGCGCTGGCAGGGTCACGGCGCACGCCGTACATGCATTTTCATGTGTTTCTGTCAATTTCAGTGTTATTGGGCCCAAACTAGTGGCTTTTCATCAGAACCGATGCAGACTCACCCAACATGCTCGGCTGCGCTGGCAGGGTCACGGCGCACACCGTACATGCATTTTCATGTGTTTCTGTCAATTTCAGTGTTTTTGGGCCCAAACTAGTGGCTTTTCATCAGAACCGATGCAGACTCACCCAAAAGGCTCGGCTGCGCTGGCAGGGTCACGGCGCACGCCGTACATGCATTTTCATGTGTTTCTGTCAATTTCAGTGTTATTGGGCCCAAACTAGTGGCTTTTCATCAGAACCGATGCAGACTCACCCAACAGGCTCGGCAGCGCTGGCAGGGTCACGGCGCACACCGTACATGCATTTTCATGTGTTTCTGTCAATTTCAGTGTTTTTGGGCCTAAACTAGTGGCTTTTCATCAGAACTGATGCAGACTCACCCTAAAGGCTCGTCTGCGCTGACAGGGTCACGGCGCACGCCGTACATGCATTTTCATGTGTTTCTGTCAATTTCAGTGTTATTGGGCCCAAACTAGTGGCTTTTCATCAGAACCGATGCAGACTCACCCTAAAGGCTCAGCTGCGCTGGCAGGGTCACGGTGCACACCGTACATGCATTTTCATGTGTTTCTGTCAATTTCAGTGTTATTGGGCCCAAACTAGTGGCTTTTCATCAGAACCGATGCAGACTCACCCCAAAGGCTCGGCTGCACTGGCAGGGTCACGGCGCACGCCGTACATGCATTTTCATGTGTTTCTGTCAATTTCAGTGTTTTTGGGCCCAAACTAGTGGCTTTTCATCGGAAGCGATGCAGACTCACCCGAAAGGCTCGTCTGCGCTGGCAGGGTCACGGCGCACGCCGTACATGCATTTTCATGTGTTTCTGTCAATTTCAGTGTTTTTGGGCCCAAACTAGTGGCTTTTCATCAGAACCGATGCAGACTCAACCAAAAGGCTCGGCTGCGCTGGCAGGGTCACGGCGCACGCCGTACATGCATTTTCATGTGTTTCTGTCAATTTCAGTGTTTTTGGGCCCAAACTAGTGGCTTTTCATCAGAACCGATGCAGACTCACCCCAAAGGCTCGGCTGCACTGGCAGGGTCACGGCGCACGCCGTACATGCATTTTCATGTGTTTCTGTCAATTTCAGTGTTTTTGAGCCCAAACTAGTGGCTTTTCATCAGAAGCGATGCAGACTCACCTAAAAGGCTCGGCTGCGCTGGCAGGGTCACGGCACACGCCGTACATGCATTTTCATGTGTTTCTGTCAATTTCAGTGTTATTGGGCAAAACTAGTGGCTTTTCATCAGAACCGATGCAGACTCACCCAAAGGCTCGGCTGCGCTGGCAGGGTCACGGCGCACACCGTACATGCATTTTCATGTGTTTCTGTCAATTTCAGTGTTTTTGGGCCCAAACTAGTGGCTTTTCATCAGAACCGATGCAGACTCACCCAAAAGGCTCGGCTACGCTGGCAGGGTCACGGCGCACGCCGTACATGCATTTTCATGTGTTTTTGTCAATTTCAGTGTTTTTGGGCCCAAACTAGTGGCTTTCCATCAGAACCGATGCAGACTCACCCAAAAGGCTCGGCTGCGCTGGCAGGGTCACGGCGCACGCCGTACATGCATTTTCATGTGTTTCTGTCAATTTCAGTGTTATTGGGTCCAAACTAGTGGCTTTTCATCAGAACCGATGCAGACTCACCCTAAAGGCTCGGCTGCGCTGGCAGGGTCACGACGCACGCCGTAAATGCATTTTCATGTGTTTCTGTCAATTTCAGTGTTATTGGGCCCAAACTAGTGGCTTTTCATCAGAACCGATGCAGACTCACCCAAAAGTCTCGGCTGCGCTGGCAGGGTCACGGCGCACGCCGTACATGCATTTTCATGTGTTTCTGTCAATTTCAGTGTTATTGGGCCCAAACTAGTGGCTTTTCATCAGAACCGATGCAGACTCACCCAACATGCTCGGCTGCGCTGGCAGGGTCACGGCGCACACCGTACATGCATTTTCATGTGTTTCTGTCAATTTCAGTGTTTTTGGGCCCAAACTAGTGGCTTTTCATCAGAACCGATGCAGACTCACCCAAAAGGCTCGGCTGCGCTGGCAGGGTCACGGCGCACGCCGTACATGCATTTTCATGTGTTTCTGTCAATTTCAGTGTTATTGGGCCCAAACTAGTGGCTTTTCATCAGAACCGATGCAGACTCACCCAACAGGCTCGGCTGCGCTGGCAGGGTCACGGCGCACACCGTACATGCATTTTCATGTGTTTCTGTCAATTTCAGTGTTTTTGGGCCTAAACTAGTGGCTTTTCATCAGAACCAATGCAGACTCACCCTAAAGGCTCGTCTGCGCTGACAGGGTCACGGCGCACGCCGTACATGCATTTTCATGTGTTTCTGTCAATTTCAGTGTTATTGGGCCCAAACTAGTGGCTTTTCATCAGAACCGATGCAGACTCACCCTAAAGGCTCAGCTGCGCTGGCAGGGTCACGGTGCACACCGTACATGCATTTTCATGTGTTTCTGTCAATTTCAGTGTTATTGGGCCCAAACTAGTGGCTTTTCATCAGAACCGATGCAGACTCACCCCAAAGGCTCGGCTGCACTGGCAGGGTCACGGCGCACGCCGTACATGCATTTTCATGTGTTTCTGTCAATTTCAGTGTTTTTGGGCCCAAACTAGTGGCTTTTCATCGGAAGCGATGCAGACTCACCCGAAAGGCTCGTCTGCGCTGGCAGGGTCACGGCGCACGCCGTACATGCATTTTCATGTGTTTCTGTCAATTTCAGTGTTTTTGGGCCCAAACTAGTGGCTTTTCATCAGAACCGATGCAGACTCACCCAAAAGGCTCGGCTGCGCTGGCAGGGTCACGGCGCACGCCGTACATGCATTTTCATGTGTTTCTGTCAATTTCAGTGTTTTTGGGCCCAAACTAGTGGCTTTTCATCAGAACCGATGCAGACTCACCCCAAAGGCTCGGCTGCACTGGCAGGGTCACGGCGCACGCCGTACATGCATTTTCATGTGTTTCTGTCAATTTCAGTGTTTTTGAGCCCAAACTAGTGGCTTTTCATCAGAAGCGATGCAGACTCACCTAAAAGGCTCGGCTGCGCTGGCAGGGTCACGGCGCACGCCGTACATGCATTTTCATGTGTTTCTGTCAATTTCAGTGTTATTGGGCAAAACTAGTGGCTTTTCATCAGAACCGATGCAGACTCACCCAAAGGCTCGGCTGCGCTGGCAGGGTCACGGCGCACACCGTACATGCATTTTCATGTGTTTCTGTCAATTTCAGTGTTTTTGGGCCCAAACTAGTGGCTTTTCATCAGAACCGATGCAGACTCACCCAAAAGGCTCGGCTGCGCTGGCAGGGTCACGGCGCACGCCGTACATGCATTTTCATGTGTTTTTGTCAATTTCAGTGTTATTGGGCCCAAACTAGTGGCTTTTCATCAGAACCGATGCAGACTCACCCAACAGGCTCGGCTGCGCTGGCAGGGTCACGGCGCACACCGTACATGCATTTTCATGTGTTTCTGTCAATTTCAGTGTTTTTGGGCCTAAACTAGTGGCTTTTCATCAGAACCGATGCAGACTCACCCTAAAGGCTCAGCTGCGCTGGCAGGGTCACGGTGCACACCGTACATGCATTTTCATGTGTTTCTGTCAATTTCAGTGTTATTGGGCCCAAACTAGTGGCTTTTCATCAGAACCGATGCAGACTCACCCCAAAGGCTCGGCTGCACTGGCAGGGTCACGGCGCACGCCGTACATGCATTTTCATGTGTTTCTGTCAATTTCAGTGTTTTTGGGCCCAAACTAGTGGCTTTTCATCGGAAGCGATGCAGACTCACCCGAAAGGCTCGTCTGCGCTGGCAGGGTCACGGCGCACGCCGTACATGCATTTTCATGTGTTTCTGTCAATTTCAGTGTTTTTGGGCCCAAACTAGTGGCTTTTCATCAGAACCGATGCAGACTCACCCAAAAGGCTCGGCTGCGCTGGCAGGGTCACGGCGCACGCCGTACATGCATTTTCATGTGTTTCTGTCAATTTCAGTGTTTTTGGGCCCAAACTAGTGGCTTTTCATCAGAACCGATGCAGACTCACCCCAAAGGCTCGGCTGCACTGGCAGGGTCACGGCGCACGCCGTACATGCATTTTCATGTGTTTCTGTCAATTTCAGTGTTTTTGAGCCCAAACTAGTGGCTTTTCATCAGAAGCGATGCAGACTCGCCTAAAAGGCTCGGCTGCGCTGGCAGGGTCACGGCGCACGCCGTACATGCATTTTCATGTGTTTCTGTCAATTTCAGTGTTATTGGGCAAAACTAGTGGCTTTTCATCAGAACCGATGCAGACTCACCCAAAGGCTCGGCTGCGCTGGCAGGGTCACGGCGCACACCGTACATGCATTTTCATGTGTTTCTGTCAATTTCAGTGTTTTTGGGCCCAAACTAGTGGCTTTTCATCAGAACCGATGCAGACTCACCCAAAAGGCTCGGCTGCGCTGGCAGGGTCACGGCGCACGCCGTACATGCATTTTCATGTGTTTTTGTCAATTTCAGTGTTATTGGGCCCAAACTAGTGGCTTTTCATCAGAACCGATGCAGACTCACCCAACAGGCTCGGCTGCGCTGGCAGGGTCACGGCGCACACCGTACATGCATTTTCATGTGTTTCTGTCAATTTCAGTGTTTTTGGGCCCAAACTAGTGGCTTTTCATCAGAATCGATGCAGACTCACCCAAAAGGCTCGGCTGCGCTGGCAGGGTCACGGCGCACGCCGTACATGCATTTTCATGTGTTTTTGTCAATTTCAGTGTTATTGGGCCCAAACTAGTGGCTTTTCATCAGAACCGATGCAGACTCACCCAACAGGCTCGGCTGCGCTGGCAGGGTCACGGCGCACACCGTACATGCATTTTCATGTGTTTCTGTCAATTTCAGTGTTATTGGGCCCAAACTAGTGGCTTTCCATCAGAACCGATGCAGACTCACCCAAAAGGCTCGGCTGCGCTGGCAGGGTCACGGCGCACGCCGTACATGCATTTTCATGTGTTTCTGTCAATTTCAGTGTTATTGGGTCCAAACTAGTGGCTTTTCATCAGAACCGATGCAGACTCACCCTAAAGGCTCGGCTGCGCTGGCAGGGTCACGACGCACGCCGTAAATGCATTTTCATGTGTTTCTGTCAATTTCAGTGTTATTGGGCCCAAACTAGTGGCTTTTCATCAGAACCGATGCAGACTCACCCAAAAGTCTCGGCTGCGCTGGCAGGGTCACGGCGCACGCCGTACATGCATTTTCATGTGTTTCTGTCAATTTCAGTGTTATTGGGCCCAAACTAGTGGCTTTTCATCAGAACCGATGCAGACTCACCCAACATGCTCGGCTGCGCTGGCAGGGTCACGGCGCACACCGTACATGCATTTTCATGTGTTTCTGTCAATTTCAGTGTTTTTGGGCCTAAACTAGTGGCTTTTCATCAGAACCGATGCAGACTCACCCAAAAGGCTCGGCTGCGCTGGCAGGGTCACGGCGCACACCGTACATGCATTTTCATGTGTTTCTGTCAATTTCAGTGTTATTGGGCCCAAACTAGTGGCTTTTCATCAGAACCGATGCAGACTCACCCTAAAGGCTCGGCTGCGCTGGCAGGGTCACGACGCACGCCGTAAATGCATTTTCATGTGTTTCTGTCAATTTCAGTGTTATTGGGCCCAAACTAGTGGCTTTTCATCAGAACCGATGCAGACTCACCCAAAAGTCTCGGCTGCGCTGGCAGGGTCACGGCGCACGCCGTACATGCATTTTCATGTGTTTCTGTCAATTTCAGTGTTATTGGGCCCAAACTAGTGGCTTTTCATCAGAACCGATGCAGACTCACCCAACATGCTCGGCTGCGCTGGCAGGGTCACGGCGCACACCGTACATGCATTTTCATGTGTTTCTGTCAATTTCAGTGTTTTTGGGCCCAAACTAGTGGCTTTTCATCAGAACCGATGCAGACTCACCCAAAAGGCTCGGCTGCGCTGGCAGGGTCACGGCGCACGCCGTACATGCATTTTCATGTGTTTCTGTCAATTTCAGTGTTATTGGGCCCAAACTAGTGGCTTTTCATCAGAACCGATGCAGACTCACCCAACAGGCTCGGCTGCGCTGGCAGGGTCACGGCGCACACCGTACATGCATTTTCATGTGTTTCTGTCAATTTCAGTGTTTTTGGGCCTAAACTAGTGGCTTTTCATCAGAACCGATGCAGACTCACCCTAAAGGCTCGTCTGCGCTGACAGGGTCACGGCGCACGCCGTACATGCATTTTCATGTGTTTCTGTCAATTTCAGTGTTATTGGGCCCAAACTAGTGGCTTTTCATCAGAACCGATGCAGACTCACCCTAAAGGCTCTGCTGCGCTGGCAGGGTCACGGTGCACACCGTACATGCATTTTCATGTGTTTCTGTCAATTTCAGTGTTATTGGGCCCAAACTAGTGGCTTTTCATCAGAACCGATGCAGACTCACCCCAAAGGCTCGGCTGCACTGGCAGGGTCACGGCGCACGCCGTACATGCATTTTCATGTGTTTCTGTCAATTTCAGTGTTTTTGGGCCCAAACTAGTGGCTTTTCATCGGAAGCGATGCAGACTCACCCGAAAGGCTCGTCTGCGCTGGCAGGGTCACGGCGCACGCCGTACATGCATTTTCATGTGTTTCTGTCAATTTCAGTGTTTTTGGGCCCAAACTAGTGGCTTTTCATCAGAACCGATGCAGACTCACCCAAAAGGCTCGGCTGCGCTGGCAGGGTCACGGCGCACGCCGTACATGCATTTTCATGTGTTTCTGTCAATTTCAGTGTTTTTGGGCCCAAACTAGTGGCTTTTCATCAGAACCGATGCAGACTCACCCCAAAGGCTCGGCTGCACTGGCAGGGTCACGGCGCACGCCGTACATGCATTTTCATGTGTTTCTGTCAATTTCAGTGTTTTTGAGCCCAAACTAGTGGCTTTTCATCAGAAGCGATGCAGACTCACCTAAAAGGCTCGGCTGCGCTGGCAGGGTCACGGCGCACGCCGTACATGCATTTTCATGTGTTTCTGTCAATTTCAGTGTTATTGGGCAAAACTAGTGGCTTTTCATCAGAACCGATGCAGACTCACCCAAAGGCTCGGCTGCGCTGGCAGGGTCACGGCGCACACCGTACATGCATTTTCATGTGTTTCTGTCAATTTCAGTGTTTTTGGGCCCAAACTAGTGGCTTTTCATCAGAACCGATGCAGACTCACCCAAAAGGCTCGGCTGCGCTGGCAGGGTCACGGCGCACGCCGTACATGCATTTTCATGTGTTTTTGTCAATTTCAGTGTTATTGGGCCCAAACTAGTGGCTTTTCATCAGAACCGATGCAGACTCACCCAACAGGCTCGGCTGCGCTGGCAGGGTCACGGCGCACACCGTACATGCATTTTCATGTGTTTCTGTCAATTTCAGTGTTTTTGGGCCCAAACTAGTGGCTTTCCATCAGAACCGATGCAGACTCACCCAAAAGGCTCGGCTGCGCTGGCAGGGTCACGGCGCACGCCGTACATGCATTTTCATGTGTTTCTGTCAATTTCAGTGTTATTGGGTCCAAACTAGTGGCTTTTCATCAGAACCGATGCAGACTCACCCTAAAGGCTCGGCTGCGCTGGCAGGGTCACGACGCACGCCGTAAATGCATTTTCATGTGTTTCTGTCAATTTCAGTGTTATTGGGCCCAAACTAGTGGCTTTTCATCAGAACCGATGCAGACTCACCCAAAAGTCTCGGCTGCGCTGGCAGGGTCACGGCGCACGCCGTACATGCATTTTCATGTGTTTCTGTCAATTTCAGTGTTATTGGGCCCAAACTAGTGGCTTTTCATCAGAACCGATGCAGACTCACCCAAAAGGCTCGGCTGCGCTGGCAGGGTCACGGCGCACACCGTACATGCATTTTCATGTGTTTCTGTCAATTTCAGTGTTTTTGGGCCCAAACTAGTGGCTTTTCATCAGAACCGATGCAGACTCACCCAAAAGGCTCGGCTGCGCTGGCAGGGTCACGGCGCACGCCGTACATGCATTTTCATGTGTTTCTGTCAATTTCAGTGTTATTGGGCCCAAACTAGTGGCTTTTCATCAGAACCGATGCAGACTCACCCAACAGGCTCGGCTGCGCTGGCAGGGTCACGGCGCACACCGTACATGCATTTTCATGTGTTTCTGTCAATTTCAGTGTTTTTGGGCCTAAACTAGTGGCTTTTCATCAGAACCGATGCAGACTCACCCAAAAGGCTCGGCTGCGCTGGCAGGGTCACGGCGCACACCGTACATGCATTTTCATGTGTTTCTGTCAATTTCAGTGTTATTGGGCCCAAACTAGTGGCTTTTCATCAGAACCGATGCAGACTCACCCTAAAGGCTCGGCTGCGCTGGCAGGGTCACGGTGCACGCCGTGCATGCATTTTCATGTGTTTCTGTCAATTTCAGTGTTATTGGGCCCAAACTAGTGGCTTTTCATCAGAACCGATGCAGACTCACCCTAAAGGCTCGTCTGCGCTGACAGGGTCACGGCGCACGCCGTACATGCATTTTCATGTGTTTCTGTCAATTTCAGTGTTATTGGGCCCAAACTAGTGGCTTTTCATCAGAACCGATGCAGACTCACCCTAAAGGCTCAGCTGCGCTGGCAGGGTCACGGTGCACACCGTATATGCATTTTCATGTGTTTCTGTCAATTTCAGTGTTATTGGGCCCAAACTAGTGGCTTTTCATCAGAACCGATGCAGACTCACCCCAAAGGCTCGGCTGCACTGGCAGGGTCACGGCGCACGCCGTACATGCATTTTCATGTGTTTCTGTCAATTTCAGTGTTTTTGGGCCCAAACTAGTGGCTTTTCATCGGAAGCGATGCAGACTCACCCGAAAGGCTCGTCTGCGCTGGCAGGGTCACGGCGCACGCCGTACATGCATTTTCATGTGTTTCTGTCAATTTCAGTGTTTTTGGGCCCAAACTAGTGGCTTTTCATCAGAACCGATGCAGACTCACCCAAAAGGCTCGGCTGCGCTGGCAGGGTCACGGCGCACGCCGTACATGCATTTTCATGTGTTTCTGTCAATTTCAGTGTTTTTGGGCCCAAACTAGTGGCTTTTCATCAGAACCGATGCAGACTCACCCCAAAGGCTCGGCTGCACTGGCAGGGTCACGGCGCACGCCGTACATGCATTTTCATGTGTTTCTGTCAATTTCAGTGTTTTTGAGCCCAAACTAGTGGCTTTTCATCAGAAGCGATGCAGACTCACCTAAAAGGCTCGGCTGCGCTGGCAGGGTCACGGCGCACGCCGTACATGCATTTTCATGTGTTTCTGTCAATTTCAGTGTTATTGGGCCCAAACTAGTGGCTTTTCATCAGAACCGATGCAGACTCACCCAAAGGCTCGGCTGCGCTGGCAGGGTCACGACGCACGCCGTACATGCATTTTCATGTGTTTCTGTCAATTTCAGTGTTATTTGGCCCAAACTAGTGGCTTTTCATCAGAACCGATGCAGACTCACCCAACAGGCTCGGCTGCGCTGGCAGGGTCACGGCGCACGCCGTACATGCATTTTCATGTGTTTCTGTCAATTTCAGTGTTATTGGGCCCAAACTAGTGGCTTTTCATCAGAACCGATGCAGACTCACCCAAAAGTCTCGGCTGCGCTGGCAGGGTCACGGCCCACGCCGTACATGCATTTTCATGTGTTTCTGTCAATTTCAGTGTTATTGGGCCCAAACTAGTGGCTTTTCATCAGAACCGATGCAGACTCACCCAAAAGGCTCGGCTGCGCTGGCAGGGTCACGGCCTAAGCCGTACATGCATTTTCATGTGTTTCTGTCAATTTCAGTGTTATTGGGCCCAAACTAGTGGCTTTTCATCAGAACCGAAGCAGACTCACCCTAAAGGCTCGTCTGCGCTGACAGGGTCACGGCGCACGCCGTACATGCATTTTCATGTGTTTCTGTCAATTTCAGTGTTATTGGGCCCAAACTAGTGGCTTTTCATCAGAACCGATGCAGACTCACCCTAAAGGCTCGGCTGCGCTGGCAGGGTCACGGTGCACACCGTACATGCATTTTCATGTGTTTCTGTCAATTTCAGTGTTTTTGGGCCCAAACTAGTGGCTTTTCATCAGAACCGATGCAGACTCACCCTAAAGGCTCGGCTGCGCTGGCAGGGTCACGGAGCACGCCGTACATGCATTTTCATGTGTTTCTGTCAATTTCAGTGTTATTGGGCCCAAACTAGTGGCTTTTCATCAGAACCGATGCAGACTCACCCCAAAGGCTCGGCTGCGCTGGCAGGGTCACGACGCACGCCCTACATGCATTTTCATGTGTTTCTGTCAATTTCAGTGTTTTTGGGCCCAAACTAGTGGCTTTTCATCAGAACCGATGCAGACTCACCCCAAAGGCTCGGCTGCACTGGCACGGTCACGGCGCACGCCGTACATGCATTTTCATGTGTTTCTGTCAATTTCAGTGTTTTTGGGCCCAAACTAGTGGCTTTTCATCAGAACCGATGCAGACTCACCTAAAAGGCTCGGCTGCGCTGGCAGGGTCACGGCGCACGCCGTACATGCATTTTCATGTGTTTCTGTCAATTTCAGTGTTATTGGGCCCAAACTAGTGGCTTTTCATCTGAACAGATGCAGACTCACCCAAAGGCTCGGCTGCGCTGGCAGGGTCACGGCGCACGCCGTACATGAATTTTCATGTGTTTCTGTCAATTTCAGTGTTATTGGGCCCAAACTATTGGCTTTTCATCAGAACCGATGCAGACTCACCCTAAAGGCTCGGCTGCGCTGGCAGGGTCACGACGCACGCCGTACATGCATTTTCATGTGTTTCTGTCAATTTCAGTGTTATTGGGCCCAAACTAGTGGCTTTTCATCAGAACCGATGCAGACTCACCCTAAAGGCTCGGCTGCGCTGGCAGGGTCACGACGCACGCCGTACATGCATTTTCATGTGTTTCTGTCAATTTCAGTGTTATTGGGCCCAAACTAGTGGCTTTTCATCAGAACCGATGCAGACTCACCCAAAAGGCTCGGCTGCGCTGGCAGGGTCACGGCGTAAGCCGTACATGCATTTTCATGAGTTTCTGTCAATTTCAGTGTTATTTGGCCCAAACTAGTGGCTTTTCATCAGAACCGATGCAGACTCACCCAACAGGCTCGGCTGCGCTGGCAGGGTCACGGCGCACGCCGTACATGCATTTTCATGTGTTTCTGTCAATTTCAGTGTTTTTGGGCCCAAACTAGTGGCTTTTCATCATAAGCGATGCAGACTCACCCAAAAGTCTCGGCTGCGCTGGCAGGGTCACGGCGCACGCCGTACATGCATTTTCATGTGTTTCTGTCAATTTCAGTGTTATTGGGCCCAAACTAGTGGCTTTTCATCAGAACCGATGCAGACTCACCCAACAGGCTCGGCTGCGCTGGCAGGGTCACGGCGCACACCGTACATGCATTTTCATGTGTTTCTGTCAATTTCAGTGTTTTTGGGCCTAAACTAGTGGCTTTTCATCAGAACCCATGCAGACTCACCCAAAAGGCTCGGCTGCGCTGGCAGGGTCACGGCGCACGCCGTACATGCATTTTCATGTGTTTCTGTCAATTTCAGTGTTATTTGGCCCAAACTAGTGGCTTTTCATCAGAACCGATGCAGACTCACCCTAAAGGCTCGGCTGCGCTGGCAGGGTCACGGTGCACGCCGTACATGCATTTTCATGTGTTTCTGTCAATTTCAGTGTTATTGGGCCCAAACTAGTGGCTTTTCATCAGAACCGATGCAGACTCACCCTAAAGGCTCGTCTGCGCTGACAGGGTCACGGCGCACGCCGTACATGCATTTTCATGTGTTTCTGTCAATTTCAGTGTTATTGGGCCCAAACTAGTGGCTTTTCATCAGAACCGATGCAGACTCACCCTAAAGGCTCAGCTGCGCTGGCAGGGTCACGGTGCACACCGTACATGCATTTTCATGTGTTTCTGTCAATTTCAGTGTTATTGGGCCCAAACTAGTGGCTTTTCATCAGAACCGATGCAGACTCACCCCAAAGGCTCGGCTGCACTGGCAGGGTCACGGCGCACGCCGTACATGCATTTTCATGTGTTTCTGTCAATTTCAGTGTTTTTGGGCCCAAACTAGTGGCTTTTCATCGGAAGCGATGCAGACTCACCCGAAAGGCTCGGCTGCGCTGGCAGGGTCACGGCGCACGCCGTACATGCATTTTCATGTGTTTCTGTCAATTTCAGTGTTATTTGGCCCAAACTAGTGGCTTTTCATCACAACCGATGCAGACTCACCCAACAGGCTCGGCTGCGCTGGCAGGGTCACGGCGCATGCTGTACATGCATTTTCATGTGTTTCTGTCAATTTCAGTGTTTTTGGGCCCAAACTAGTGGCTTTTCATCATAAGCGATGCAGACTCACCCAAAAGTCTCGGCTGCGCTGGCAGGGTCACGGCGCACGCCGTACATGCATTTTCATGTGTTTCTGTCAATTTCAGTGTTATTGGGCCCAAACTAGTGGCTTTTCATCAGAACCGATGCAGACTCACCCAAAAGTCTCGGCTGCGCTGGCAGGGTCACGGCGCACGCCGTACATGCATTTTCATGTGTTTCTGTCAATTTCAGTGTTATTGGGCCCAAACTAGTGGCTTTTCATCAGAACCGAAGCAGACTCACCCTAAAGGCTCGTCTGCGCTGACAGGGTCACGGCGCACGCCGTACATGCATTTTCATGTGTTTCTGTCAATTTCAGTGTTATTGGGCCCAAACTAGTGGCTTTTCATCAGAACCGATGCAGACTCACCCTAAAGGCTCGGCTGCGCTGGCAGGGTCACGGTGCACACCGTACATGCATTTTCATGTGTTTCTGTCAATTTCAGTGTTTTTGGGCCCAAACTAGTGGCTTTTCATCAGAACCGAAGCAGACTCACCCTAAAGGCTCGTCTGCGCTGACAGGGTCACGGCGCACGCCGTACATGCATTTTCATGTGTTTCTGTCAATTTCAGTGTTATTGGGCCCAAACTAGTGGCTTTTCATCAGAACCGATGCAGACTCACCCTAAAGGCTCGGCTGCGCTGGCAGGGTCACGGTGCACACCGTACATGCATTTTCATGTGTTTCTGTCAATTTCAGTGTTTTTGGGCCCAAACTAGTGGCTTTTCATCAGAACCGATGCAGACTCACCCTAAAGGCTCGGCTGCGCTGGCAGGGTCACGGAGCACGCCGTACATGCATTTTCATGTGTTTCTGTCAATTTCAGTGTTATTGGGCCCAAACTAGTGGCTTTTCATCAGAACCGATGCAGACTCACCCAAAGGCTCGGCTGCGCTGGCAGGGTCACGGCGCACGCCGTACATGCATTTTCATGTGTTTCTGTCAATTTCAGTGTTTTTGGGCCCAAACTAGTGGCTTTTCATCAGAAGCGATGCAGATTCACCTAAAAGGCTCGGCTGCGCTGGCAGGGTCACGGCGCACGCCGTACATGCATTTTCATGTGTTTCTGTCAATTTCAGTGTTATTGGGCCCAAACTAGTGGCTTTTCATCAGAACAGATGCAGACTCACCCAAAGGCTCGGCTGCGCTGGCAGGGTCACGGCGCACACCGTACATGAATTTTCATGTGTTTCTGTCAATTTCAGTGTTTTTGGGCCCAAACTAGTGGCTTTTCATCAGAACCGATGCAGACTCACCCAACAGGCTCGGCTGCGCTGGCAGGGTCACGGCGCACGCCGTACATGCATTTTCATGTGTTTCTGTCAATTTCAGTGTTATTGGGCCCAAACTAGTGGCTTTTCATCAGAACCGATGCAGACTCACCCAAAAGTCTCGGCTGCGCTGGCAGGGTCACGGCGCACGCCGTACATGCATTTTCATGTGTTTCTGTCAATTTCAGTGTTATTGGGCCCAAACTAGTGGCTTTTCATCAGAACCGATGCAGACTCACCCAACATGCTCGGCTGCGCTGGCAGGGTCACGGCGCACACCGTACATGCATTTTCATGTGTTTCTGTCAATTTCAGTGTTTTTGGGCCCAAACTAGTGGCTTTTCATCAGAACCGATGCAGACTCACCCAAAAGGCTCGGCTGCGCTGGCAGGGTCACGGCGCACGCTGTACATGCATTTTCATGTGTTTCTGTCAATTTCAGTGTTTTTGGGCCCAAACTAGTGGCTTTTCATCAGAACCGATGCAGACTCACCCAACAGGCTCGGCTGCGCTGGCAGGGTCACGGCGCACACCGTACATGCATTTTCATGTGTTTCTGTCAATTTCAGTGTTATTGGGCCCAAACTAGTGGCTTTTCATCAGAACCGATGCAGACTCACCCTAAAGGCTCAGCTGCGCTGGCAGGGTCACGGTGCACACCGTACATGCATTTTCATGTGTTTCTGTCAATTTCAGTGTTATTGGGCCCAAACTAGTGGCTTTTCATCAGAACCGATGCAGACTCACCCCAAAGGCTCGGCTGCACTGGCAGGGTCACGGCGCACGCCGTACATGCATTTTCATGTGTTTCTGTCAATTTCAGTGTTTTTGGGCCCAAACTAGTGGCTTTTCATCGGAAGCGATGCAGACTCACCCGAAAGGCTCGGCTGCGCTGGCAGGGTCACGGCGCACGCCGTACATGCATTTTCATGTGTTTCTGTCAATTTCAGTGTTTTTGGGCCCAAACTAGTGGCTTTTCATCAGAACCGATGCAGACTCACCCAAAAGGCTCGGCTGTGCTGGCAGGGTCACGGCGCACGCCGTACATGCATTTTCATGTGTTTTTGTCAATTTCAGTGTTATTGGGCCCAAACTAGTGGCTTTTCATCAGAACTGATGCAGACTCACCCAACAGGCTCGGCTGCGCTGGCAGGGTCACGGCGCACACCGTACATGCATTTTCATGTGTTTCTGTCAATTTCAGTGTTTTTGGGCCCAAACTAGTGGCTTTTCATCAGAACCGATGCAGACTCACCCAAAAGGCTCGGCTGCGCTGGCAGGGTCACGGCGCACGCCGTACATGCATTTTCATGTGTTTCTGTCAATTTCAGTGTTATTGGGCCCAAACTAGTGGCTTTTCATCAGAACCGATGCAGACTCACCCAAAAGGCTCGGCTGCGCTGGCAGGGTCACGACGCACGCCGTAAATGCATTTTCATGTGTTTCTGTCAATTTCAGTGTTATTGGGCCCAAAGTAGTGGCTTTTCATCAGAACCGATGCAGACTCACCCAAAAGGCTCGGCTGTGCTGGCAGGGTCACGGCGCACGCCGTACATGCATTTTCATGTGTTTTTGTCAATTTCAGTGTTATTGGGCCCAAACTAGTGGCTTTTCATCAGAACCGATGCAGACTCACCCAACAGGCTCGGCTGCGCTGGCAGGGTCACGGCGCACACCGTACATGCATTTTCATGTGTTTCTGTCAATTTCAGTGTTTTTGGGCCCAAACTAGTGGCTTTTCATCAGAACCGATGCAGACTCACCCAAAAGGCTCGGCTGCGCTGGCAGGGTCACGGCGCACGCCGTACATGCATTTTCATGTGTTTCTGTCAATTTCAGTGTTATTGGGCCCAAACTAGTGGCTTTTCATCAGAACCGATGCAGACTCACCCAAAAGGCTCGGCTGCGCTGGCAGGATCACGGCCTAAGCCGTACATGCATTTTCATGTGTTTCTGTCAATTTCAGTGTTATTGGGTCCAAACTAGTGGCTTTTCATCAGAACCAATGCAGACTCACCCTAAAGGCTCGGCTGCGCTGGCAGGGTCACGACGCACGCCGTAAATGCATTTTCATGTGTTTCTGTCAATTTCAGTGTTATTGGGCCCAAACTAGTGGCTTTTCATCAGAACCGATGCAGACTCACCCAAAAGGCTCGGCTGCGCTGGCAGGGTCACGGCGCACGCCGTACATGCATTTTCATGTGTTTCTGTCAATTTCAGTGTTATTGGGTCCAAACTAGTGGCTTTTCATCAGAACCGATGAAGACTCACCCGAAAGGCTCGGCTGCGCTGGCAGGGTCACGGCGCACGCCGTACAATGCATTTTCATGTGTTTCTGTCAATTTCAGTGTAATTGGGCCCAAACTAGTGGCTTTTCATCAGAACAGATGCAGACTCACCCAAAGGCTCGGCTGCGCTGGCAGGGTCACGGCGCACACCGTACATGAATTTTCATGTGTTTCTGTCAATTTCAGTGTTATTGGGCCCAAACTAGTGGCTTTTCATCAGAACCGATGCAGACTCACCCAACAGGCTCGGCTGCGCTGGCAGGGTCACGGCGCACGCCGTACATGCATTTTCATGTGTTTCTGTCAATTTCAGTGTTATTGGGCCCAAACTAGTGGCTTTTCATCAGAACCGATGCAGACTCACCCAAAAGTCTCGGCTGCGCTGGCAGGGTCACGGCGCACGCCGTACATGCATTTTCATGTGTTTCTGTCAATTTCAGTGTTATTGGGCCCAAACTAGTGGCTTTTCATCAGAACCGATGCAGACTCACCCAACATGCTCGGCTGCGCTGGCAGGGTCACGGCGCACACCGTACATGCATTTTCATGTGTTTCTGTCAATTTCAGTGTTTTTGGGCCCAAACTAGTGGCTTTTCATCAGAACCGATGCAGACTCACCCAAAAGGCTCGGCTGCGCTGGCAGGGTCACGGCGCACGCCGTACATGCATTTTCATGTGTTTCTGTCAATTTCAGTGTTATTGGGCCCAAACTAGTGGCTTTTCATCAGAACCGATGCAGACTCACCCAACAGGCTCGGCTGCGCTGGCAGGGTCACGGCGCACACCGTACATGCATTTTCATGTGTTTCTGTCAATTTCAGTGTTATTGGGCCCAAACTAGTGGCTTTTCATCAGAACCGATGCAGACTCACCCTAAAGGCTCGGCTGCGCTGGCAGGGTCACGACGCACGCCGTACATGCATTTTCATGTGTTTCTGTCAATTTCAGTGTTATTGGGCCCAAACTAGTGGCTTTTCATCAGAACCGATGCAGACTCACCCAAAAGGCTCGGCTGCGCTGGCAGGGTCACGGCGTAAGCCGTACATGCATTTTCATGTGTTTCTGTCAATTTCAGTGTTATTTGGCCCAAACTAGTGGCTTTTCATCAGAACCGATGCAGACTCACCCAACAGGCTCGGCTGCGCTGGCAGGGTCACGGCGCACGCCGTACATGCATTTTCATGTGTTTCTGTCAATTTCAGTGTTTTTGGGCCCAAACTAGTGGCTTTTCATCATAAGCGATGCAGACTCACCCAAAAGTCTCGGCTGCGCTGGCAGGGTCACGGCGCACGCCGTACATGCATTTTCATGTGTTTCTGTCAATTTCAGTGTTATTGGGCCCAAACTAGTGGCTTTTCATCAGAACCGATGCAGACTCACCCAACAGGCTCGGCTGCGCTGGCAGGGTCACGGCGCACACCGTACATGCATTTTCATGTGTTTCTGTCAATTTCAGTGTTTTTGGGCCTAAACTAGTGGCTTTTCATCAGAACCCATGCAGACTCACCCAAAAGGCTCGGCTGCGCTGGCAGGGTCACGGCGCACGCCGTACATGCATTTTCATGTGTTTCTGTCAATTTCAGTGTTATTTGGCCCAAACTAGTGGCTTTTCATCAGAACCGATGCAGACTCACCCTAAAGGCTCGGCTGCGCTGGCAGGGTCACGGTGCACGCCGTACATGCATTTTCATGTGTTTCTGTCAATTTCAGTGTTATTGGGCCCAAACTAGTGGCTTTTCATCAGAACCGATGCAGACTCACCCTAAAGGCTCGTCTGCGCTGACAGGGTCACGGCGCACGCCGTACATGCATTTTCATGTGTTTCTGTCAATTTCAGTGTTATTGGGCCCAAACTAGTGGCTTTTCATCAGAACCGATGCAGACTCACCCTAAAGGCTCAGCTGCGCTGGCAGGGTCACGGTGCACACCGTACATGAATTTTCATGTGTTTCTGTCAATTTCAGTGTTATTGGGCCCAAACTAGTGGCTTTTCATCAGAACCGATGCAGACTCACCCCAAAGGCTCGGCTGCACTGGCAGGGTCACGGCGCACGCCGTACATGCATTTTCATGTGTTTCTGTCAATTTCAGTGTTTTTGGGCCCAAACTAGTGGCTTTTCATCGGAAGCGATGCAGACTCACCCGAAAGGCTCGGCTGCGCTGGCAGGGTCACGGCGCACGCCGTACATGCATTTTCATGTGTTTCTGTCAATTTCAGTGTTATTTGGCCCAAACTAGTGGCTTTTCATCACAACCGATGCAGACTCACCCCAAAGGCTCGGCTGCGCTGGCAGGGTCACGGCGCATGCTGTACATGCATTTTCATGTGTTTCTGTCAATTTCAGTGTTTTTGGGCCCAAACTAGTGGCTTTTCATCATAAGCGATGCAGACTCACCCAAAAGTCTCGGCTGCGCTGGCAGGGTCACGGCGCACGCCGTACATGCATTTTCATGTGTTTCTGTCAATTTCAGTGTTATTGGGCCCAAACTAGTGGCTTTTCATCAGAACCGATGCAGACTCACCCAAAAGTCTCGGCTGCGCTGGCAGGGTCACGGCGCACGCCGTACATGCATTTTCATGTGTTTCTGTCAATTTCAGTGTTATTGGGCCCAAACTAGTGGCTTTTCATCAGAACCGAAGCAGACTCACCCTAAAGGCTCGGCAGCGCTGGCAGGGTCACGGTGCACACCGTACATGCATTTTCATGTGTTTCTGTCAATTTCAGTGTTTTTGGGCCCAAACTAGTGGCTTTTCATCAGAACCGAAGCAGACTCACCCTAAAGGCTCGTCTGCGCTGACAGGGTCACGGCGCACGCCGTACATGCATTTTCATGTGTTTCTGTCAATTTCAGTGTTATTGGGCCCAAACTAGTGGCTTTTCATCAGAACCGATGCAGACTCACCCTAAAGGCTCGGCTGCGCTGGCAGGGTCACGGTGCACACCGTACATGCATTTTCATGTGTTTCTGTCAATTTCAGTGTTTTTGGGCCCAAACTAGTGGCTTTTCATCAGAACCGATGCAGACTCACCCTAAAGGCTCGGCTGCGCTGGCAGGGTCACGGAGCACGCCGTACATGCATTTTCATGTGTTTCTGTCAATTTCAGTGTTATTGGGCCCAAACTAGTGGCTTTTCATCAGAACCGATGCAGACTCACCCAAAGGCTCGGCTGCGCTGGCAGGGTCACGGCGCACGCCGTACATGCATTTTCATGTGTTTCTGTCAATTTCAGTGTTTTTGGGCCCAAACTAGTGGCTTTTCATCAGAAGCGATGCAGATTCACCTAAAAGGCTCGGCTGCGCTGGCAGGGTCACGGCGCACGCCGTACATGCATTTTCATGTGTTTCTGTCAATTTCAGTGTTATTGGGCCCAAACTAGTGGCTTTTCATCAGAACAGATGCAGACTCACCCAAAGGCTCGGCTGCGCTGGCAGGGTCACGGCGCACACCGTACATGAATTTTCATGTGTTTCTGTCAATTTCAGTGTTTTTGGGCCCAAACTAGTGGCTTTTCATCAGAACCGATGCAGACTCACCCAACATGCTCGGCTGCGCTGGCAGGGTCACGGCGCACACCGTACATGCATTTTCATGTGTTTCTGTCAATTTCAGTGTTTTTGGGCCCAAACTAGTGGGTTTTCATCAGAACCGATGCAGACTCACCCAAAAGGCTCGGCTGCGCTGGCAGGGTCACGGCGCACGCTGTACATGCATTTTCATGTGTTTCTGTCAATTTCAGTGTTTTTGGGCCCAAACTAGTGGCTTTTCATCAGAACCGATGCAGACTCACCCAACAGGCTCGGCTGCGCTGGCAGGGTCACGGCGCACACCGTACATGCATTTTCATGTGTTTCTGTCAATTTCAGTGTTATTGGGCCCAAACTAGTGGCTTTTCATCAGAACCGATGCAGACTCACCCTAAAGGCTCAGCTGCGCTGGCAGGGTCACGGTGCACACCGTACATGCATTTTCATGTGTTTCTGTCAATTTCAGTGTTATTGGGCCCAAACTAGTGGCTTTTCATCAGAACCGATGCAGACTCACCCCAAAGGCTCGGCTGCACTGGCAGGGTCACGGCGCACGCCGTACATGCATTTTCATGTGTTTCTGTCAATTTCAGTGTTTTTGGGCCCAAACTAGTGGCTTTTCATCAGAACCGATGCAGACTCACCCGAAAGGCTCGGCTGCGCTGGCAGGGTCACGGCGCACGCCGTACATGCATTTTCATGTGTTTCTGTCAATTTCAGTGTTTTTGGGCCCAAACTAGTGGCTTTTCATCAGAACCGATGCAGACTCACCCAAAAGGCTCGGCTGCGCTGGCAGGGTCACGGCGCACGCCGTACATGCATTTTCATGTGTTTTTGTCAATTTCAGTGTTATTGGGCCCAAACTAGTGGCTTTTCATCAGAACTGATGCAGACTCACCCAACAGGCTCGGCTGCGCTGGCAGGGTCACGGCGCACACCGTACATGCATTTTCATGTGTTTCTGTCAATTTCAGTGTTTTTGGGCCCAAACTAGTGGGTTTTCATCAGAACCGATGCAGACTCACCCAAAAGGCTCGGCTGCGCTGGCAGGGTCACGGCGCACGCTGTACATGCATTTTCATGTGTTTCTGTCAATTTCAGTGTTTTTGGGCCCAAACTAGTGGCTTTTCATCAGAACCGATGCAGACTCACCCAACAGGCTCGGCTGCGCTGGCAGGGTCACGGCGCACACCGTACATGCATTTTCATGTGTTTCTGTCAATTTCAGTGTTATTGGGCCCAAACTAGTGGCTTTTCATCAGAACCGATGCAGACTCACCCTAAAGGCTCAGCTGCGCTGGCAGGGTCACGGTGCACACCGTACATGCATTTTCATGTGTTTCTGTCAATTTCAGTGTTATTGGGCCCAAACTAGTGGCTTTTCATCAGAACCGATGCAGACTCACCCCAAAGGCTCGGCTGCACTGGCAGGGTCACGGCGCACGCCGTACATGCATTTTCATGTGTTTCTGTCAATTTCAGTGTTTTTGGGCCCAAACTAGTGGCTTTTCATCAGAACCGATGCAGACTCACCCGAAAGGCTCGGCTGCGCTGGCAGGGTCACGGCGCACGCCGTACATGCATTTTCATGTGTTTCTGTCAATTTCAGTGTTTTTGGGCCCAAACTAGTGGCTTTTCATCAGAACCGATGCAGACTCACCCAAAAGGCTCGGCTGCGCTGGCAGGGTCACGGCGCACGCCGTACATGCATTTTCATGTGTTTTTGTCAATTTCAGTGTTATTGGGCCCAAACTAGTGGCTTTTCATCAGAACTGATGCAGACTCACCCAACAGGCTCGGCTGCGCTGGCAGGGTCACGGCGCACACCGTACATGCATTTTCATGTGTTTCTGTCAATTTCAGTGTTTTTGGGCCCAAACTAGTGGCTTTTCATCAGAACCGATGCAGACTCACCCAAAAGGCTCGGCTGCGCTGGCAGGGTCACGGCGCACGCCGTACATGCATTTTCATGTGTTTCTGTCAATTTCAGTGTTATTGGGCCCAAACTAGTGGCTTTTCATCAGAACCGATGCAGACTCACCCAAAAGGCTCGGCTGCGCTGGCAGGGTCACGACACACGCCGTAAATGCATTTTCATGTGTTTCTGTCAATTTCAGTGTTATTGGGCCCAAACTAGTGGCTTTTCATCAGAACCGATGCAGACTCACCCAAAAGGCTCGGCTGCGCTGGCAGGGTCACGGCGCACGCCGTACATGCATTTTCATGTGTTTTTGTCAATTTCAGTGTTATTGGGCCCAAACTAGTGGCTTTTCATCAGAACCGATGCAGACTCACCCTAAAGGCTCGGCTGCGCTGGCAGGGTCACGGTGCACGCCGTACATGCATTTTCATGTGTTTCTGTCAATTTCAGTGTTATTGGGCCCAAACTAGTGGCTTTTCATCAGAACCGATGCAGACTCACCCTAAAGGCTCGTCTGCGCTGACAGGGTCACGGCGCACGCCGTACATGCATTTTCATGTGTTTCTGTCAATTTCAGTGTTATTGGGCCCAAACTAGTGGCTTTTCATCAGAACCGATGCAGACTCACCCTAAAGGCTCAGCTGCGCTGGCAGGGTCACGGTGCACACCGTACATGAATTTTCATGTGTTTCTGTCAATTTCAGTGTTATTGGGCCCAAACTAGTGGCTTTTCATCAGAACCGATGCAGACTCACCCCAAAGGCTCGGCTGCACTGGCAGGGTCACGGCGCACGCCGTACATGCATTTTCATGTGTTTCTGTCAATTTCAGTGTTTTTGGGCCCAAACTAGTGGCTTTTCATCGGAAGCGATGCAGACTCACCCGAAAGGCTCGGCTGCGCTGGCAGGGTCACGGCGCACGCCGTACATGCATTTTCATGTGTTTCTGTCAATTTCAGTGTTATTTGGCCCAAACTAGTGGCTTTTCATCACAACCGATGCAGACTCACCCAACAGGCTCGGCTGCGCTGGCAGGGTCACGGCGCATGCTGTACATGCATTTTCATGTGTTTCTGTCAATTTCAGTGTTTTTGGGCCCAAACTAGTGGCTTTTCATCATAAGCGATGCAGACTCACCCAAAAGTCTCGGCTGCGCTGGCAGGGTCACGGCGCACGCCGTACATGCATTTTCATGTGTTTCTGTCAATTTCAGTGTTATTGGGCCCAAACTAGTGGCTTTTCATCAGAACCGATGCAGACTCACCCAAAAGTCTCGGCTGCGCTGGCAGGGTCACGGCGCACGCCGTACATGCATTTTCATGTGTTTCTGTCAATTTCAGTGTTATTGGGCCCAAACTAGTGGCTTTTCATCAGAACCGAAGCAGACTCACCCTAAAGGCTCGTCTGCGCTGACAGGGTCACGGCGCACGCCGTACATGCATTTTCATGTGTTTCTGTCAATTTCAGTGTTATTGGGCCCAAACTAGTGGCTTTTCATCAGAACCGATGCAGACTCACCCTAAAGGCTCGGCTGCGCTGGCAGGGTCACGGTGCACACCGTACATGCATTTTCATGTGTTTCTGTCAATTTCAGTGTTTTTGGGCCCAAACTAGTGGCTTTTCATCAGAACCGAAGCAGACTCACCCTAAAGGCTCGTCTGCGCTGACAGGGTCACGGCGCACGCCGTACATGCATTTTCATGTGTTTCTGTCAATTTCAGTGTTATTGGGCCCAAACTAGTGGCTTTTCATCAGAACCGATGCAGACTCACCCTAAAGGCTCGGCTGCGCTGGCAGGGTCACGGTGCACACCGTACATGCATTTTCATGTGTTTCTGTCAATTTCAGTGTTTTTGGGCCCAAACTAGTGGCTTTTCATCAGAACCGATGCAGACTCACCCTAAAGGCTCGGCTGCGCTGGCAGGGTCACGGAGCACGCCGTACATGCATTTTCATGTGTTTCTGTCAATTTCAGTGTTATTGGGCCCAAACTAGTGGCTTTTCATCAGAACCGATGCAGACTCACCCAAAGGCTCGGCTGCGCTGGCAGGGTCACGGCGCACGCCGTACATGCATTTTCATGTGTTTCTGTCAATTTCAGTGTTTTTGGGCCCAAACTAGTGGCTTTTCATCAGAAGCGATGCAGATTCACCTAAAAGGCTCGGCTGCGCTGGCAGGGTCACGGCGCACGCCGTACATGCATTTTCATGTGTTTCTGTCAATTTCAGTGTTATTGGGCCCAAACTAGTGGCTTTTCATCAGAACAGATGCAGACTCACCCAAAGGCTCGGCTGCGCTGGCAGGGTCACGGCGCACACCGTACATGAATTTTCATGTGTTTCTGTCAATTTCAGTGTTTTTGGGCCCAAACTAGTGGCTTTTCATCAGAACCGATGCAGACTCACCCAACAGGCTCGGCTGCGCTGGCAGGGTCACGGCGCACGCCGTACATGCATTTTCATGTGTTTCTGTCAATTTCAGTGTTATTGGGCCCAAACTAGTGGCTTTTCATCAGAACCGATGCAGACTCACCCAAAAGTCTCGGCTGCGCTGGCAGGGTCACGGCGCACGCCGTACATGCATTTTCATGTGTTTCTGTCAATTTCAGTGTTATTGGGCCCAAACTAGTGGCTTTTCATCAGAACCGATGCAGACTCACCCAACATGCTCGGCTGCGCTGGCAGGGTCACGGCGCACACCGTACATGCATTTTCATGTGTTTCTGTCAATTTCAGTGTTTTTGGGCCCAAACTAGTGGCTTTTCATCAGAACCGATGCAGACTCACCCAAAAGGCTCGGCTGCGCTGGCAGGGTCACGGCGCACGCTGTACATGCATTTTCATGTGTTTCTGTCAATTTCAGTGTTTTTGGGCCCAAACTAGTGGCTTTTCATCAGAACCGATGCAGACTCACCCAACAGGCTCGGCTGCGCTGGCAGGGTCACGGCGCACACCGTACATGCATTTTCATGTGTTTCTGTCAATTTCAGTGTTATTGGGCCCAAACTAGTGGCTTTTCATCAGAACCGATGCAGACTCACCCTAAAGGCTCAGCTGCGCTGGCAGGGTCACGGTGCACACCGTACATGCATTTTCATGTGTTTCTGTCAATTTCAGTGTTATTGGGCCCAAACTAGTGGCTTTTCATCAGAACCGATGCAGACTCACCCCAAAGGCTCGGCTGCACTGGCAGGGTCACGGCGCACGCCGTACATGCATTTTCATGTGTTTCTGTCAATTTCAGTGTTTTTGGGCCCAAACTAGTGGCTTTTCATCGGAAGCGATGCAGACTCACCCGAAAGGCTCGGCTGCGCTGGCAGGGTCACGGCGCACGCCGTACATGCATTTTCATGTGTTTCTGTCAATTTCAGTGTTTTTGGGCCCAAACTAGTGGCTTTTCATCAGAACCGATGCAGACTCACCCAAAAGGCTCGGCTGCGCTGGCAGGGTCACGGCGCACGCCGTACATGCATTTTCATGTGTTTTTGTCAATTTCAGTGTTATTGGGCCCAAACTAGTGGCTTTTCATCAGAACTGATGCAGACTCACCCAACAGGCTCGGCTGCGCTGGCAGGGTCACGGCGCACACCGTACATGCATTTTCATGTGTTTCTGTCAATTTCAGTGTTTTTGGGCCCAAACTAGTGGCTTTTCATCAGAACCGATGCAGACTCACCCAAAAGGCTCGGCTGCGCTGGCAGGGTCACGGCGCACGCCGTACATGCATTTTCATGTGTTTCTGTCAATTTCAGTGTTATTGGGCCCAAACTAGTGGCTTTTCATCAGAACCGATGCAGACTCACCCAAAAGGCTCGGCTGCGCTGGCAGGGTCACGACGCACGCCGTAAATGCATTTTCATGTGTTTCTGTCAATTTCAGTGTTATTGGGCCCAAACTAGTGGCTTTTCATCAGAACCGATGCAGACTCACCCAAAAGGCTCGGCTGTGCTGGCAGGGTCACGGCGCACGCCGTACATGCATTTTCATGTGTTTTTGTCAATTTCAGTGTTATTGGGCCCAAACTAGTGGCTTTTCATCAGAACCGATGCAGACTCACCCAACAGGCTCGGCTGCGCTGGCAGGGTCACGGCGCACACCGTACATGCATTTTCATGTGTTTCTGTCAATTTCAGTGTTTTTGGGCCCAAACTAGTGGCTTTTCATCAGAACCGATGCAGACTCACCCAAAAGGCTCGGCTGCGCTGGCAGGGTCACGGCGCACGCCGTACATGCATTTTCATGTGTTTCTGTCAATTTCAGTGTTATTGGGCCCAAACTAGTGGCTTTTCATCAGAACCGATGCAGACTCACCCAAAAGGCTCGGCTGCGCTGGCAGGATCACGGCCTAAGCCGTACATGCATTTTCATGTGTTTCTGTCAATTTCAGTGTTATTGGGTCCAAACTAGTGGCTTTTCATCAGAACCAATGCAGACTCACCCTAAAGGCTCGGCTGCGCTGGCAGGGTCACGACGCACGCCGTAAATGCATTTTCATGTGTTTCTGTCAATTTCAGTGTTATTGGGCCCAAACTAGTGGCTTTTCATCAGAACCGATGCAGACTCACCCAAAAGGCTCGGCTGCGCTGGCAGGGTCACGGCGCACGCCGTACATGCATTTTCATGTGTTTCTGTCAATTTCAGTGTTATTGGGTCCAAACTAGTGGCTTTTCATCAGAACCGATGAAGACTCACCCGAAAGGCTCGGCTGCGCTGGCAGGGTCACGGCGCACGCCGTACAATGCATTTTCATGTGTTTCTGTCAATTTCAGTGTTATTGGGCCCAAACTAGTGGCTTTTCATCAGAACAGATGCAGACTCACCCAAAGGCTCGGCTGCGCTGGCAGGGTCACGGCGCACACCGTACATGAATTTTCATGTGTTTCTGTCAATTTCAGTGTTATTGGGCCCAAACTAGTGGCTTTTCATCAGAACCGATGCAGACTCACCCAACAGGCTCGGCTGCGCTGGCAGGGTCACGGCGCACGCCGTACATGCATTTTCATGTGTTTCTGTCAATTTCAGTGTTATTGGGCCCAAACTAGTGGCTTTTCATCAGAACCGATGCAGACTCACCCAAAAGTCTCGGCTGCGCTGGCAGGGTCACGGCGCACGCCGTACATGCATTTTCATGTGTTTCTGTCAATTTCAGTGTTATTGGGCCCAAACTAGTGGCTTTTCATCAGAACCGATGCAGACTCACCCAACATGCTCGGCTGCGCTGGCAGGGTCACGGCGCACACCGTACATGCATTTTCATGTGTTTCTGTCAATTTCAGTGTTTTTGGGCCCAAACTAGTGGCTTTTCATCAGAACCGATGCAGACTCACCCAAAAGGCTCGGCTGCGCTGGCAGGGTCACGGCGCACGCCGTACATGCATTTTCATGTGTTTCTGTCAATTTCAGTGTTATTGGGCCCAAACTAGTGGCTTTTCATCACAACCGATGCAGACTCACCCAACAGGCTCGGCTGCGCTGGCAGGGTCACGGCGCACACCGTACATGCATTTTCATGTGTTTCTGTCAATTTCAGTGTTATTGGGCCCAAACTAGTGGCTTTTCATCAGAACCGATGCAGACTCACCCTAAAGGCTCAGCTGCGCTGGCAGGGTCACGGTGCACACCGTACATGCATTTTCATGTGTTTCTGTCAATTTCAGTGTTATTGGGCCCAAACTAGTGGCTTTTCATCAGAACCGATGCAGACTCACCCCAAAGGCTCGGCTGCGCTGGCAGGGTCACGGCACACGCCGTACATGCATTTTCATGTGTTTCTGTCAATTTCAGTGTTTTTGGGCCCAAACTAGTGGCTTTTCATCAGAACCGATGCAGACTCACCCCAAAGGCTCGGCTGCACTGGCAGGGTCACGGCGCACGCCGTACATGCATTTTCATGTGTTTCTGTCAATTTCAGTGTTTTTGGGCCCAAACTAGTGGCTTTTCATCAGAAGCGATGCAGACTCACCTAAAAGGCTCGGCTGCGCTGGCAGGGTCACGGCGCACGCCGTACATGCATTTTCATGTGTTTCTGTCAATTTCAGTGTTATTGGGCCCAAACTAGTGGCTTTTCATCAGAACCGATGCAGACTCACCCAAAGGCTCGGCTGCGCTGACAGGGTCACGGCGCACGCCGTACATGAATTTTCATGTGTTTCTGTCAATTTCAGTGTTATTGGGCCCAAACTAGTGGCTTTTCATCAGAACCGATGCAGACTCACCCTAAAGGCTCGGCTGCGCTGGCAGGGTCACGACGCACGCCGTACATGCATTTTCATGTGTTTCTGTCAATTTCAGTGTTATTGGGCCCAAACTAGTGGCTTTTCATCAGAACCGATGCAGACTCACCCAAAAGGCTCGGCTGCGCTGGCAGGGTCATGGCGCAAGCCGTACATGCATTTTCATGTGTTTCTGTCAATTTCAGTGTTATTTGGCCCAAACTAGTGGCTTTTCATCAGAACCGATGCAGACTCACCCAACAGGCTCGGCTGCGCTGGCAGGGTCACGGCGCACGCCGTACATGCATTTTCATGTGTTTCTGTCAATTTCAGTGTTTTTGGGCCCAAACTAGTGGCTTTTCATCAGAAGCGATGCAGACTCACCCAAAAGTCTCGGCTGCGCTGGCAGGGTCACGGCGCACGCCGTACATGCATTTTCATGTGTTTCTGTCAATTTCAGTGTTATTGGGCCCAAACTAGTGGCTTTTCATCAGAACCGATGCAGACTCACCCAAAAGTCTCGGCTGCGCTGGCAGGGTCACGGCGCACGCCGTACATGCATTTTCATGTGTTTCTGTCAATTTCAGTGTTATTGGGCCCAAACTAGTGGCTTTTCATCAGAACCGATGCAGACTCACCCAAAAGGCTCGGCTGCGCTGGCAGGGTCACGGCCTAAGCCGTACATGCATTTTCATGTGTTTCTGTCAATTTCAGTGTTATTGGGCCCAAACTAGTGGCTTTTCATCAGAACCGATGCAGACTCACCCAACAGGCTCGGCTGCGCTGGCAGGTTCACCGTGCACACCGTACATGCATTTTCATGTGTTTCTGTCAATTTCAGTGTTATTGGGCCCAAACTAGTGGCTTTTCATCAGAACCGATGCAGACTCACCCCAAAGGCTCGGCTGCGCTGGCAGGGTCACGGCGCACGCCGTACATGCATTTTCATGTGTTTCTGTCAATTTCAGTGTTTTTGGGCCCAAACTAGTGGCTTTTCATCGGAAGCGATGCAGACTCACCCGAAAGGCTCGGCTGCGCTGGCAGGGTCACGGCGCACGCCGTACATGCATTTTCATGTGTTTCTGTCAATTTCAGTGTTTTTGGGCAAAACTAGTGGCTTTTCATCAGAACCGATGCAGACTCAAACAAAAGTCTCGGCTGCGCTGGCAGGGTCACGGCGCACACCGTACATGCATTTTCATGTGTTTCTGTCAATTTCAGTGTTTTTGGGCCCAAACTAGTGGCTTTTCATCAGAACCGATGCAGACTCACCCGAAAGGCTCGGCTGCGCTGGCAGGGTCACGGCGCACGCCCTACATGCATTTTCATGTGTTTCTGTCAATTTCAGTGTTTTTGGGCAAAACTAGTGGCTTTTCATCAGAACCGATGCAGACTCACCCAACAGGCTCGGCTGCGCTGGCAGGGTCACGGCGCACACCGTACATGCATTTTCATGTGTTTCTGTCAATTTCAGTGTTTTTGGGCCCAAACTAGTGGCTTTTCATCAGAACCGATGCAGACTCACCCAAAAGGCTCGGCTGCGCTGGCAGGGTCACGGCGCACGCCGTACATGCATTTTCATGTGTTTTTGTCAATTTCAGTGTTATTGGGCCCAAACTAGTGGCTTTTCATCAGAACCGATGCAGACTCACCCAACAGGCTCGGCTGCGCTGGCAGGGTCACGGCGCACACCGTACATGCATTTTCATGTGTTTCTGTCAATTTCAGTGTTTTTGGGCCCAAACTAGTGGCTTTTCATCAGAACCGATGCAGACTCACCCAAAAGGCTCGGCTGCGCTGGCAGGGTCACGGCGCACGCCGTACATGCATTTTCATGTGTTTCTGTCAATTTCAGTGTTATTGGGCCCAAACTAGTGGCTTTTCATCAGAACCGATGCAGACTCACCCAACAGGCTCGGCTGCGCTGGCAGGGTCACAGCGCACACCGTACATGCATTTTCATGTGTTTCTGTCAATTTCAGTGTTATTGGGCCCAAACTAGTGGCTTTTCATCAGAACCGATGCAGACTCACCCCAAAGGCTCGGCTGTGCTGGCAGGGTCACGGCGCACGCCGTACATGCATTTTCATGTGTTTCTGTCAATTTCAGTGTTATTGGGCCCAAACTAGTGGCTTTTCATCAGAACCGATGCAGACTCACCCCAAAGGCTCGGCTGCGCTGGCAGGGTTACGGCGCACGCCATACATGCATTTTCATGTGTTTCTGTCAATTTCAGTGTTTTTGGGCCCAAACTAGTGGCTTTTCATCAGAACCGATGCAGACTCACCCAAAAGGCTCGGCTGCGCTGGCAGGGTCACGGCGCACGCCGTACATGCATTTTCATGTGTTTCTGTCAATTTCAGTGCTATTGGGCCCAAACTAGTGGCTTTTCATCAGAACCGATGCAGACTCACCCAAAAGTCTCGGCTGCGCTGGCAGGGTCACGGCGCACGCCGTACATGCATTTTCATGTGTTTCTGTCAATTTCAGTGTTATTGGGCCCAAACTAGTGGCTTTTCATCAGAACCGATGCAGACTCACCCAAAAGGCTCGGCTGCGCTGGCAGGGTCACGGCGCACGCCGTACATGCATTTTCATGTGTTTCTGTCAATTTCAGTGTTATTGGGTCCAAACTAGTGGCTTTTCATCAGAACCGATGCAGACTCACCCTAAAGGCTCGGCTGCGCTGGCAGGGTCACGACGCACGCCGTAAATGCATTTTCATGTGTTTCTGTCAATTTCAGTGTTATTGGGCCCAAACTAGTGGCTTTTCATCAGAACCGATGCAGACTCACCCAAAAGGCTCGGCTGCGCTGGCAGGGTCACGGCGCACGCCGTACATGCATTTTCATGTGTTTCTGTCAATTTCAGTGTTATTGGGTCCAAACTAGTGGCTTTTCATCAGAACCGATGCAGACTCACCCGAAAGGCTCGGCTGCGCTGGCAGGGTCACGGCGCACGCCGTACATGCATTTTCATGTGTTTCTGTCAATTTCAGTGTTATTGGGCCCAAACTAGTGGCTTTTCATCAGAACCGATGCAGACTCACCCAAAAGTCTCGGCTGCGCTGGCAGGGTCACGGCGCACGCCGTAAATGCATTTTCATGTGTTTCTGTCAATTTCAGTGTTACTGGGCCCAAACAAGTCTCTTTTCATCAGAACCGATGCAGACTCACCCAAAAGGCTCGGCTGCGCTGGCAGGGTCACGGCCTAAGCCGTACATGCATTTTCATGTGTTTCTGTCAATTTCAGTGTTATTCGGTCCAAACTAGTGGCTTTTCATCAGAACCGATGCAGACTCACCCCAAAGGCTCGGCTGCGCTGGCAGGGTCACGGCCTAAGCCGTACATGCATTTTCATGTGTTTCTGTCAATTTCAGTGTTATTGGGCCCAAACTAGTGGCTTTTCATCAGAACCGATGCAGACTCACCCAAAAGGTTCGGCTGCGCTGGCAGGGTCACGGCGCACGCCGTACATGCATTTTCATGTGTTTCTGTCAATTTCAGTGTTATTGGGCCCAAACTAGTGGCTTTTCATCAGAACCGATGCAGACTCACCCCAAAGGCTCGGCTGCGCTGGCAGGGTCACGGCGCACGCCGTACATGTATTTTCATGTGTTTCTGTCAATTTCAGTGTTATTGGGCCCAAACTAGTGGCTTTTCATCAGAACCGATGCAGACTCACCCGAAAGGCTCGGCTGCGCTGGCAGGGTCACGGCGCACGCCGTACATGCATTTTCATGTGTTTCTGTCAATTTCAGTGTTATTGGGCCCAAACTAGTGGCTTTTCATCAGAACCGATGCAGACTCACCCAAAAGGCTCGGCTGCGCTGGCTGAGTCACGGCGCACGCCGTACATGCATTTTCATGTGTTTCTGTCAATTTCAGTGTTATTGGGCCCAAACTAGTGGCTTTTCATCAGAACCGATGCAGACTCACCCAAAAGTCTCGGCTGCGCTGGCAGGGTCACGGCGCACGCCGCACATGCATTTTCATGTGTTTCTGTCAATTTCAGTGTTATTTGGCCCAAACTAGTGGCTTTTCATCAGAACCGATGCAGACTCACCCAAAAGGCTCGGCTGCGCTGGCAGGGTCACGGCGCACGCCGTACATGCATTTTCATGTGTTTCTGTCAATTTCAGTGTTTTTGGGCCCAAACTAGTGGCTTTTCATCAGAACCGATGCAGACTCACCCAAAAGGCTCGGCTGCGCTGGCAGGGTCACGGCGCACGCCGTACATGCATTTTCATGTGTTTCTGTCAATTTCAGTGTTATTTGGCCCAAACTAGTGGCTTTTCATCAGAACCGATGCAGACTCACCCAAAAGTCTCGGCTGCGCTGGCAGGGTCACGGCGCACGCCGTACATGCATTTTCATGTGTTTCTGTCAATTTCAGTGTTATTGGGTCCAAACTAGTGGCTTTTCATCAGAACCGATGCAGACTCACCCCAAAGGCTCGGCTGCGCTGGCAGGGTCACGGACTAAGCCGTACATGCATTTTCATGTGTTTCTGTCAATTTCAGTGTTATTGGGCCCAAACTAGTGGCTTTTCATCAGAACCGATGCAGACTCACCCAAAAGTCTCGGCTGCGCTGGCAGGGTCACGGCGCACGCCGTACATGCATTTTCATGTGTTTCTGTCAATTTCAGTGTTACTGGGCCCAAACTAGTCTCTTTTCATCAGAACCGATGCAGACTCACCCAAAAGGCTCGGCTGTGCTGGCAGGGTCACGGCCTAAGCCGTACATGCATTTTCATGTGTTTCTGTCAATTTCAGTGTTATTCGGTCCAAACTAGTGGCTTTTCATCAGAACCGATGCAGACTCACCCCAAAGGCTCGGCTGCGCTGGCAGGGTCACGGCCTAAGCCGTACATGCATTTTCATGTGTTTCTGTCAATTTCAGTGTTATTGGGCCCAAACTAGTGGCTTTTCATCAGAACCGATGCAGACTCACCCAAAAGGTTCGGCTGCGCTGGCAGGGTCACGGCGCACGCCGTACATGCATTTTCATGTGTTTCTGTCAATTTCAGTGTTATTGGGCCCAAACTAGTGGCTTTTCATCAGAACCGATGCAGACTCACCCTATAGGCTCGGCTGTGCTGGCAGGGTCACGGCGCACACCGTACATGCATTTTCGTGTGTTTCTGTCAATTTCAGTGTTATTGGGCCCAAACTAGTGGCTTTTCATCAGAACCGATGCAGACTCACCCTATAGGCTCGGCTGCGCTGGCAGGGTCACGGCCTAAGCCGTACATGCATTTTCATGTGTTTCTGTCAATTTCAGTGTTATTGGGCCCAAACTAGTGGCTTTTCATCAGAACCGATGCAGACTCACCCAAAAGGCTCGGCTGCGCTGGCAGGGTCACGGCGCACGCCGTACATGCATTTTCATGTGTTTCTGTCAATTTCAGTGTTATTGGGCCCAAACTAGTGGCTTTTCATCAGAACCGATGCAGACTCACCCCAAAGGCTCGGCTGCGCTGGCAGGGTCACGGCGCACGCCGTACATGTATTTTCATGTGTTTCTGTCAATTTCAGTGTTATTGGGCCCAAACTAGTGGCTTTTCATCAGAACCGATGCAGACTCACCCTAAAGGCTCGGCTGCGCTGGCAGGGTCACGGCGCACGCCGTACATGCATTTTCATGTGTTTCTGTCAATTTCAGTGTTATTGGGCCCAAACTAGTGGCTTTTCATCAGAACCGATGCAGACTCACCCCAAAGGCTCGGCTGCGCAGGGTCACGGCGCACGCCGTACATGCATTTTCATGTGTTTCTGTCAATTTCAGTGTTATTGGGCCCAAACTAGTCGCTTTTCATCAGAACCGATGCAGACTCACCCAAAAGGCTCGGCTGCGCTGGCAGGGTCACGGCCTAAGCCGTACATGCATTTTCATGTGTTTCTGTCAATTTCAGTGTTATTGGGTCCAAACTAGTGGCTTTTCATCAGAACCGATGCAGACTCACCCAAAAGTCTCGGCTGCGCTGGCAGGGTCACGGCGCACACCGTACATGCATTTTCATGTGTTTCTGTCAATTTCAGTGTTAATGGGCCCAAACTAGTGGCTTTTCATCAGAACCGATGCAGACTCACCCAAAAGGCTCGGCTGCACTGGCAGGGTCACGGCGCACGCCGTACATGCATTTTCATGTGTTTCTGTCAATTTCAGTGTTTTTGGGCCCAAACTAGTGGCTTTTCATCAGAAGCGATGCAGACTCACCCTAAAGGCTCGGCTGCGCTGGCAGGGTCACGGCGCACGCCGTACATGCATTTTCATGTGTTTCTGTCAATTTCAGTGTTTTTGGGCCCAAACTAGTGGCTTTTCATCAGAAGCGATGCAGACTCACCCGAAAGGCTCGGCTGCGCTGGCAGGGTCACGGCGCACGCCGTACATGCATTTTCATGTGTTTCTGTCAATTTCAGTGTTTTTGGGCCCAAACTACTGGCTTTTCATCAGAACCGATGCAGACTCACCCTAAAGGCTCGGCTGCGCTGGCAGGGTCATGGCGCAAGCCGTACATGCATTTTCATGTGTTTCTGTCAATTTCAGTGTTATTTGGCCCAAACTACTGGCTTTTCATCAGAACCGATGCAGACTCACCCTAAAGGCTCGGCTGCGCTGGCAGGGTCACGGCTCACGCCGTACATGCATTTTCATGTGTTTCTGTCAATTTCAGTGTTATTGGGCCCAGACTAGTGGCTTTTCATCAGAACCGATGCAGACTCACCCAAAAGGCTCGGCTGCGCTGGCAGGGTCACGGCGCACGCCGTACATGCATTTTCATGTGTTTCTGTCAATTTCAGTGTTATTGGGCCCAAACTATTGGCTTTTCATCAGAACCGATGCAGACTCACCCAAAAGTCTCGGCTGCGCTGGCAGGGTCACGGCGCACGCCGTACATGCATTTTTATGTGTTTCTGTCAATTTCAGTGTTATTGGGCCCAAACTAGTGGCTTTTCATCAGAACCGATGCAGACTCACCCAAAAGGCTCGGCTGCGCTGGCAGGGTCACAGCCTAAGCCGTACATGCATTTTCATGTGTTTCTGTCAATTTCAGTGTTATTGGGTCCAAACTAGTGGCTTTTCATCAGAACCGATGCAGACTCACCCCAAAGGCTCGGCTGCGCTGGCAGGGTCACGGACTAAGCCGTACATGCATTTTCATGTGTTTCTGTCAATTTCAGTGTTATTGGGCCCAAACTAGTGGCTTTTCATCAGAACCGATGCAGACTCACCCAAAAGTCTCGGCTGCGCTGGCAGGGTCACGGCGCACGCCGTACATGCATTTTCATGTGTTTCTGTCAATTTCAGTGTTACTGGGCCCAAACTAGTCTCTTTTCATCAGAACCGATGCAGACTCACCCAAAAGGCTCGGCTGTGCTGGCAGGGTCACGGCCTAAGCCGTACATGCATTTTCATGTGTTTCTGTCAATTTCAGTGTTATTCGGTCCAAACTAGTGGCTTTTCATCAGAACCGATGCAGACTCACCCCAAAGGCTCGGCTGCGCTGGCAGGGTCACGGCCTAAGCCGTACATGCATTTTCATGTGTTTCTGTCAATTTCAGTGTTATTGGGCCCAAACTAGTGGCTTTTCATCAGAACCGATGCAGACTCACCCAAAAGGTTCGGCTGCGCTGGCAGGGTCACGGCGCACGCCGTACATGCATTTTCATGTGTTTCTGTCAATTTCAGTGTTATTGGGCCCAAACTAGTGGCTTTTCATCAGAACCGATGCAGACTCACCCTATAGGCTCGGCTGTGCTGGCAGGGTCACGGCGCACACCGTACATGCATTTTCGTGTGTTTCTGTCAATTTCAGTGTTATTGGGCCCAAACTAGTGGCTTTTCATCAGAACCGATGCAGACTCACCCTATAGGCTCGGCTGCGCTGGCAGGGTCACGGCCTAAGCCGTACATGCATTTTCATGTGTTTCTGTCAATTTCAGTGTTATTGGGCCCAAACTAGTGGCTTTTCATCAGAACCGATGCAGACTCACCCAAAAGGCTCGGCTGCGCTGGCAGGGTCACGGCGCACGCCGTACATGCATTTTCATGTGTTTCTGTCAATTTCAGTGTTATTGGGCCCAAACTAGTGGCTTTTCATCAGAACCGATGCAGACTCACCCCAAAGGCTCGGCTGCGCTGGCAGGGTCACGGCGCACGCCGTACATGTATTTTCATGTGTTTCTGTCAATTTCAGTGTTATTGGGCCCAAACTAGTGGCTTTTCATCAGAACCGATGCAGACTCACCCTAAAGGCTCGGCTGCGCTGGCAGGGTCACGGCGCACGCCGTACATGCATTTTCATGTGTTTCTGTCAATTTCAGTGTTATTGGGCCCAAACTAGTGGCTTTTCATCAGAACCGATGCAGACTCACCCCAAAGGCTCGGCTGCGCAGGGTCACGGCGCACGCCGTACATGCATTTTCATGTGTTTCTGTCAATTTCAGTGTTATTGGGCCCAAACTAGTCGCTTTTCATCAGAACCGATGCAGACTCACCCAAAAGGCTCGGCTGCGCTGGCAGGGTCACGGCCTAAGCCGTACATGCATTTTCATGTGTTTCTGTCAATTTCAGTGTTATTGGGTCCAAACTAGTGGCTTTTCATCAGAACCGATGCAGACTCACCCAAAAGTCTCGGCTGCGCTGGCAGGGTCACGGCGCACACCGTACATGCATTTTCATGTGTTTCTGTCAATTTCAGTGTTAATGGGCCCAAACTAGTGGCTTTTCATCAGAACCGATGCAGACTCACCCAAAAGGCTCGGCTGCACTGGCAGGGTCACGGCGCACGCCGTACATGCATTTTCATGTGTTTCTGTCAATTTCAGTGTTTTTGGGCCCAAACTAGTGGCTTTTCATCAGAAGCGATGCAGACTCACCCTAAAGGCTCGGCTGCGCTGGCAGGGTCACGGCGCACGCCGTACATGCATTTTCATGTGTTTCTGTCAATTTCAGTGTTTTTGGGCCCAAACTAGTGGCTTTTCATCAGAAGCGATGCAGACTCACCCGAAAGGCTCGGCTGCGCTGGCAGGGTCACGGCGCACGCCGTACATGCATTTTCATGTGTTTCTGTCAATTTCAGTGTTTTTGGGCCCAAACTACTGGCTTTTCATCAGAACCGATGCAGACTCACCCTAAAGGCTCGGCTGCGCTGGCAGGGTCATGGCGCAAGCCGTACATGCATTTTCATGTGTTTCTGTCAATTTCAGTGTTATTTGGCCCAAACTACTGGCTTTTCATCAGAACCGATGCAGACTCACCCTAAAGGCTCGGCTGCGCTGGCAGGGTCACGGCTCACGCCGTACATGCATTTTCATGTGTTTCTGTCAATTTCAGTGTTATTGGGCCCAGACTAGTGGCTTTTCATCAGAACCGATGCAGACTCACCCAAAAGGCTCGGCTGCGCTGGCAGGGTCACGGCGCACGCCGTACATGCATTTTCATGTGTTTCTGTCAATTTCAGTGTTATTGGGCCCAAACTATTGGCTTTTCATCAGAACCGATGCAGACTCACCCAAAAGTCTCGGCTGCGCTGGCAGGGTCACGGCGCACGCCGTACATGCATTTTTATGTGTTTCTGTCAATTTCAGTGTTATTGGGCCCAAACTAGTGGCTTTTCATCAGAACCGATGCAGACTCACCCAAAAGGCTCGGCTGCGCTGGCAGGGTCACAGCCTAAGCCGTACATGCATTTTCATGTGTTTCTGTCAATTTCAGTGTTAATGGGCCCAAACTAGTGGCTTTTCATCAGAACCGATGCAGACTCACCCAAAAGTCTCGGCTGCGCTGGCAGGGTCACGGCGCACGCCGTAGATGCATTTTCATGTGTTTCTGTCAATTTCAGTGTTATTGGGTCCAAACTAGTGGCTTTTCATCAGAACCGATGCAGACTCACCCTAAAGGCTCGGCTGCGCTGGCAGGGTCACGGACTAAGCCGTACATGCATTTTCATGTGTTTCTGTCAATTTCAGTGTTATTGGGCCCAAACTAGTGGCTTTTCATCAGAACCGATGCAGACTCACCCAAAAGTCTCGGTTGCGCTGGCAGGGTCACGGCGCACGCCGTACATGCATTTTCATGTGTTTCTGTCAATTTCAGTGTTACTGGGCCCAAACTAGTCTCTTTTCATCAGAACCGATGCAGACTCACCCAAAAGGCTCGGCTGCGCTGGCAGGGTCACGGCCTAAGCCGTACATGCATTTTCATGTGTTTCTGTCAATTTCAGTGTTATTCGGTCCAAACTAGTGGCTTTTCATCAGAACCGATGCAGACTCACCCCAAAGGCTCGGCTGCGCTGGCAGGGTCACGGCCTAAGCCGTACATGCATTTTCATGTGTTTCTGTCAATTTCAGTGTTATTGGGCCCAAACTAGTGGCTTTTCATCAGAACCGATGCAGACTCACCCAAAAGGTTCGGCTGCGCTGGCAGGGTCACGGCGCACGCCGTACATGCATTTTCATGTGTTTCTGTCAATTTCAGTGTTATTGGGCCCAAACTAGTGGCTTTTCATCAGAACCGATGCAGACTCACCCTATAGGCTCGGCTGTGCTGGCAGGGTCACGGCGCACACCGTACATGCATTTTCGTGTGTTTCTGTCAATTTCAGTGTTATTGGGCCCAAACTAGTGGCTTTTCATCAGAACCGATGCAGACTCACCCTATAGGCTCGGCTGCGCTGGCAGGGTCACGGCCTAAGCCGTACATGCATTTTCATGTGTTTCTGTCAATTTCAGTGTTATTGGGCCCAAACTAGTGGCTTTTCATCAGAACCGATGCAGACTCACCCAAAAGGCTCGGCTGCGCTGGCAGGGTCACGGCTCACGCCGTACATGCATTTTCATGTGTTTCTGTCAATTTCAGTGTTATTGGGCCCAAACTAGTGGCTTTTCATCAGAACCGATGCAGACTCACCCCAAAGGCTCGGCTGCGCTGGCAGGGTCACGGCGCACGCCGTACATGTATTTTCATGTGTTTCTGTCAATTTCAGTGTTATTGGGCCCAAACTAGTGGCTTTTCATCAGAACCGATGCAGACTCACCCGAAAGGCTCGGCTGCGCTGGCAGGGTCACGGCGCACGCCGTACATGCATTTTCATGTGTTTCTGTCAATTTCAGTGTTATTGGGCCCAAACTAGTGGCTTTTCATCAGAACCGATGCAGACTCACCCAAAAGGCTCGGCTGCGCTGGCTGAGTCACGGCGCACGCCGTACATGCATTTTCATGTGTTTCTGTCAATTTCAGTGTTATTGGGCCCAAACTAGTGGCTTTTCATCAGAACCGATGCAGACTCACCCAAAAGTCTCGGCTGCGCTGGCAGGGTCACGGCGCACGCCGCACATGCATTTTCATGTGTTTCTGTCAATTTCAGTGTTATTTGGCTCAAACTAGTGGCTTTTCATCAGAACCGATGCAGACTCACCCAAAAGGCTCGGCTGCGCTGGCAGGGTCACGGCGCACGCCGTACATGCATTTTCATGTGTTTCTGTCAATTTCAGTGTTTTTGGGCCCAAACTAGTGGCTTTTCATCAGAACCGATGCAGACTCACCCAAAAGGCTCGGCTGCGCTGGCAGGGTCACGGCGCACGCCGTACATGCATTTTCATGTGTTTCTGTCAATTTCAGTGTTATTTGGCCCAAACTAGTGGCTTTTCATCAGAACCGATGCAGACTCACCCAAAAGTCTCGGCTGCGCTGGCAGGGTCACGGCGCACGCCGTACATGCATTTTCATGTGTTTCTGTCAATTTCAGTGTTATTGGGTCCAAACTAGTGGCTTTTCATCAGAACCGATGCAGACTCACCCCAAAGGCTCGGCTGCGCTGGCAGGGTCACGGACTAAGCCGTACATGCATTTTCATGTGTTTCTGTCAATTTCAGTGTTATTGGGCCCAAACTAGTGGCTTTTCATCAGAACCGATGCAGACTCACCCAAAAGTCTCGGCTGCGCTGGCAGGGTCACGGCGCACGCCGTACATGCATTTTCATGTGTTTCTGTCAATTTCAGTGTTACTGGGCCCAAACTAGTCTCTTTTCATCAGAACCGATGCAGACTCACCCAAAAGGCTCGGCTGTGCTGGCAGGGTCACGGCCTAAGCCGTACATGCATTTTCATGTGTTTCTGTCAATTTCAGTGTTATTCGGTCCAAACTAGTGGCTTTTCATCAGAACCGATGCAGACTCACCCCAAAGGCTCGGCTGCGCTGGCAGGGTCACGGCCTAAGCCGTACATGCATTTTCATGTGTTTCTGTCAATTTCAGTGTTATTGGGCCCAAACTAGTGGCTTTTCATCAGAACCGATGCAGACTCACCCAAAAGGTTCGGCTGCGCTGGCAGGGTCACGGCGCACGCCGTACATGCATTTTCATGTGTTTCTGTCAATTTCAGTGTTATTGGGCCCAAACTAGTGGCTTTTCATCAGAACCGATGCAGACTCACCCTATAGGCTCGGCTGTGCTGGCAGGGTCACGGCGCACACCGTACATGCATTTTCGTGTGTTTCTGTCAATTTCAGTGTTATTGGGCCCAAACTAGTGGCTTTTCATCAGAACCGATGCAGACTCACCCTATAGGCTCGGCTGCGCTGGCAGGGTCACGGCCTAAGCCGTACATGCATTTTCATGTGTTTCTGTCAATTTCAGTGTTATTGGGCCCAAACTAGTGGCTTTTCATCAGAACCGATGCAGACTCACCCAAAAGGCTCGGCTGCGCTGGCAGGGTCACGGCGCACGCCGTACATGCATTTTCATGTGTTTCTGTCAATTTCAGTGTTATTGGGCCCAAACTAGTGGCTTTTCATCAGAACCGATGCAGACTCACCCCAAAGGCTCGGCTGCGCTGGCAGGGTCACGGCGCACGCCGTACATGTATTTTCATGTGTTTCTGTCAATTTCAGTGTTATTGGGCCCAAACTAGTGGCTTTTCATCAGAACCGATGCAGACTCACCCTAAAGGCTCGGCTGCGCTGGCAGGGTCACGGCGCACGCCGTACATGCATTTTCATGTGTTTCTGTCAATTTCAGTGTTATTGGGCCCAAACTAGTGGCTTTTCATCAGAACCGATGCAGACTCACCCCAAAGGCTCGGCTGCGCAGGGTCACGGCGCACGCCGTACATGCATTTTCATGTGTTTCTGTCAATTTCAGTGTTATTGGGCCCAAACTAGTGGCTTTTCATCAGAACCGATGCAGACTCACCCAAAAGGCTCGGCTGCGCTGGCAGGGTCACGGCCTAAGCCGTACATGCATTTTCATGTGTTTCTGTCAATTTCAGTGTTATTGGGTCCAAACTAGTGGCTTTTCATCAGAACCGATGCAGACTCACCCAAAAGTCTCGGCTGCGCTGGCAGGGTCACGGCGCACACCGTACATGCATTTTCATGTGTTTCTGTCAATTTCAGTGTTAATGGGCCCAAACTAGTGGCTTTTCATCAGAACCGATGCAGACTCACCCAAAAGGCTCGGCTGCACTGGCAGGGTCACGGCGCACGCCGTACATGCATTTTCATGTGTTTCTGTCAATTTCAGTGTTTTTGGGCCCAAACTAGTGGCTTTTCATCAGAAGCGATGCAGACTCACCCTAAAGGCTCGGCTGCGCTGGCAGGGTCACGGCACACGCCGTACATGCATTTTCATGTGTTTCTGTCAATTTCAGTGTTTTTGGGCCCAAACTAGTGGCTTTTCATCAGAAGCGATGCAGACTCACCCGAAAGGCTCGGCTGCGCTGGCAGGGTCACGGCGCACGCCGTACATGCATTTTCATGTGTTTCTGTCAATTTCAGTGTTTTTGGGCCCAAACTAGTGGCTTTTCATCAGAACCGATGCAGACTCACCCGAAAGGCTCGGCTGCGCTGGCAGGGTCATGGCGCAAGCCGTACATGCATTTTCATGTGTTTCTGTCAATTTCAGTGTTATTTGGCCCAAACTACTGGCTTTTCATCAGAACCGATGCAGACTCACCCTAAAGGCTCGGCTGCGCTGGCAGGGTCACGGCTCACGCCGTACATGCATTTTCATGTGTTTCTGTCAATTTCAGTGTTATTGGGCCCAGACTAGTGGCTTTTCATCAGAACCGATGCAGACTCACCCAAAAGGCTCGGCTGCGCTGGCAGGGTCACGGCGCACGCCGTACATGCATTTTCATGTGTTTCTGTCAATTTCAGTGTTATTGGGCCCAAACTATTGGCTTTTCATCAGAACCGATGCAGACTCACCCAAAAGGCTCGGCTGGGCTGGCAGGGTCACGGCGCACGCCGTACATGCGTTTTCATGTGTTTCTGTCAATTTCAGTGTTTTTGGGCCCAAACTAGTGGCTTTTCATCAGAAGCGATGCAGACTCACCCGAAAGGCTTGGCTGCGCTGGCAGGGTCATGGCGCACGCCGTACATGCATTTTCATGTGTTTCTGTCAATTTCAGTGTTATTTGGCCCAAACTACTGGCTTTTCATCAGAACCGATGCAGACTCACCCAAAAGTCTCGGCTGCGCTGGCAGGGTCACGGCTCACGCCGTACATGCATTTTCATGTGTTTCTGTCAATTTCAGTGTTTTTGGGCCCAGACTAGTGGCTTTTCATCAGAACCGATGCAGACTCACCCAAAAGGCTCGGCTGCGCTGGCAGGGTCACGGCGCACGCCGTACATGCATTTTCATGTGTTTCTGTCAATTTCAGTGTTATTGGGCCCAAACTAGTGGCTTTTCATCAGAACCGATGCAGACTCACCCCAAAGGCTCGGCTGCGCTGGCAGGGTCACAGCCTAAGCCGTACATGCATTTTCATGTGTTTCTGTCAATTTCAGTGTTATTGGGCCCAAACTAGTGGCTTTTCATCAGAACCGATGCAGACTCACCCAAAAGGTTCGGCTGCGCTGGCAGGGTCACGGCGCACGCCGTACATGCATTTTCATGTGTTTCTGTCAATTTCAGTGTTATTGGGCCCAAACTAGTGGCTTTTCATCAGAACCGATGCAGACTCACCCTATAGGCTCGGCTGTGCTGGCAGGGTCACGGCGCACGCCGTACATGCATTTTCATGTGTTTCTGTCAATTTCAGTGTTATTGGGCCCAAACTAGTGGCTTTTCATCAGAACCGATGCAGACTCACCCAAAAGGCTCGGCTGCGCTGGCAGGGTCACGGCGCACGCCGTACATGCATTTTCATGTGTTTCTGTCAATTTCAGTGTTATTGGGCCCAAACTAGTGGCTTTTCATCAGAACCGATGCAGACTCACCCAAAAGGCTCGGCTGCGCAGGGTCACGGCGCACGCCGTACATGCATTTTCATGTGTTTCTGTCAATTTCAGTGTTATTGGGCCCAAACTAGTGGCTTTTCATCAGAACCGATGCAGACTCACCCAAAAGGCTCGGCTGCGCTGGCAGGGTCACGGCCTAAGCCGTACATGCATTTTCATGTGTTTCTGTCAATTTCAGTGTTATTGGGTCCAAACTAGTGGCTTTTCATCAGAACCGATGCAGACTCACCCAAAAGTCTCGGCTGCGCTGGCAGGGTCACGGCGCACGCCGTACATGCATTTTCATGTGTTTCTGTCAATTTCACTGTTAATGGGCCCAAACTAGTGGCTTTTCATCAGAACCGATGCAGACTCACCCGAAAGGCTCGGCTGCGCTGGCAGGGTCATGGCGCAAGCCGTACATGCATTTTCATGTGTTTCTGTCAATTTCAGTGTTATTTGGCCCAAACTACTGGCTTTTCATCAGAACCGATGCAGACTCACCCTAAAGGCTCGGCTGCGCTGGCAGGGTCACGGCTCACGCCGTACATGCATTTTCATGTGTTTCTGTCAATTTCAGTGTTATTGGGCCCAAACTAGTGGCTTTTCATCAGAACCGATGCAGACTCACCCAAAAGGCTCGGCTGCGCTGGCAGGGTCACGGCGCACGCCGTACATGCATTTTCATGTGTTTCTGTCAATTTCAGTGTTATTGGGCCCAAACTAGTGGCTTTTCATCAGAACCGATGCAGACTCACCCAAAAGGCTCGGCTGCGCTGGCAGGGTCACGGCCTAAGCCGTACATGCATTTTCATGTGTTTCTGTCAATTTCAGTGTTATTGGGTCCAAACTAGTGGCTTTTCATCAGAACCGATGCAGACTCACCCAAAAGTCTCGGCTGCGCTGGCAGGGTCATGGCGCACGCCGTACATGCATTTTCATGTGTTTCTGTCAATTTCACTGTTAATGGGCCCAAACTAGTGGCTTTTCATCAGAACCGATGCAGACTCACCCAAAAGACTCGGCTGCGCTGGCAGGGTCACGGCGCACGCCGTACATGCATTTTCATGTGTTTCTGTCAATTTCAGTGTTTTTGGGCCCAAACTAGTGGCTTTTCATCAGAACCGATGCAGACTCACCCGAAAGGCTCGGCTGCGCTGGCAGGGTCACGGCGCAAGCCGTACATGCATTTTCATGTGTTTCTGTCAATTTCAGTGTTATTTGGCCCAAACTACTGGCTTTTCATCAGAACCGATGCAGACTCACCCTAAAGGCTCGGCTGCGCTGGCAGGGTCACGGCTCACGCCGTACATGCATTTTCATGTGTTTCTGTCAATTTCAGTGTTTTTGGGCCCAAACTAGTGGCTTTTCATCAGAACCGATGCAGACTCACCCAAAAGGCTCGGCTGCGCTGGCAGGGTCACGGCATAAGCCGTACATGCATTTTCATGTGTTTCTGTCAATTTCAGTGTTATTGGGTCCAAACTAGTGGCTTTTCATCAGAACCGATGCAGACTCACCCAAAAGTCTCGGCTGCGCTGGCAGGGTCACGGCGCACGCCGTACATGCATTTTCATGTGTTTCTGTCAATTTCAGTGTTAATGGGCCCAAACTAGTGGCTTTTCATCAGAACCGATGCAGACTCACCCAAAAGGCTCGGCTGCGCTGGCAGGGTCACGGCGCACGCCGTACATGCATTTTCATGTGTTTCTGTCAATTTCAGTGTTTTTGGGCCCAAACTAGAGGCTTTTCATCAGAAGCGATGCAGACTCACCCGAAAGGCTCGGCTGCGCTGGCAGGGTCACGGCGCACGCCGTACATGCATTTTCATGTGTTTCTGTCAATTTCAGTGTTTTTGGGCCCAAACTAGTGGCTTTTCATCAGAACCGATGCAGACTCACCCGAAAGGCTTGGCTGCGCTGGCAGGGTCATGGCGCAAACCGTACATGCATTTTCATGTGTTTCTGTCAATTTCAGTGTTATTTGGCCCAAACTACTGGCTTTTCATCAGAACCGATGCAGACTCACCCCAAAGGCTCGGCTGCGCTGGCAGGGTCACGGCTCACGCCGTACATGCATTTTCATGTGTTTCTGTCAATTTCAGTGTTTTTGGGCCCAGACTAGTGGCTTTTCATCAGAACCGATGCAGACTCACCCAAAAGGCTCGGCTGCGCTGGCAGGGTCACGGCGCACGCCGTACATGCATTTTCATGTGTTTCTGTCAATTTCAGTGTTATTGGGCCCAAACTAGTGGCTTTTCATCAGAACCGATGCAGACTCACCCCAAAGGCTCGGCTGCGCTGGCAGGGTCACAGCCTAAGCCGTACATGCATTTTCATGTGTTTCTGTCAATTTCAGTGTTATTGGGTCCAAACTAGAGGCTTTTCATCAGAACCGATGCAGACTCACCCTAAAGGCTCGGCTGCGCTGGCAGGGTCACGACGCACGCCGTAAATGCATTTTCATGTGTTTCTGTCAATTTCAGTGTTATTGGGCCCAAACTAGTGGCTTTTCATCAGAACCGATGCAGACTCACCCCAAAGGCTCGGCTGCGCTGGCAGGGTCACGGCGCACGCCGTACATGTATTTTCATGTGTTTCTGTCAATTTCAGTGTTATTGGGCCCAAACTAGTGGCTTTTCATCAGAACCGATGCAGACTCACCCAAAAGGCTCGGCTGCGCTGGCAGGGTCACGGCGCACGCTGTACATGCATTTTCATGTGTTTCTGTCAATTTCAGTGTTATTGGGCCCAAACTAGTGGCTTTTCATCAGAACCGATGCAGACTCACCCAAAAGGCTCGGCTGCGCAGGGTCACGGCGCACGCCGTACATGCATTTTCATGTGTTTCTGTCAATTTCAGTGTTATTGGGCCCAAACTAGTGGCTTTTCATCAGAACCGATGCAGACTCACCCAAAAGTCTCGGTTGCGCTGGCAGGGTCACGGCCTAAGCCGTACATGCATTTTCATGTGTTTCTGTCAATTTCAGTGTTATTGGGTCCAAACTAGTGGCTTTTCATCAGAACCGATGCAGACTCACCCAAAAGTCTCGGCTGCGCTGGCAGGGTCACGGCGCACGCCGTACATGCATTTTCATGTGTTTCTGTCAATTTCACTGTTAATGGGCCCAAACTAGTGGCTTTTCATCAGAACCGATGCAGACTCACCCAAAAGGCTCGGCTGCGCTGGCAGGGTCACGGCGCACGCCGTACATGCATTTTCATGTGTTTCTGTCAATTTCAGTGTTTTTGGGCCCAAACTAGTGGCTTTTCATCAGAACTGATGCAGACTCACCCGAAAGGCTCGGCTGCGCTGGCAGGGTCACGGCTCACGCCGTACATGCATTTTCATGTGTTTCTGTCAATTTCAGTGTTATTTGGCCCAAACTACTGGCTTTTCATCAGAACCGATGCAGACTCACCCCAAAGGCTCGGCTGCGCTGGCAGGGTCACAGCCTAAGCCGTACATGCATTTTCATGTGTTTCTGTCAATTTCAGTGTTATTGGGCCCAAACTAGTGGCTTTTCATCAGAACCGATGCAGACTCACCCAAAAGGCTCGGCTGCGCTGGCAGGGTCACGGCGCACGCCGTACATGCATTTTCATGTTTTTCTGTCAATTTCAGTGTTATTGGGCCCAAACTAGTGGCTTTTCATCAGAACCGATGCAGACTCACCCCAAAGGCTCGGCTGCGCTGGCAGGGTCACGGCGCACGCCGTACATGTATTTTCATGTGTTTCTGTCAATTTCAGTGTTATTGGGCCCAAACTAGTGGCTTTTCATCAGAACCGATGTAGACTCACCCAAAAGGCTCGGCTGCGCTGGCAGGGTCACGGCCTAAGCCGTACATGCATTTTCATGTGTTTCTGTCAATTTCAGTGTTATTGGGTCCAAACTAGTGGCTTTTCATCAGAACCGATGCAGACTCACCCAAAAGTCTCGGCTGCGCTGGCAGGGTCACGGCGCACGCCGTACATGCATTTTCATGTGTTTCTGTCAATTTCAGTGTTAATGGGCCCAAACTAGTGGCTTTTCATCAGAACCGATGCAGACTCACCCAAAAGGCTCGGCTGCGCTGGCAGGGTCACGGCGCACGCCGTACATGCATTTTCATGTGTTTCTGTCAATTTCAGTGTTTTTGGGCCCAAACTAGTGGCTTTTCATCAGAAGCGATGCAGACTCACCCGAAAGGCTCGGCTGCGCTGGCAGGGTCATGGCGCAAACCGTACATGCATTTTCATGTGTTTTTGTCAATTTCAGTGTTATTTGGCCCAAACTACTGGCTTTTCATCAGAACCGATGCAGACTCACCCTAAAGGCTCGGCTGCGCTGGCAGGGTCACGGCTCACGCCGTACATGCATTTTCATGTGTTTCTGTCAATTTCAGTGTTTTTGGGCCCAGACTAGTGGCTTTTCATCAGAACCGATGCAGACTCACCCAAAAGGCTCGGCTGCGCTGGCAGGGTCACGGCGCACGCCGTACATGTATTTTCATGTGTTTCTGTCAATTTCAGTGTTATTGGGCCCAAACTAGTGGCTTTTCATCAGAACCGATGCAGACTCACCCAAAAGGCTCGGCTGCGCTGGCAGGGTCACGGCGCACGCTGTACATGCATTTTCATGTGTTTCTGTCAATTTCAGTGTTATTGGGCCCAAACTAGTGGCTTTTCATCAGAACCGATGCAGACTCACCCAAAAGGCTCGGCTGCGCAGGGTCACGGCGCACGCCGTACATGCATTTTCATGTGTTTCTGTCAATTTCAGTGTTATTGGGCCCAAACTAGTGGCTTTTCATCAGAACCGATGCAGACTCACCCAAAAGTCTCGGTTGCGCTGGCAGGGTCACGGCCTAAGCCGTACATGCATTTTCATGTGTTTCTGTCAATTTCAGTGTTATTGGGTCCAAACTAGTGGCTTTTCATCAGAACCGATGCAGACTCACCCAAAAGTCTCGGCTGCGCTGGCAGGGTCACGGCGCACGCCGTACATGCATTTTCATGTGTTTCTGTCAATTTCACTGTTAATGGGCCCAAACTAGTGGCTTTTCATCAGAACCGATGCAGACTCACCCAAAAGGCTCGGCTGCGCTGGCAGGGTCACGGCGCACGCCGTACATGCATTTTCATGTGTTTCTGTCAATTTCAGTGTTTTTGGGCCCAAACTAGTGGCTTTTCATCAGAACTGATGCAGACTCACCCGAAAGGCTCGGCTGCGCTGGCAGGGTCACGGCTCACGCCGTACATGCATTTTCATGTGTTTCTGTCAATTTCAGTGTTATTTGGCCCAAACTACTGGCTTTTCATCAGAACCGATGCAGACTCACCCCAAAGGCTCGGCTGCGCTGGCAGGGTCACAGCCTAAGCCGTACATGCATTTTCATGTGTTTCTGTCAATTTCAGTGTTATTGGGCCCAAACTAGTGGCTTTTCATCAGAACCGATGCAGACTCACCCAAAAGGCTCGGCTGCGCTGGCAGGGTCACGGCGCACGCCGTACATGCATTTTCATGTTTTTCTGTCAATTTCAGTGTTATTGGGCCCAAACTAGTGGCTTTTCATCAGAACCGATGCAGACTCACCCCAAAGGCTCGGCTGCGCTGGCAGGGTCACGGCGCACGCCGTACATGTATTTTCATGTGTTTCTGTCAATTTCAGTGTTATTGGGCCCAAACTAGTGGCTTTTCATCAGAACCGATGTAGACTCACCCAAAAGGCTCGGCTGCGCTGGCAGGGTCACGGCCTAAGCCGTACATGCATTTTCATGTGTTTCTGTCAATTTCAGTGTTATTGGGTCCAAACTAGTGGCTTTTCATCAGAACCGATGCAGACTCACCCAAAAGTCTCGGCTGCGCTGGCAGGGTCACGGCGCACGCCGTACATGCATTTTCATGTGTTTCTGTCAATTTCAGTGTTAATGGGCCCAAACTAGTGGCTTTTCATCAGAACCGATGCAGACTCACCCAAAAGGCTCGGCTGCGCTGGCAGGGTCACGGCGCACGCCGTACATGCATTTTCATGTGTTTCTGTCAATTTCAGTGTTTTTGGGCCCAAACTAGTGGCTTTTCATCAGAAGCGATGCAGACTCACCCGAAAGGCTCGGCTGCGCTGGCAGGGTCATGGCGCAAACCGTACATGCATTTTCATGTGTTTTTGTCAATTTCAGTGTTATTTGGCCCAAACTACTGGCTTTTCATCAGAACCGATGCAGACTCACCCTAAAGGCTCGGCTGCGCTGGCAGGGTCACGGCTCACGCCGTACATGCATTTTCATGTGTTTCTGTCAATTTCAGTGTTTTTGGGCCCAGACTAGTGGCTTTTCATCAGAACCGATGCAGACTCACCCAAAAGGCTCGGCTGCGCTGGCAGGGTCACGGCGCACGCCGTACATGCATTTTCATGTGTTTCTGTCAATTTCAGTGTTATTGGGCCCAAACTAGTGGCTTTTCATCAGAACCGATGCAGACTCACCCCAAAGGCTCGGCTGCGCTGGCAGGGTCACAGCCTAAGCCGTACATGCATTTTCATGTGTTTCTGTCAATTTCAGTGTTATTGGGTCCAAACTAGAGGCTTTTCATCAGAACCGATGCAGACTCACCCTAAAGGCTCGGCTGCGCTGGCAGGGTCACGACGCACGCCGTAAATGCATTTTCATGTGTTTCTGTCAATTTCAGTGTTATTGGGCCCAAACTAGTGGCTTTTCATCAGAACCGATGCAGACTCACCCAAAAGGTTCGGCTGCGCTGGCAGGGTCACGGCGCACGCCGTACATGCATTTTCATGTGTTTCTGTCAATTTCAGTGTTATTGGGCCCAAACTAGTGGCTTTTCATCAGAACCGATGCAGACTCACCCTATAGGCTCGGCTGTGCTGGCAGGGTCACGGCGCACACCGTACATGCATTTTCATGTGTTTCTGTCAATTTCAGTGTTATTGGGCACAAACTAGTGGCTTTTCATCAGAACCGATGCAGACTCACCCAAAAGGCTCGGCTGCGCTGGCAGGGTCACGGCGCACGCCGTACATGCATTTTCATGTGTTTCTGTCAATTTCAGTGTTATTGGGCCCAAACTAGTGGCTTTTCATCAGAACCGATGCAGACTCACCCAAAAGGCTCAGCTGCGCTGGCAGGGTCACGGCGCACGCTGTACATGCATTTTCATGTGTTTCTGTCAATTTCAGTGTTATTGGGCCCAAACTAGTGGCTTTTCATCAGAACCGATGCAGACTCACCCAAAAGGCTCGGCTGCGCAGGGTCACGGCGCACGCCGTACATGCATTTTCATGTGTTTCTGTCAATTTCAGTGTTATTGGGCCCAAACTAGTGGCTTTTCATCAGAACCGATGCAGACTCACCCCAAAGGCTCGGCTGCGCTGGCAGGGTCACAGCCTAAGCCGTACATGCATTTTCATGTGTTTCTGTCAATTTCAGTGTTATTGGGTCCAAACTAGAGGCTTTTCATCAGAACCGATGCAGACTCACCCTAAAGGCTCGGCTGCGCTGGCAGGGTCACGACGCACGCCGTAAATGCATTTTCATGTGTTTCTGTCAATTTCAGTGTTATTGGGCCCAAACTAGTGGCTTTTCATCAGAACCGATGCAGACTCACCCAAAAGGTTCGGCTGCGCTGGCAGGGTCACGGCGCACGCCGTACATGCATTTTCATGTGTTTCTGTCAATTTCAGTGTTATTGGGCCCAAACTAGTGGCTTTTCATCAGAACCGATGCAGACTCACCCTAAAGGCTCGGCTGTGCTGGCAGGGTCACGGCGCACGCCGTACATGCATTTTCATGTGTTTCTGTCAATTTCAGTGTTATTGGGCCCAAACTAGTGGCTTTTCATCAGAACCGATGCAGACTCACCCAAAAGGCTCGGCTGCGCTGGCAGGGTCACGGCGCACGCCGTACATGCATTTTCATGTGTTTCTGTCAATTTCAGTGTTATTGGGCCCAAACTAGTGGCTTTTCATCAGAACCGATGCAGACTCACCCCAAAGGCTCGGCTGCGCTGGCAGGGTCACGGCGCACGCCGTACATGTATTTTCATGTGTTTCTGTCAATTTCAGTGTTATTGGGCCCAAACTAGTGGCTTTTCATCAGAACCGATGCAGACTCACCCAAAAGGCTCGGCTGCGCTGGCAGGGTCACGGCGCACGCTGTACATGCATTTTCATGTGTTTCTGTCAATTTCAGTGTTATTGGGCCCAAACTAGTGGCTTTTCATCAGAACCGATGCAGACTCACCCAAAAGGCTCGGCTGCGCAGGGTCACGGCGCACGCCGTACATGCATTTTCATGTGTTTCTGTCAATTTCAGTGTTATTGGGTCCAAACTAGTGGCTTTTCATCAGAACCGATGCAGACTCACCCAAAAGGCTCGGTTGCGCTGGCAGGGTCACGGCCTAAGCCGTACATGCATTTTCATGTGTTTCTGTCAATTTCACTGTTAATGGGCCCAAACTAGTGGCTTTTCATCAGAACCGATGCAGACTCACCCAAAAGGCTCGGCTGCGCAGGGTCACGGCGCACGCCGTACATGCATTTTCATGTGTTTCTGTCAATTTCAGTGTTATTGGGCCCAAACTAGTGGCTTTTCATCAGAACCGATGCAGACTCACCCCAGAGGCTCGGCTGCGCTGGCAGGGTCACAGCCTAAGCCGTACATGCATTTTCATGTGTTTCTGTCAATTTCAGTGTTATTGGGCCCAAACTAGTGGCTTTTCATCAGAACCGATGCAGACTCACCCAAAAGGCTCGGCTGCGCTGGCAGGGTCACGGCGCACGCCGTACATGCATTTTCATGTTTTTCTGTCAATTTCAGTGTTATTGGGCCCAAACTAGTGGCTTTTCATCAGAACCGATGCAGACTCACCCCAAAGGCTCGGCTGCGCTGGCAGGGTCACAGCCTAAGCCGTACATGCATTTTCATGTGTTTCTGTCAATTTCAGTGTTATTGGGCCCAAACTAGTGGCTTTTCATCAGAACCGATGCAGACTCACCCAAAAGGCTCGGTTGCGCTGGCAGGGTCACGGCCTAAGCCGTACATGCATTTTCATGTGTTTCTGTCAATTTCACTGTTAATGGGCCCAAACTAGTGGCTTTTCATCAGAACCGATGCAGACTCACCCAAAAGGCTCAGCTGCGCTGGCAGGGTCACGGCGCACGCTGTACATGCATTTTCATGTGTTTCTGTCAATTTCAGTGTTATTGGGCCCAAACTAGTGGCTTTTCATCAGAACCGATGCAGACTCACCCAAAATGCTCGGCTGCGCAGGGTCACAGCGCACGCCGTACATGCATTTTCATGTGTTTCTGTCAATTTCAGTGTTATTGGGCCCAAACTAGTGGCTTTTCATCAGAACCGATGCAGACTCACCCCAAAGGCTCGGCTGCGCTGGCAGGGTCACAGCCTAAGCCGTACATGCATTTTCATGTGTTTCTGTCAATTTCAGTGTTATTGGGTCCAAACTAGAGGCTTTTCATCAGAACCGATGCAGACTCACCCTAAAGGCTCGGCTGCGCTGGCAGGGTCACGACGCACGCCGTAAATGCATTTTCATGTGTTTCTGTCAATTTCAGTGTTATTGGGCCCAAACTAGTGGCTTTTCATCAGAACCGATGCAGACTCACCCAAAAGGTTCGGCTGCGCTGGCAGGGTCACGGCGCACGCCGTACATGCATTTTCATGTGTTTCTGTCAATTTCAGTGTTATTGGGCCCAAACTAGTGGCTTTTCATCAGAACCGATGCAGACTCACCCTATAGGCTCGGCTGTGCTGGCAGGGTCACGGCGCACGCCGTACATGCATTTTCATGTGTTTCTGTCAATTTCAGTGTTATTGGGCCCAAACTAGTGGCTTTTCATCAGAACCGATGCAGACTCACCCAAAAGGCTCGGCTGCGCTGGCAGGGTCACGGCGCACGCCGTACATGCATTTTCATGTGTTTCTGTCAATTTCAGTGTTATTGGGCCCAAACTAGTGGCTTTTCATCAGAACCGATGCAGACTCACCCCAAAGGCTCGGCTGCGCTGGCAGGGTCACGGCGCACGCCGTACATGTATTTTCATGTGTTTCTGTCAATTTCAGTGTTATTGGGCCCAAACTAGTGGCTTTTCATCAGAACCGATGCAGACTCACCCAAAAGGCTCGGCTGCGCTGGCAGGGTCACGGCGCACGCCGTACATGCATTTTCATGTGTTTCTGTCAATTTCAGTGTTATTGGGCCCAAACTAGTGGCTTTTCATCAGAACCGATGCAGACTCACCCAAAAGGCTCGGCTGCGCAGGGTCACGGCGCACGCCGTACATGCATTTTCATGTGTTTCTGTCAATTTCAGTGTTATTGGGCCCAAACTAGTGGCTTTTCATCAGAACCGATGCAGACTCACCCAAAAGGCTCGGTTGCGCTGGCAGGGTCACGGCCTAAGCCGTACATGCATTTTCATGTGTTTCTGTCAATTTCACTGTTAATGGGCCCAAACTAGTGGCTTTTCATCAGAACCGATGCAGACTCACCCAAAAGGCTCGGCTGCGCTGGCAGGGTCACAGCGCACGCCGTACATGCATTTTCATGTGTTTCTGTCAATTTCAGTGTTATTTGGCCCAAACTACTGGCTTTTCATCAGAACCGATGCAGACTCACCCTAAAGGCTCGGCTGCGCTGGCAGGGTCACGGCTCACGCCGTACATGCATTTTCATGTGTTTCTGTCAATTTCAGTGTTTTTGGGCCCAGACTAGTGGCTTTTCATCAGAACCGATGCAGACTCACCCAAAAGGCTCGGCTGCGCTGGCAGGGTCACAGCCTAAGCCGTACATGCATTTTCATGTGTTTCTGTCAATTTCAGTGTTATTGGGTCCAAACTAGAGGCTTTTCATCAGAACCGATGCAGACTCACCCTAAAGGCTCGGCTGCGCTGGCAGGGTCACGACACACGCCGTAAATGCATTTTCATGTGTTTCTGTCAATTTCAGTGTTATTGGGCCCAAACTAGTGGCTTTTCATCAGAACCGATGCAGACTCACCCAAAAGGTTCGGCTGAGCTGGCAGGGTCACGGCGCACGCCGTACATGCATTTTCATGTGTTTCTTTCAATTTCAGTGTTATTGGGCCCAAACTAGTGGCTTTTCATCAAAACCGATGCAGACTCACCCAACAGGCTCGGCTGCGCTGGCAGGGTCACGGCGCACGCCGTACATGCATTTTCATGTGTTTCTGTCAATTTCAGTGTTATTGGGCCCAAACTAGTGGCTTTTCATCAGAACCGATGCAGACTCACCCAAAAGGCTCGGCTGCGCTGGCAGGGTCACGGCCTAAGCCGTACATGCATTTTCATGTGTTTCTGTCAATTTCAGTGTTATTGGGTCCAAACTAGTGGCTTTTCATCAGAACCGATGCAGACTCACCCAAAAGTCTCGGCTGCGCTGGCAGGGTCACGGCGCACGCCGTACATGCATTTTCATGTGTTTCTGTCAATTTCAGTGTTAATGGGCCCAAACTAGTGGCTTTTCATCAGAACCGATGCAGACTCACCCAAAAGGCTCGGCTGCGCTGGCAGGGTCACGGCGCACGCCGTACATGCATTTTCATGTGTTTCTGTCAATTTCAGTGTTTTTGGGCCCAAACTAGTGGCTTTTCATCAGAACCGATGCAGACTCACCCTAAAGGCTCGGCTGCGCTGGCAGGGTCACGGTGCACGCCATACATGCATTTTCATGTGTTTCTGTCAATTTCAGTGTTATTGGGCCCAAACTAGTGGCTTTTCATCAGAACCGATGCAGACTCATCCCAAAGGCTCGGCTGCGCTGGCAGGGTCACGGCGCACGCCGTACATGCATTTTCATGTGTTTCTGTCAATTTCAGTGTTTTTGGGCCCAAACTAGTGGCTTTTCATCAGAACCGATGCAGACTCACCCCAAAGGCTCGGCTGCGCTGGCAGGGTCACGGCGCACGCCGTACATGCATTTACATGTGTTTCTGTCAATTTCAGTGTTATTGGGCCCAAACTAGTGGCTTTTCATCAGAACCGATGCAGACTCACCCTATAGGCTCGGCTGTGCTGGCAGGGTCACGGCGCACGCCGTACATGCATTTTCATGTGTTTCTGTCAATTTCAGTGTTATTGGGCCCAAACTAGTGGCTTTTCATCAGAACCGATGCAGACTCACCCAAAAGGCTCGGCTGCGCTGGCAGGGTCATGGCGCACGCCGTACATGCATTTTCATGTGTTTCTGTCAATTTCAGTGTTATTGGGCCCAAACTAGTGGCTTTTCATCAGAACCGATGCAGACTCACCCCAAAGGCTCGGCTGCGCTGGCAGGGTCACGGCGCACGCCGTACATGTATTTTCATGTGTTTCTGTCAATTTCAGTGTTATTGGGCCCAAACTAGTGGCTTTTCATCAGAACCGATGCAGACTCACCCAAAAGGCTCGGCTGCGCTGGCAGGGTCACGGCGCACGCCGTACATGCATTTTCATGTGTTTCTGTCAATTTCAGTGTTATTGGGCCCAAACTAGTGGCTTTTCATCAGAACCGATGCAGACTCACCCCAAAGGCTCGGCTGCGCAGGGTCACGGCGCACGCCGTACATGCATTTTCATGTGTTTCTGTCAATTTCAGTGTTATTGGGCCCAAACTAGTGGCTTTTCATCAGAACCGATGCAGACTCACCCAAAAGGCTCGGCTGCGCTGGCAGGGTCACGGCCTAAGCCGTACATGCATTTTCATGTGTTTCTGTCAATTTCAGTGTTATTGGGTCCAAACTAGTGGCTTTTCATCAGAACCGATGCAGACTCACCCAAAAGTCTCGGCTGCGCTGGCAGGGTCACGGCGCACGCCGTACATGCATTTTCATGTGTTTCTGTCAATTTCAGTGTTTTTGGGCCCAAACTAGTGGCTTTTCATCAGAAGCGATGCAGACTCACCCTAAAGGCTCGGCTGCGCTGGCAGGGTCACGGCGCACGCCGTACATGCATTTTCATGTGTTTCTGTCAATTTCAGTGTTTTTGGGCCCAAACTAGTGGCTTTTCATCAGAAGCGATGCAGACTCACCCGAAAGGCTCGGCTGCGCTGGCAGGGTCACGGCGCACGCCGTACATGCATTATCATGTGTTTCTGTCAATTTCAGTGTTTTTGGGCCCAAACTAGTGGCTTTTCATCAGAACCGATGCAGACTCACCCGAAAGGCTCGGCTGCGCTGGCAGGGTCATGGCGCAAGCCGTACATGCATTTTCATGTGTTTCTGTCAATTTCAGTGTTATTTGGCCCAAACTACTGGCTTTTCATCAGAACCGATGCAGACTCACCCTAAAGGCTCGGCTGCGCTGGCAGGGTCACGGCGCACACCGTACATGCATTTTCATGTGTTTCTGTCAATTTCAGTGTTTTTGGGCCCAAACTAGTGGCTTCTCATCAGAACCGATGCAGACTCACCCTAAAGGCTCGGCTGCGCTGGCAGGGTCACGGCGCACACCGTACATGCATTTTCATGTGTTTCTGTCAATTTCAGTGTTTTTGGGCCCAAACTAGTGGCTTTTCATCAGAACCGATGCAGACTCACCGAAAAGGCTCGGCTGCGCTGGCAGGGTCACGGCGCACGCCGTACATGCATTTCCATGTGTTTCTGTCAATTTCAGTGTTATTGGGTCCAAACTAGTGGCTTTTCATCAGAACCGATGCAGACTCACCCTAAAGGCTCGGCTGCGCTGGCAGGGTCACGACGCACGCCGTACATGCATTTTCATGTGTTTCTGTCAATTTCAGTGTTATTGGGCCCAAACTAGTGGCTTTTCATCAGAACCGATGCAGACTCACCCTAAAGGCTCGGCTGCGCTGGCAGGGTCACGGTGCACGCCGTACATGCATTTTCATGTGTTTCTGTCAATTTCAGTGTTATTGGGCCCAAACTAGTGGCTTTTCATCAGAACCGATGCAGACTCACCCCAAAGGCTCGGCTGCGCTGGCAGGGTCACAGCGCATGCCGTACATGCATTTTCATGTGTTTCTGTCAATTTCAGTGTTTTTGGGCCCAAACTAGTGGCTTTTCATCAGAAGCGATGCAGACTCACCCGAAAGGCTCGGCTGCGCTGGCAGGGTCACGGCACACGCCGTACATGCATTTTCATGTGTTTCTGTCAATTTCAGTGTTATTGGGCCCAAACTAGTGGCTTTTCATCAGAACCGATGCAGACTCACCCAAAAGTCTCGGCTGCGCTGGCAGGGTCACGGCGCACGCCATAAATGCATTTTCATGTGTTTCTGTCAATTTCAGTGTTATTGGGCCCAAACTAGTGGCTTTTCATCAGAACCGATGCAGACTCACCCAAAAGGCTCGGCTGCGCTGGCAGGGTCACGGCCTAAGCCGTACATGCATTTTCATGTGTTTCTGTCAATTTCAGCGTTATTGGGTCCAAACTAGTGGCTTTTCATCAGAAGCGATGCAGACTCACCCTAAAGGCTCGGCTGCGCTGGCAGGGTCACGGCGCACGCCGTACATGCATTTTCATGTGTTTCTGTCAATTTCAGTGTTTTTGGGCCCAAACTAGTGGCTTTTCATCAGAAGCGATGCAGACTCACCCAAAAGGCTCGGCTGCGCTGGCAGGGTCACGGCGCACGCCGTACATGCATTTTCATGTGTTTCTGTCAATTTCAGTGTTATTGGGCACAAACTAGTGGCTTTTCATCAGAACCGATGCAGACTCACCCTAAAGGCTCGGCTGCGCTGGCAGGGTCACGACGCACGCCGTACATGCATTTTCATGTGTTTCTGTCAATTTCAGTGTTATTGGGCCCAAACTAGTGGCTTTTCATCAGAACCGATGCAGACTCACCCAAAAGGCTCGGCTGCACTGGCAGGGTCACGGCCCAAGCCGTACATGCATTTTCATGTGTTTCTGTCAATTTCAGTGTTATTGGGTCCAAACTAGTGGCTTTTCATCAGAACCGATGCAGACTCACCGAAAAGTCTCGGCTGCGCTGGCAGGGTCACGGCGCACGCCGTACATGCATTTTCATGTGTTTCTGTCAATTTCAGTGTTTTTGGGCCCAAACTAGTGGCTTTTCATCAGAAGCGACGCAGACTCACCCTAAAGGCTCGGCTGCGCTGGCAGGGTCTCGGAGCACGCCGTACATGCATTTTCATGTGTTTCTGTCAATTTCAGTGTTTTTGGGCCCAAACTAGTGGCTTTTCATCAGAAGCGATGCAGACTCACCCGAAAGGCTCGGCTGCGCTGGCAGGGTCACGGCGCACGCCATACATGCATTTTCATGTGTTTCTGTCAATTTCAGTGTTTTTGGGCCCAAACTAGTGGCTTTTCATCAGAACCGATGCAGACTCACCCGAAAGGCTCGGCTGCGCTGGCAGGGTCATGGCGCAAGCCGTACATGCATTTTCATGTGTTTCTGTCAATTTCAGTGTTATTTGGCCCAAACTACTGGCTTTTCATCAGAACCGATGCAGACTCACCCTAAAGGCTCGGCTGCGCTGGCAGGGTCACGGCTCACGCCGTACATGCATTTTCATGTGTTTCTGTCAATATCAGTGTTTTTGGGCCCAAACTAGTGGCTTTTCATCAGAACCGATGCAGACTCACCCAAAAGGCTCGGCTGCGCTGGCAGGGTCACGACGCACGCCGTACATGCATTTTCATGTGTTTCTGTCAATTTCAATGTTATTGGGCCCAAACTAGCGGCTTTTCATCAGAAGCGATGGAGACTCACCCAAAAGGCTCGGCTGCGCTGGCAGGGTCACGGCGCACGCCGTACATGCATTTTCATGTGTTTCTGTCAATTTCAGTGTTATTGGGCCCAAACTAGTGGCTTTTCATCAGAACCGATGCAGACTCACCCCAAAGGCTCGGCTGCGCTGGCAGGGTCACGGCGCACGCCGTACATGCATTTTCATGTGTTTCTGTCAATTTCAGTGTTTTTGGGCCCAAACTAGTGGCTTTTCATCAGAACCGATGCAGACTCACCCTAAAGGCTCTGCTGCGCTGGCAGGGTCACGGCGCACGCCGTACATGCATTTTCATGTGTTTCTGTCAATTTCAGTGTTATTGGGCCCAAACTAGCGGCTTTTCATCAGAACCGATGCAGACTCACCCAAAAGGCTCGGCTGCGCTGGCAGGGTCACGGCCTAAGCCGTACATGCATTTTCATGTGTTTCTGTCAATTTCAGTGTTATTGGGTCCAAACTAGTGGCTTTTCATCAGAACCGATGCAGACTCACCCAAAAGTCTCGGCTGCGCTGGCAGGGTCACGGCGCACGCCGTACATGCATTTTCATGTGTTTCTGTCAATTTCAGTGTTATTGGGCCCAAACTAGTGGCTTTTCATCAGAACCGATGCAGACTCACCCAAAAGGCTCGGCTGCGCTGGCAGGGTCACGGCGCACGCCGTACATGCATTTTCATGTGTTTCTGTTAATTTCAGTGTTTTTGGGCCCAAACTAGTGGCTTTTCATCAGAAGCGATGCAGACTCACCCTAAAGGCTCGGCTGCGCTGGCAGGGTCACGGCGCACGCCGTACATGCATTTTCATGTGTTTCTGTCAATTTCAGTGTTTTTGGGCCCAAACTAGTGGCTTTTCATCAGAAGCGATGCAGACTCACCCAAAAGGCTCGGCTGCGCTGGCAGGGTCACGGCGCACGCCGTACATGCATTTTCATGTGTTTCTGTCAATCTCAGTGTTATTGGGCACAAACTAGTGGCTTTTCATCAGAACCGATGCAGACTCACCCTAAAGGCTCGGCTGCGCTGGCAGGGTCACGACGCACGCCGTACATGCATTTTCATGTGTTTCTGTCAATTTCAGTGTTATTGGGCCCAAACTAGTGGCTTTTCATCAGAACCGATGCAGACTCACCCAAAAGGCTCGGCTGCGCTGGCAGGGTCACGGCCCAAGCCGTACATGCATTTTCATGTGTTTCTGTCAATTTCAGTGTTATTGGGTCCAAACTAGTGGCTTTTCATCAGAACCGATGCAGACTCACCGAAAAGTCTCGGCTGCGCTGGCAGGGTCACGGCGCACGCCGTACATGCATTTTCATGTGTTTCTGTCAATTTCAGTGTTAATGGGCCCAAACTAGTGGCTTTTCATCAGAACCGATGCAGACTCACCCAAAAGGCTCGGCTGCGCTGGCAGGGTCACGGCGCACGCCGTACATGCATTTTCATGTGTTTCTGTCAATTTCAGTGTTTTTGGGCCCAAACTAGTGGCTTTTCATCCGAAGCGATGCAGACTCACCCAAAAGTCTCGGCTGCGCTGGCAGGGTCACGGCGCACGCCGTACATGCATTTTCATGTGTTTCTGTCAATTTCAGTGTTAATGGGCCCAAACTAGTGGCTTTTCATCAGAACCGATGCAGACTCACCCAAAAGGCTCGGCTGCGCTGGCAGGGTCACGGCGCACGCCGTACATGCATTTTCATGTGTTTCTGTTAATTTCAGTGTTTTTGGGCCCAAACTAGTGGCTTTTCATCAGAAGCGATGCAGACTCACCCTAAAGGCTCGGCTGCGCTGGCAGGGTCACGGCGCACGCCGTACATGCATTTTCATGTGTTTCTGTCAATTTCAGTGTTTTTGGGCCCAAACTAGTGGCTTTTCATCAGAACCGATGCAGACTCACCCAAAAGGCTCGGCTGCGCTGGCAGGGTCACGGCGCACGCCGTACATGCATTTTCATGTGTTTCTGTCAATTTCAGTGTTATTGGGCCCAAACTAGCGGCTTTTCATCAGAAGCGATGCAGACTCACCCAAAAGGCTCGGCTGCGCTGGCAGGGTCACGGCGCACGCCGTACATGCATTTTCATGTGTTTCTGTCAATTTCAGTGTTATTGGGCCCAAACTAGCGGCTTTTCATCAGAAGCGATGGAGACTCACCCAAAAGGCTCGGCTGCGCTGGCAGGGTCACGGCGCACGCCGTACATGCATTTTCATGTGTTTCTGTCAATTTCAGTGTTATTGGGCCCAAACTAGTGGCTTTTCATCAGAACCGATGCAGACTCACCCGAAAGGCTCGGCTGCGCTGGCAGGGTTACGGCGCACGCCGTACATGCATTTTCATGTGTTTCTGTCAATTTCAGTGTTTTTGGGCCCAAACTAGTGGCTTTTCATCAGAACCGATGCAGACTCACCCGAAAGGCTCGGCTGCGCTGGCAGGGTCATGGCGCAAGCCGTACATGCATTTTCATGTGTTTCTGTCAATTTCAGTGTTATTTGGCCCAAACTACTGGCTTTTCATCAGAACCGATGCAGACTCACCCTAAAGGCTCGGCTGCGCTGGCAGGGTCACGGCTCACGCCGTACATGCATTTTCATGTGTTTCTGTCAATATCAGTGTTTTTGGGCCCAAACTAGTGGCTTTTCATCAGAACCGATGCAGACTCACCCAAAAGGCTCGGCTGCGCTGGCAGGGTCACGGCCTAAGCCGTACATGCATTTTCATGTGTTTCTGTCAATTTCAGTGTTATTGGGTCCAAACTAGTGGCTTTTCATCAGAACCGATGCAGACTCACCCAAAAGTCTCGGCTGCGCTGGCAGGGTCACGGCGCACGCCGTACATGCATTTTCATGTGTTTCTGTCAATTTCAGTGTTAATGGGCCCAAACTAGTGGCTTTTCATCAGAACCGATGCAGACTCACCCAAAAGGCTCGGCTGCGCTGGCAGGGTCACGGCGCACGCTGTACATGCATTTTCTTGTGTTTCTGTCAATTTCAGTGTTTTTGGGCCCAAACTAGTGGCTTTTCATCAGAAGCGATGCAGACTCACCCTAAAGGCTCGGCTTCACTGGCAGGGTCACGGCGCACGCCGTACATGCATTTTCATGTGTTTCTGTCAATTTCAGTGTTTTTGGGCCCAAACTAGTGGCTTTTCATCAGAAGCGATGCAGACTCACCCGAAAGGCTCGGCTGCGCTGGCAGGGTCACGGCGCACGCCGTACATGCATTTTCATGTGTTTCTGTCAATTTCAGTGTTTTTGGGCCCAAACTAGTGGCTTTTCATCAGAACCGATGCAGACTCACCCGAAAGGCTCGGCTGCGCTGGCAGGGTCATGGCGCAAGCCGTACATGCATTTTCATGTGTTTCTGTCAATTTCAGTGTTATTTGGCCCAAACTACTGGCTTTTCATCAGAACCGATGCAGACTCACCCTAAAGGCTCGGCTGCGCTGGCAGGGTCACGGCTCACGCCGTACATGCATTTTCATGTGTTTCTGTCAATTTCAGTGTTTTTGGGCCCAAACTAGTGGCTCTTCATCAGAACCGATGCAGACTCACCCAAAAGGCTCGGCTGCGCTGGCAGGGTCACGGCGCACGCCGTACATGCATTTTCATGTGTTTCTGTCAATTTCAGTGTTATTGGGCCCAAACTAGTGGCTTTTCATCAGAACCGATGCAGACTCACCCAAAAGTCTCGGCTGCGCTGGCAGGGTCACGGCGCACGCCGTACATGCATTTTCATGTGTTTCTGTCAATTTCAGTGTTATTGGGCCCAAACTAGTGGCTTTTCATCAGAACCGATGCAGACTCACCCCAAAGGCTCGGCTGCGCTGGCAGGGTCACGGCCTAAGCCGTACATGCATTTTCATGTGTTTCTGTCAATTTCAGTGTTATTGGGTCCAAACTAGTGGCTTTTCATCAGAACCGATGCAGACTCACCCAAAAGTCTCGGCTGCGCTGGCAGGGTCACGGCGCACGCCGTACATGCATTTTCATGTGTTTCTGTCAATTTCAGTGTTAATGGGCCCAAACTAGTGGCTTTTCATCAGAAGCGATGCAGACTCACCCTAAAGGCTCGGCTGCGCTGGCAGGGTCACGGCGCACGCCGTACATGCATTTTCATGTGTTTCTGTCAATTTCAGTGTTTTTGGGCCCAAACTAGTGGCTTTTCATCAGAAGCGATGCAGACTCACCCAAAAGGCTCGGCTGCGCTGGCAGGGTCACGGCGCACGCCGTACATGCATTTTCATGTGTTTCTGTCAATCTCAGTGTTATTGGGCACAAACTAGTGGCTTTTCATCAGAACCGATGCAGACTCACCCTAAAGGCTCGGCTGCGCTGGCAGGGTCACGACGCACGCCGTACATGCATTTTCATGTGTTTCTGTCAATTTCAGTGTTATTGGGCCCAAACTAGTGGCTTTTCATCAGAACCGATGCAGACTCACCCAAAAGGCTCGGCTGCGCTGGCAGGGTCACGGCCCAAGCCGTACATGCATTTTCATGTGTTTCTGTCAATTTCAGTGTTATTGGGTCCAAACTAGTGGCTTTTCATCAGAACCGATGCAGACTCACCGAAAAGTCTCGGCTGCGCTGGCAGGGTCACGGCGCACGCCGTACATGCATTTTCATGTGTTTCTGTCAATTTCAGTGTTAATGGGCCCAAACTAGTGGCTTTTCATCAGAACCGATGCAGACTCACCCAAAAGGCTCGGCTGCGCTGGCAGGGTCACGGCGCACGCCGTACATGCATTTTCATGTGTTTCTGTCAATTTCAGTGTTTTTGGGCCCAAACTAGTGGCTTTTCATCCGAAGCGATGCAGACTCACCCAAAAGTCTCGGCTGCGCTGGCAGGGTCACGGCGCACGCCGTACATGCATTTTCATGTGTTTCTGTCAATTTCAGTGTTAATGGGCCCAAACTAGTGGCTTTTCATCAGAACCGATGCAGACTCACCCAAAAGGCTCGGCTGCGCTGGCAGGGTCACGGCGCACGCCGTACATGCATTTTCATGTGTTTCTGTTAATTTCAGTGTTTTTGGGCCCAAACTAGTGGCTTTTCATCAGAAGCGATGCAGACTCACCCTAAAGGCTCGGCTGCGCTGGCAGGGTCACGGCGCACGCCGTACATGCATTTTCATGTGTTTCTGTCAATTTCAGTGTTATTGGGCCCAAACTAGCGGCTTTTCATCAGAAGCGATGCAGACTCACCCAAAAGGCTCGGCTGCGCTGGCAGGGTCACGGCGCACGCCGTACATGCATTTTCATGTGTTTCTGTCAATTTCAGTGTTATTGGGCCCAAACTAGCGGCTTTTCATCAGAAGCGATGGAGACTCACCCAAAAGGCTCGGCTGCGCTGGCAGGGTCACGGCGCACGCCGTACATGCATTTTCATGTGTTTCTGTCAATTTCAGTGTTATTGGGCCCAAACTAGTGGCTTTTCATCAGAACCGATGCAGACTCACCCGAAAGGCTCGGCTGCGCTGGCAGGGTCACGGCGCACGCCGTACATGCATTTTCATGTGTTTCTGTCAATTTCAGTGTTTTTGGGCCCAAACTAGTGGCTTTTCATCAGAACCGATGCAGACTCACCCGAAAGGCTCGGCTGCGCTGGCAGGGTCATGGCGCAAGCCGTACATGCATTTTCATGTGTTTCTGTCAATTTCAGTGTTATTTGGCCCAAACTACTGGCTTTTCATCAGAACCGATGCAGACTCACCCTAAAGGCTCGGCTGCGCTGGCAGGGTCACGGCTCACGCCGTACATGCATTTTCATGTGTTTCTGTCAATATCAGTGTTTTTGGGCCCAAACTAGTGGCTTTTCATCAGAACCGATGCAGACTCACCCAAAAGGCTCGGCTGCGCTGGCAGGGTCACGGCCTAAGCCGTACATGCATTTTCATGTGTTTCTGTCAATTTCAGTGTTATTGGGTCCAAACTAGTGGCTTTTCATCAGAACCGATGCAGACTCACCCTAAAGGCTCGGCTGCGCTGGCAGGGTCACGACGCACGCCGTACATGCATTTTCATGTGTTTCTGTCAATTTCAGTGTTATTTGGCCCAAACTAGTGGCTTTTCATCAGAACCGATGCAGACTCACCCTAAAGGCTCGGCTGCGCTGGCAGGGTCACGGTGCACGCCGTACATGCATTTTCATGTGTTTCTGTCAATTTCAGTGTTATTGGGCCCAAACTAGTGGCTTTTCATCAGAACCGATGCAGACTCACCCGAAAGGCTCGGCTGCGCTGGCAGGGTCATGGCGCAAGCCGTACATGCATTTTAATGTGTTTCTGTCAATTTCAGTGTTATTTGGCCCAAACTAGTGGCTTTTCATCAGAACCGATGCAGACTCACCCTAAAGGCTCGGCTGCGCTGGCAGGGTCACGCCTCACGCCGTACATGCATTTTCATGTGTTTCTGTCAATTTCAGTGTTTTTGGGCCCAAACTAGTGGCTTTTCATCAGAACCGATGCAGACTCACCCAAAAGGCTCGGCTGCGCTGGCAGGGTCACGGCGCACGCCGTACATGCATTTTCATGTGTTTCTGTCAATTTCAGTGTTATTGGGCCCAAACTAGTGGCTTTTCATCAGAACCGATGCAGACTCACCCAAAAGTCTCGGCTGCGCTGGCAGGGTCACGGCGCACGCCGTACATGCATTTTCATGTGTTTCTGTCAATTTCAGTGTTATTGGGCCCAAACTAGTGGCTTTTCATCAGAACCGATGCAGACTCACCCCAAAGGCTCGGCTGCGCTGGCAGGGTCACGACGCACGCCGTACATGCATTTTCATGTGTTTCTGTCAATTTCAGTGTTATTGGGCCCAAACTAGTGGCTTTTCATCAGAACCGATGCAGACTCACCCTAAAGGCTCGGCTGCGCTGGCAGGGTCACGGCGCACGCCGTACATGCATTTTCATGTGTTTCTGTCAATTTCAGTGTTATTGGGCCCAAACTAGTGGCTTTTCATCAGAACCGATGCAGACTCACCCTAAAGGCTCGGCTGCGCTGGCAGGGTCACGGCGCACGCCGTACATGCATTTTCATGTGTTTCTGTCAATTTCAGTGTTATTGGGCCCAAACTAGTGGCTTTTCATCAGAACCGATGCAGACTCACCCTAAAGGCTCGGCTGCGCTGGCAGGGTCAAGGTGCACGCCATACATGCATTTTCATGTGTTTCTGTCAATTTCAGTGTTATTGGGCCCAAACTAGTGGCTTTTCATCAGAACCGATGCAGACTCACCCCAAAGGCTCGGCTGCGCTGGCAGGGTCACGTTGCACGCCATACATGCATTTTCATGTGTTTCTGTCAATTTCAGTGTTATTGGGCCCAAACTAGTGGCTTTTCATCAGAACCGATGCAGACTCACCCCAAAGGCTCGGCTGCGCTGGCAGGGTCACGGCGCACGCCGTACATGCATTTTCATGTGTTTCTGTCAATTTCAGTGTTTTTGGGCCCAAACTAGTGGCTTTTCATCAGAACCGATGCAGACTCACCCCAAAGGCTTGGCTGCGCTGGCAGGGTCACGGCGCACGCCGTACATGCATTTTCATGTGTTTCTGTCAATTTCAGTGTTTTTGGGCCCAAACTAGTGGCTTTTCATCAGAAGCGATGCAGACTCACCCGAAAGGCTCGGCTGCGCTGGCAGGGTCACGGCGCACGCCGTACATGCATTTTCATGTGTTTCTGTCAATTTCAGTGTTATTGGGTCCAAACTAGTGGCTTTTCATCAGAACCGATGCAGACTCACCCAAAAGTCTCGGCTGCGCTGGCAGGGTCACGGCGCACGCCGTACATGCATTTTCATGTGTTTCTGTCAATTTCAGTGTTTTTGGGCCCAAACTAGTGGCTTTTCATCAGAAGCGATGCAGACTCACCCTAAAGGCTCGGCTGCGCTGGCAGGGTCACGGCGCACGCCGTACATGCATTTTCATGTGTTTCTGTCAATTTCAGTGTTTTTGGGCCCAAACTAGTGGCTTTTCATCAGAAGCGATGCAGACTCACCCGAAAGGCTCGGCTGCGCTGGCAGGGTCACGGCGCACGCCGTACATGCATTATCATGTGTTTCTGTCAATTTCAGTGTTTTTGGGCCCAAACTAGTGGCTTTTCATCAGAACCGATGCAGACTCACCCGAAAGGCTCGGCTGCGCTGGCAGGGTCATGGCGCAAGCCGTACATGCATTTTCATGTGTTTCTGTCAATTTCAGTGTTATTTGGCCCAAACTACTGGCTTTTCATCAGAACCGATGCAGACTCACCCTAAAGGCTCGGCTGCGCTGGCAGGGTCACGGCGCACACCGTACATGCATTTTCATGTGTTTCTGTCAATTTCAGTGTTTTTGGGCCCAAACTAGTGGCTTCTCATCAGAACCGATGCAGACTCACCCTAAAGGCTCGGCTGCGCTGGCAGGGTCACGGCGCACACCGTACATGCATTTTCATGTGTTTCTGTCAATTTCAGTGTTTTTGGGCCCAAACTAGTGGCTTTTCATCGGAACCGATGCAGACTCACCGAAAAGGCTCGGCTGCGCTGGCAGGGTCACGGCGCACGCCGTACATGCATTTCCATGTGTTTCTGTCAATTTCAGTGTTATTGGGTCCAAACTAGTGGCTTTTCATCAGAACCGATGCAGACTCACCCTAAAGGCTCGGCTGCGCTGGCAGGGTCACGACGCACGCCGTACATGCATTTTCATGTGTTTCTGTCAATTTCAGTGTTATTGGGCCCAAACTAGTGGCTTTTCATCAGAACCGATGCAGACTCACCCTAAAGGCTCGGCTGCGCTGGCAGGGTCACGGTGCACGCCGTACATGCATTTTCATGTGTTTCTGTCAATTTCAGTGTTATGGGGCCCAAACTAGTGGCTTTTCATCAGAACCGATGCAGACTCACCCCAAAGGCTCGGCTGCGCTGGCAGGGTCACAGCGCATGCCGTACATGCATTTTCATGTGTTTCTGTCAATTTCAGTGTTTTTGGGCCCAAACTAGTGGCTTTTCATCAGAAGCGATGCAGACTCACCCGAAAGGCTCGGCTGCGCTGGCAGGGTCACGGCACACGCCGTACATGCATTTTCATGTGTTTCTGTCAATTTCAGTGTTATTGGGCCCAAACTAGTGGCTTTTCATCAGAACCGATGCAGACTCACCCAAAAGTCTCGGCTGCGCTGGCAGGGTCACGGCGCACGCCATAAATGCATTTTCATGTGTTTCTGTCAATTTCAGTGTTATTGGGCCCAAACTAGTGGCTTTTCATCAGAACCGATGCAGACTCACCCAAAAGGCTCGGCTGCGCTGGCAGGGTCACGGCCTAAGCCGTACATGCATTTTCATGTGTTTCTGTCAATTTCAGCGTTATTGGGTCCAAACTAGTGGCTTTTCATCAGAACCGATGCAGACTCACCCAAAAGTCTCGGCTGCGCTGGCAGGGTCACGGCGCACGCCGTACATGCATTTTCATGTGTTTCTGTCAATTTCAGTGTTAATGGGCCCAAACTAGTGGCTTTTCATCAGAACCGATGCAGACTCACCCAAAAGGCTCGGCTGCGCTGGCAGGGTCACGGCGCACGCCGTACATGCATTTTCATGTGTTTCTGTTAATTTCAGTGTTTTTGGGCCCAAACTAGTGGCTTTTCATCAGAAGCGATGCAGACTCACCCTAAAGGCTCGGCTGCGCTGGCAGGGTCACGGCGCACGCCGTACATGCATTTTCATGTGTTTCTGTCAATTTCAGTGTTTTTGGGCCCAAACTAGTGGCTTTTCATCAGAAGCGATGCAGACTCACCCAAAAGGCTCGGCTGCGCTGGCAGGGTCACGGCGCACGCCGTACATGCATTTTCATGTGTTTCTGTCAATTTCAGTGTTATTGGGCACAAACTAGTGGCTTTTCATCAGAACCGATGCAGACTCACCCTAAAGGCTCGGCTGCGCTGGCAGGGTCACGACGCACGCCGTACATGCATTTTCATGTGTTTCTGTCAATTTCAGTGTTATTGGGCCCAAACTAGTGGCTTTTCATCAGAACCGATGCAGACTCACCCAAAAGGCTCGGCTGCACTGGCAGGGTCACGGCCCAAGCCGTACATGCATTTTCATGTGTTTCTGTCAATTTCAGTGTTATTGGGTCCAAACTAGTGGCTTTTCATCAGAACCGATGCAGACTCACCGAAAAGTCTCGGCTGCGCTGGCAGGGTCACGGCGCACGCCGTACATGCATTTTCATGTGTTTCTGTCAATTTCAGTGTTAATGGGCCCAAACTAGTGGCTTTTCATCAGAACCGATGCAGACTCACCCAAAAGGCTCGGCTGCGCTGGCAGGGTCACGGCGCACGCCGTACATGCATTTTCATGTGTTTCTGTCAATTTCAGTGTTTTTGGGCCCAAACTAGTGGCTTTTCATCAGAAGCGATGCAGACTCACCCGAAAGGCTCGGCTGCGCTGGCAGGGTCACGGCGCACGCCATACATGCATTTTCATGTGTTTCTGTCAATTTCAGTGTTTTTGGGCCCAAACTAGTGGCTTTTCATCAGAACCGATGCAGACTCACCCGAAAGGCTCGGCTGCGCTGGCAGGGTCATGGCGCAAGCCGTACATGCATTTTCATGTGTTTCTGTCAATTTCAGTGTTATTTGGCCCAAACTACTGGCTTTTCATCAGAACCGATGCAGACTCACCCTAAAGGCTCGGCTGCGCTGGCAGGGTCACGGCTCACGCCGTACATGCATTTTCATGTGTTTCTGTCAATATCAGTGTTTTTGGGCCCAAACTAGTGGCTTTTCATCAGAACCGATGCAGACTCACCCAAAAGGCTCGGCTGCGCTGGCAGGGTCACGACGCACGCCGTACATGCATTTTCATGTGTTTCTGTCAATTTCAATGTTATTGGGCCCAAACTAGCGGCTTTTCATCAGAAGCGATGGAGACTCACCCAAAAGGCTCGGCTGCGCTGGCAGGGTCACGGCGCACGCCGTACATGCATTTTCATGTGTTTCTGTCAATTTCAGTGTTATTGGGCCCAAACTAGTGGCTTTTCATCAGAACCGATGCAGACTCACCCCAAAGGCTCGGCTGCGCTGGCAGGGTCACGGCGCACGCCGTACATGCATTTTCATGTGTTTCTGTCAATTTCAGTGTTTTTGGGCCCAAACTAGTGGCTTTTCATCAGAACCGATGCAGACTCACCCTAAAGGCTCTGCTGCGCTGGCAGGGTCACGGCGCACGCCGTACATGCATTTTCATGTGTTTCTGTCAATTTCAGTGTTATTGGGCCCAAACTAGCGGCTTTTCATCAGAACCGATGCAGACTCACCCAAAAGGCTCGGCTGCGCTGGCAGGGTCACGGCCTAAGCCGTACATGCATTTTCATGTGTTTCTGTCAATTTCAGTGTTATTGGGTCCAAACTAGTGGCTTTTCATCAGAACCGATGCAGACTCACCCAAAAGTCTCGGCTGCGCTGGCAGGGTCACGGCGCACGCCGTACATGCATTTTCATGTGTTTCTGTCAATTTCAGTGTTAATGGGCCCAAACTAGTGGCTTTTCATCAGAACCGATGCAGACTCACCCAAAAGGCTCGGCTGCGCTGGCAGGGTCACGGCGCACGCCGTACATGCATTTTCATGTGTTTCTGTTAATTTCAGTGTTTTTGGGCCCAAACTAGTGGCTTTTCATCAGAAGCGATGCAGACTCACCCTAAAGGCTCGGCTGCGCTGGCAGGGTCACGGCGCACGCCGTACATGCATTTTCATGTGTTTCTGTCAATTTCAGTGTTTTTGGGCCCAAACTAGTGGCTTTTCATCAGAAGCGATGCAGACTCACCCAAAAGGCTCGGCTGCGCTGGCAGGGTCACGGCGCACGCCGTACATGCATTTTCATGTGTTTCTGTCAATCTCAGTGTTATTGGGCACAAACTAGTGGCTTTTCATCAGAACCGATGCAGACTCACCCTAAAGGCTCGGCTGCGCTGGCAGGGTCACGACGCACGCCGTACATGCATTTTCATGTGTTTCTGTCAATTTCAGTGTTATTGGGCCCAAACTAGTGGCTTTTCATCAGAACCGATGCAGACTCACCCAAAAGGCTCGGCTGCGCTGGCAGGGTCACGGCCTAAGCCGTACATGCATTTTCATGTGTTTCTGTCAATTTCAGTGTTATTGGGTCCAAACTAGTGGCTTTTCATCAGAACCGATGCAGACTCACCGAAAAGTCTCGGCTGCGCTGGCAGGGTCACGGCGCACGCCGTACATGCATTTTCATGTGTTTCTGTCAATTTCAGTGTTAATGGGCCCAAACTAGTGGCTTTTCATCAGAACCGATGCAGACTCACCCAAAAGGCTCGGCTGCGCTGGCAGGGTCACGGCGCACGCCGTACATGCATTTTCATGTGTTTCTGTCAATTTCAGTGTTTTTGGGCCCAAACTAGTGGCTTTTCATCCGAAGCGATGCAGACTCACCCAAAAGTCTCGGCTGCGCTGGCAGGGTCACGGCGCACGCCGTACATGCATTTTCATGTGTTTCTGTCAATTTCAGTGTTAATGGGCCCAAACTAGTGGCTTTTCATCAGAACCGATGCAGACTCACCCAAAAGGCTCGGCTGCGCTGGCAGGGTCACGGCGCACGCCGTACATGCATTTTCATGTGTTTCTGTTAATTTCAGTGTTTTTGGGCCCAAACTAGTGGCTTTTCATCAGAAGCGATGCAGACTCACCCTAAAGGCTCGGCTGCGCTGGCAGGGTCACGGCGCACGCCGTACATGCATTTTCATGTGTTTCTGTCAATTTCAGTGTTTTTGGGCCCAAACTAGTGGCTTTTCATCAGAACCGATGCAGACTCACCCAAAAGGCTCGGCTGCGCTGGCAGGGTCACGGCGCACGCCGTACATGCATTTTCATGTGTTTCTGTCAATTTCAGTGTTATTGGGCCCAAACTAGCGGCTTTTCATCAGAAGCGATGCAGACTCACCCAAAAGGCTCGGCTGCGCTGGCAGGGTCACGGCGCACGCCGTACATGCATTTTCATGTGTTTCTGTCAATTTCAGTGTTATTGGGCCCAAACTAGCGGCTTTTCATCAGAAGCGATGGAGACTCACCCAAAAGGCTCGGCTGCGCTGGCAGGGTCACGGCGCACGCCGTACATGCATTTTCATGTGTTTCTGTCAATTTCAGTGTTATTGGGCCCAAACTAGTGGCTTTTCATCAGAACCGATGCAGACTCACCCGAAAGGCTCGGCTGCGCTGGCAGGGTCACGGCGCACGCCGTACATGCATTTTCATGTGTTTCTGTCAATTTCAGTGTTTTTGGGCCCAAACTAGTGGCTTTTCATCAGAACCGATGCAGACTCACCCGAAAGGCTCGGCTGCGCTGGCAGGGTCATGGCGCAAGCCGTACATGCATTTTCATGTGTTTCTGTCAATTTCAGTGTTATTTGGCCCAAACTACTGGCTTTTCATCAGAACCGATGCAGACTCACCCTAAAGGCTCGGCTGCGCTGGCAGGGTCACGGCTCACGCCGTACATGCATTTTCATGTGTTTCTGTCAATATCAGTGTTTTTGGGCCCAAACTAGTGGCTTTTCATCAGAACCGATGCAGACTCACCCAAAAGGCTCGGCTGCGCTGGCAGGGTCACGGCCTAAGCCGTACATGCATTTTCATGTGTTTCTGTCAATTTCAGTGTTATTGGGTCCAAACTAGTGGCTTTTCATCAGAACCGATGCAGACTCACCCAAAAGTCTCGGCTGCGCTGGCAGGGTCACGGCGCACGCCGTACATGCATTTTCATGTGTTTCTGTCAATTTCAGTGTTAATGGGCCCAAACTAGTGGCTTTTCATCAGAACCGATGCAGACTCACCCAAAAGGCTCGGCTGCGCTGGCAGGGTCACGGCGCACGCTGTACATGCATTTTCTTGTGTTTCTGTCAATTTCAGTGTTTTTGGGCCCAAACTAGTGGCTTTTCATCAGAAGCGATGCAGACTCACCCTAAAGGCTCGGCTTCGCTGGCAGGGTCACGGCGCACGCCGTACATGCATTTTCATGTGTTTCTGTCAATTTCAGTGTTTTTGGGCCCAAACTAGTGGCTTTTCATCAGAAGCGATGCAGACTCACCCGAAAGGCTCGGCTGCGCTGGCAGGGTCACGGCGCACGCCGTACATGCATTTTCATGTGTTTCTGTCAATTTCAGTGTTTTTGGGCCCAAACTAGTGGCTTTTCATCAGAACCGATGCAGACTCACCCGAAAGGCTCGGCTGCGCTGGCAGGGTCATGGCGCAAGCCGTACATGCATTTTCATGTGTTTCTGTCAATTTCAGTGTTATTTGGCCCAAACTACTGGCTTTTCATCAGAACCGATGCAGACTCACCCTAAAGGCTCGGCTGCGCTGGCAGGGTCACGGCTCACGCCGTACATGCATTTTCATGTGTTTCTGTCAATTTCAGTGTTTTTGGGCCCAAACTAGTGGCTCTTCATCAGAACCGATGCAGACTCACCCAAAAGGCTCGGCTGCGCTGGCAGGGTCACGGCGCACGCCGTACATGCATTTTCATGTGTTTCTGTCAATTTCAGTGTTATTGGGCCCAAACTAGTGGCTTTTCATCAGAACCGATGCAGACTCACCCAAAAGTCTCGGCTGCGCTGGCAGGGTCACGGCGCACGCCGTACATGCATTTTCATGTGTTTCTGTCAATTTCAGTGTTATTGGGCCCAAACTAGTGGCTTTTCATCAGAACCGATGCAGACTCACCCCAAAGGCTCGGCTGCGCTGGCAGGGTCACGGCCTAAGCCGTACATGCATTTTCATGTGTTTCTGTCAATTTCAGTGTTATTGGGTCCAAACTAGTGGCTTTTCATCAGAACCGATGCAGACTCACCCAAAAGTCTCGGCTGCGCTGGCAGGGTCACGGCGCACGCCGTACATGCATTTTCATGTGTTTCTGTCAATTTCAGTGTTAATGGGCCCAAACTAGTGGCTTTTCATCAGAACCGATGCAGACTCACCCAAAAGGCTCGGCTGCGCTGGCAGGGTCACGGCGCACGCCGTACATGCATTTTCATGTGTTTCTGTTAATTTCAGTGTTTTTGGGCCCAAACTAGTGGCTTTTCATCAGAAGCGATGCAGACTCACCCTAAAGGCTCGGCTGCGCTGGCAGGGTCACGGCGCACGCCGTACATGCATTTTCATGTGTTTCTGTCAATTTCAGTGTTTTTGGGCCCAAACTAGTGGCTTTTCATCAGAAGCGATGCAGACTCACCCAAAAGGCTCGGCTGCGCTGGCAGGGTCACGGCGCACGCCGTACATGCATTTTCATGTGTTTCTGTCAATCTCAGTGTTATTGGGCACAAACTAGTGGCTTTTCATCAGAACCGATGCAGACTCACCCTAAAGGCTCGGCTGCGCTGGCAGGGTCACGACGCACGCCGTACATGCATTTTCATGTGTTTCTGTCAATTTCAGTGTTATTGGGCCCAAACTAGTGGCTTTTCATCAGAACCGATGCAGACTCACCCAAAAGGCTCGGCTGCGCTGGCAGGGTCACGGCCCAAGCCGTACATGCATTTTCATGTGTTTCTGTCAATTTCAGTGTTATTGGGTCCAAACTAGTGGCTTTTCATCAGAACCGATGCAGACTCACCGAAAAGTCTCGGCTGCGCTGGCAGGGTCACGGCGCACGCCGTACATGCATTTTCATGTGTTTCTGTCAATTTCAGTGTTAATGGGCCCAAACTAGTGGCTTTTCATCAGAACCGATGCAGACTCACCCAAAAGGCTCGGCTGCGCTGGCAGGGTCACGGCGCACGCCGTACATGCATTTTCATGTGTTTCTGTCAATTTCAGTGTTTTTGGGCCCAAACTAGTGGCTTTTCATCCGAAGCGATGCAGACTCACCCAAAAGTCTCGGCTGCGCTGGCAGGGTCACGGCGCACGCCGTACATGCATTTTCATGTGTTTCTGTCAATTTCAGTGTTAATGGGCCCAAACTAGTGGCTTTTCATCAGAACCGATGCAGACTCACCCAAAAGGCTCGGCTGCGCTGGCAGGGTCACGGCGCACGCCGTACATGCATTTTCATGTGTTTCTGTTAATTTCAGTGTTTTTGGGCCCAAACTAGTGGCTTTTCATCAGAAGCGATGCAGACTCACCCTAAAGGCTCGGCTGCGCTGGCAGGGTCACGGCGCACGCCGTACATGCATTTTCATGTGTTTCTGTCAATTTCAGTGTTTTTGGGCCCAAACTAGTGGCTTTTCATCAGAACCGATGCAGACTCACCCAAAAGGCTCGGCTGCGCTGGCAGGGTCACGGCGCACGCCGTACATGCATTTTCATGTGTTTCTGTCAATTTCAGTGTTATTGGGCCCAAACTAGCGGCTTTTCATCAGAAGCGATGCAGACTCACCCAAAAGGCTCGGCTGCGCTGGCAGGGTCACGGCGCACGCCGTACATGCATTTTCATGTGTTTCTGTCAATTTCAGTGTTATTGGGCCCAAACTAGCGGCTTTTCATCAGAAGCGATGGAGACTCACCCAAAAGGCTCGGCTGCGCTGGCAGGGTCACGGCGCACGCCGTACATGCATTTTCATGTGTTTCTGTCAATTTCAGTGTTATTGGGCCCAAACTAGTGGCTTTTCATCAGAACCGATGCAGACTCACCCGAAAGGCTCGGCTGCGCTGGCAGGGTCACGGCGCACGCCGTACATGCATTTTCATGTGTTTCTGTCAATTTCAGTGTTTTTGGGCCCAAACTAGTGGCTTTTCATCAGAACCGATGCAGACTCACCCGAAAGGCTCGGCTGCGCTGGCAGGGTCATGGCGCAAGCCGTACATGCATTTTCATGTGTTTCTGTCAATTTCAGTGTTATTTGGCCCAAACTACTGGCTTTTCATCAGAACCGATGCAGACTCACCCTAAAGGCTCGGCTGCGCTGGCAGGGTCACGGCTCACGCCGTACATGCATTTTCATGTGTTTCTGTCAATATCAGTGTTTTTGGGCCTAAACTAGTGGCTTTTCATCAGAACCGATGCAGACTCACCCAAAAGGCTCGGCTGCGCTGGCAGGGTCACGGCCTAAGCCGTACATGCATTTTCATGTGTTTCTGTCAATTTCAGTGTTATTGGGTCCAAACTAGTGGCTTTTCATCAGAACCGATGCAGACTCACCCTAAAGGCTCGGCTGCGCTGGCAGGGTCACGACGCACGCCGTACATGCATTTTCATGTGTTTCTGTCAATTTCAGTGTTATTTGGCCCAAACTAGTGGCTTTTCATCAGAACCGATGCAGACTCACCCTAAAGGCTCGGCTGCGCTGGCAGGGTCACGGTGCACGCCGTACATGCATTTTCATGTGTTTCTGTCAATTTCAGTGTTATTGGGCCCAAACTAGTGGCTTTTCATCAGAACCGATGCAGACTCACCCGAAAGGCTCGGCTGCGCTGGCAGGGTCATGGCGCAAGCCGTACATGCATTTTAATGTGTTTCTGTCAATTTCAGTGTTATTTGGCCCAAACTAGTGGCTTTTCATCAGAACCGATGCAGACTCACCCTAAAGGCTCGGCTGCGCTGGCAGGGTCACGCCTCACGCCGTACATGCATTTTCATGTGTTTCTGTCAATTTCAGTGTTTTTGGGCCCAAACTAGTGGCTTTTCATCAGAACCGATGCAGACTCACCCAAAAGGCTCGGCTGCGCTGGCAGGGTCACGGCGCACGCCGTACATGCATTTTCATGTGTTTCTGTCAATTTCAGTGTTATTGGGCCCAAACTAGTGGCTTTTCATCAGAACCGATGCAGACTCACCCAAAAGTCTCGGCTGCGCTGGCAGGGTCACGGCGCACGCCGTACATGCATTTTCATGTGTTTCTGTCAATTTCAGTGTTATTGGGCCCAAACTAGTGGCTTTTCATCAGAACCGATGCAGACTCACCCCAAAGGCTCGGCTGCGCTGGCAGGGTCACGACGCACGCCGTACATGCATTTTCATGTGTTTCTGTCAATTTCAGTGTTATTGGGCCCAAACTAGTGGCTTTTCATCAGAACCGATGCAGACTCACCCTAAAGGCTCGGCTGCGCTGGCAGGGTCACGACGCACGCCGTACATGCATTTTCATGTGTTTCTGTCAATTTCAGTGTTATTGGGCCCAAACTAGTGGCTTTTCATCAGAACCGATGCAGACTCACCCTAAAGGCTCGGCTGCGCTGGCAGGGTCACGGCGCACGCCGTACATGCATTTTCATGTGTTTCTGTCAATTTCAGTGTTATTGGGCCCAAACTAGTGGCTTTTCATCAGAACCGATGCAGACTCACCCTAAAGGCTCGGCTGCGCTGGCAGGGTCAAGGTGCACGCCATACATGCATTTTCATGTGTTTCTGTCAATTTCAGTGTTATTGGGCCCAAACTAGTGGCTTTTCATCAGAACCGATGCAGACTCACCCCAAAGGCTCGGCTGCGCTGGCAGGGTCACGGCGCACGCCGTACATGCATTTTCATGTGTTTCTGTCAATTTCAGTGTTTTTGGGCCCAAACTAGTGGCTTTTCATCAGAACCGATGCAGACTCACCCCAAAGGCTTGGCTGCGCTGGCAGGGTCACGGCGCACGCCGTACATGCATTTTCATGTGTTTCTGTCAATTTCAGTGTTTTTGGGCCCAAACTAGTGGCTTTTCATCAGAAGCGATGCAGACTCACCCGAAAGGCTCGGCTGCGCTGGCAGGGTCACGGCGCACGCCGTACATGCATTTTCATGTGTTTCTGTCAATTTCAGTGTTTTTGGGCCCAAACTAGTGGCTTCTCATCAGAACCGATGCAGACTCACCCTAAAGGCTCGGCTGCGCTGGCAGGGTCACGGTGCACGCCGTACATGCATTTTCATGTGTTTCTGTCAATTTCAGTGTTATTGGGCCCAAACTAGTGGCTTTTCATCAGAACCGATGCAGACTCACCCTAAAGGCTCGGCTGCGCTGGCAGGGTCACGGTGCACGCCATACATGCATTTTCATGTGTTTCTGTCAATTTCAGTGTTTTTGGGCCCAAACTAGTGGCTTTTCATCAGAACCGATGCAGACTCACCCGAAAGGCTCGGCTGCGCTGGCAGGGTCATGGCGCAAGCCGTACATGCATTTTAATGTGTTTCTGTCAATTTCAGTGTTATTTGGCCCAAACTAGTGGCTTTTCATCAGAACCGATGCAGACTCACCCTAAAGGCTCGGCTGCGCTGGCAGGGTCACGCCTCACGCCGTACATGCATTTTCATGTGTTTCTGTCAATTTCAGTGTTTTTGGGCCCAAACTAGTGGCTTTTCATCAGAACCGATGCAGACTCACCCAAAAGGCTCGGCTGCGCTGGCAGGGTCACGGCGCACGCCGTACATGCATTTTCATGTGTTTCTGTCAATTTCAGTGTTATTGGGCCCAAACTAGTGGCTTTTCATCAGAACCGATGCAGACTCACCCTAAAGGCTCGGCTGCGCTGGCAGGGTCACGACGCACGCCGTACATGCATTTTCATGTGTTTCTGTCAATTTCAGTGTTATTGGGCCCAAACTAGTGGCTTTTCATCAGAACCGATGCAGACTCACCCTAAAGGCTCGGCTGCGCTGGCAGGGTCACAGTGCACGCCGTACATGCATTTTCATGTGTTTCTGTCAATTTCAGTGTTATTGGGCCCAAACTAGTGGCTTTTCATCAGAACCGATGCAGACTCACCCCAAAGGCTCGGCTGCGCTGGCAGGGTCACGACGCACGCCGTACATGCATTTTCATGTGTTTCTGTCAATTTCAGTGTTATTGGGCCCAAACTAGTGGCTTTTCATCAGAACCGATGCAGACTCACCCTAAAGGCTCGGCTGCGCTGGCAGGGTCACGGCGCACGCCGTACATGCATTTTCATGTGTTTCTGTCAATTTCAGTGTTATTGGGCCCAAACTAGTGGCTTTTCATCAGAACCGATGCAGACTCACCCTAAAGGCTCGGCTGCGCTGGCAGGGTCAAGGTGCACGCCATACATGTTTTTTCATGTGTTTCTGTCAATTTCAGTGTTATTGGGCCCAAACTAGTGGCTTTTCATCAGAACCGATGCAGACTCACCCCAAAGGCTCGGCTGCGCTGGCAGGGTCACGTTGCACGCCATACATGCATTTTCATGTGTTTCTGTCAATTTCAGTGTTATTGGGCCCAAACTAGTGGCTTTTCATCAGAACCGATGCAGACTCACCCCAAAGGCTCGGCTGCGCTGGCAGGGTCACGGCGCACGCCGTACATGCATTTTCATGTGTTTCTGTCAATTTCAGTGTTTTTGGGCCCAAACTAGTGGCTTTTCATCAGAACCGATGCAGACTCACCCCAAAGGCTTGGCTGCGCTGGCAGGGTCACGGCGCACGCCGTACATGCATTTTCATGTGTTTCTGTCAATTTCAGTGTTTTTGGGCCCAAACTAGTGGCTTTTCATCAGAAGCGATGCAGACTCACCCGAAAGGCTCGGCTGCGCTGGCAGGGTCACGGCGCACGCCGTACATGCATTTTCATGTGTTTCTGTCAATTTCAGTGTTTTTGGGCCCAAACTAGTGGCTTCTCATCAGAACCGATGCAGACTCACCCTAAAGGCTCGGCTGCGCTGGCAGGGACACGGCGCACGCCGTACATGCATTTTCATGTGTTTCTGTCAATTTCAGTGTTTTTGGGCCCAAACTAGTGGCTTTTCATCAGAACCGATGCAGACTCACCCCAAAGGCTCGGCTGCGCTGGCAGGGTCACGGCGCACGCCGTACATGCATTTTCATGTGTTTCTGTCAATTTCAGTGTTTTTGGGCCCAAACTAGTGGCTTTTCATCAGAAGCGATGCAGACTCACCCGAAAGGCTCGGCTGCGCTGGCAGGGTCACGACGCACGCCGTATATGCATTTTCATGTGTTTCTGTCAATTTCAGTGTTATTGGGCCCAAACTAGTGGCTTTTCATCAGAACCGATGCAGACTCACCCTAAAGGCTCGGCTGCGCTGGCAGGGTCACGGTGCACGCCGTACATGCATTTTCATGTGTTTCTGTCAATTTCAGTGTTATTGGGCCCAAACTAGTGGCTTTTCATCAGAACCGATGCAGACTCACCCCAAAGGCTCGGCTGCGCTGGCAGGGTCACGGCGCACGCCGTACATGCATTTTCATGTGTTTCTGTCAATTTCAGTGTTTTTGGGCCCAAACTAGTGGCTTTTCATCAGAACCGATGCAGACTCACCCCAAAGGCTCGGCTGCGCTGGCAGGGTCACGGCGCACGCCGTACATGCATTTTCATGTGTTTCTGTCAATTTCAGTGTTATTGGGTCCAAACTAGTGGCTTTTCATCAGAACCGATGCAGACTCACCCTAAAGGCTCGGCTGCGCTGGCAGGGTCACGACGCACGCCGTACATGCATTTTCATGTGTTTCTGTCAATTTCAGTGTTATTGGGCCCAAACTATTGGCTTTTCATCAGAACCGATGCAGACTCACCCTAAATGCTCGGCTGCGCTGACAGGGTCACAGTGCACGCCGTACATGCATTTTCATGTGTTTCTGTCAATTTCAGTGTTATTGGGCCCAAACTAGTGGCTTTTCATCAGAACCGATGCAGACTCACCCCAAAGGCTCGGCTGCGCTTGCAGGGTCACGACGCACGCCGTACATGCATTTTCATGTGTTTCTGTCAATTTCAGTGTTATTGGGCCCAAACTAGTGGCTTTTCATCAGAACCGATGCAGACTCACCCTAAAGGCTCGGCTGCGCTGGCAGGGTCACGGTGCACGCCGTACATGCATTTTCATGTGTTTCTGTCAATTTCAGTGTTATTGGGCCCAAACTAGTGGCTTTTCATCAGAACCGATGCAGACTCACCCCAAAGGCTCGGCTGCGCTGGCAGGGTCACGGCGCACGCCGTACATGCATTTTCATGTGTTTCTGTCAATTTCAGTGTTTTTGGGCCCAAACTAGTGGCTTTTCATCAGAACCGATGCAGACTCACCCCAAAGGCTCGGCTGCGCTGGCAGGGTCACAGCGCACGCCATACATGCATTTTCATGTGTTTCTGTCAATTTCAGTGTTTTTGGGCCCAAATTAGTGGCTTTTCATCAGAACCGATGCAGACTCACCCAAAAGGCTCGGCTGCACTGGCAGGGTCACGGCGCATGCCGTACATGCATTTCCATGTGTTTCTGTCAATTTCAGTGTTATTGGGTCCAAACTAGTGGCTTTTCATCAGAACCGATGCAGACTCACCCTAAAGGCTCGGCTGCGCTGGCAGGGTCACGACGCACGCCGTACATGCATTTTCATGTGTTTCTGTCAATTTCAGTGTTATTGGGCCCAAACTAGTGGCTTTTCATCAGAACCGATGCAGACTCACCCTAAAGGCTCGGCTGCGCTGGCAGGGTCACAGTGCACGCCGTACATGCATTTTCATGTGTTTCTGTCAATTTCAGTGTTATTGGGCCCAAACTAGTGGCTTTTCATCAGAACCGATGCAGACTCACCCCAAAGGCTCGGCTGCGCTGGCAGGGTCACGACGCACGCCGTACATGCATTTTCATGTGTTTCTGTCAATTTCAGTGTTATTGGGCCGAAACTAGTGGCTTTTCATCAGAACCGATGCAGACTCACCCAAAAGTCTCGGCTGCGCTGGCAGGGTCACGGCGCACGCCATAAATGCATTTTCATGTGTTTCTGTCAATTTCAGTGTTATTGGGCCCAAACTAGTGGCTTTTCATCAGAACCGATGCAGACTCACCCAAAAGGCTCGGCTGCGCTGGCAGGGTCACGGCGCACGCCGTACATGCATTTTCATGTGTTTCTGTCAATTTCAGTGTTTTTGAGCCCAAACTAGTGGCTTTTCATCAGAACCGATGCAGACTCACCCCAAAGGCTCGGCTGCGCTGGCAGGGTCACAGCGCACGCCGTACATGCATTTTCATGTGTTTCTGTCAATTTCAGTGTTTTTGGGCCCAAATTAGTGGCTTTTCATCAGAAGCGATGCAGACTCACCCAAAAGGCTCGGCTGCGCTGGCAGGGTCACGGCGCACGCCGTACATGCATTTTCATGTGTTTCTGTCAATTTCAGTGTTATTGGGTCCAAACTAGTGGCTTTTCATCAGAACCGATGCAGACTCACCCTAAAGGCTCGGCTGCGCTGGCAGGGTCACGACGCACGCCGTACATGCATTTTCATGTGTTTCTGTCAATTTCAGTGTTATTGGGCCCAAACTAGTGGCTTTTCATCAGAACCGATGCAGACTCACCCTAAAGGCTCGGCTGCGCTGGCAGGGTCACAGTGCACGCCGTACATGCATTTTCATGTGTTTCTGTCAATTTCAGTGTTATTGGGCCCAAACTAGTGGCTTTTCATCAGAACCGATGCAGACTCACCCCAAAGGCTCGGCTGCGCTGGCAGGGTCACGACGCACGCCGTACATGCATTTTCATGTGTTTCTGTCAATTTCAGTGTTGTTGGGCCCAAACTAGTGGCTTTTCATCAGAACCGATGCAGACTCACCCTAAAGGCTCGGCTGCGCTGGCAGGGTCAAAGTGCACGCCGTACATGCATTTTCATGTGTTTCTGTCAATTTCAGTGTTATTGGGCCCAAACTAGTGGCTTTTCATCAGAACCGATGCAGACTCACCCAAAAGGCTCGGCTGCGCTGGCAGGGTCACGGCGCACGCCGTACATGCATTTTCATGTGTTTCTGTCAATTTCAGTGTTATTGGGCCCAAACTAGTGGCTTTTCATCAGAACCGATGCAGACTCACCCAAAAGGCTCGGCTGCGCTGGCAGGGTCACGGCGCAAACCGTACATGCATTTTCATGTGTTTCTGTTAATTTCAGTGTTATTGGGCCCAAACTAGTGGCTTTTCCTCAGAACCGATGCAGACTCACCCAAAAGGCTCGGCTGCGCTGGCAGGGTCACGGCGCACGCCGTACATGTATTTTCATGTGTTTATGTTAATTTCAGTGTTATTGGGCCCAAACTAGTGGCTTTTCATCAGAACCGATGCAGACTCACCCAAAAGGCTCGGCTGCGCTGGCAGGGTCACGGCGCACGCCGTACATGTATTTTCATGTGTTTATGTTAATTTCAGTGTTATTGGGCCCAAACTAGTGGCTTTTCATCAGAACCGATGCAGACTCACCCAAAAGGCTCGGCTGTGCTGGCAGGGTCACGGCGCACGCCGTACATGCATTTTCATGTGTTTCTGTCAATTTCAGTGTTATTGGGCCCAAACTAGTGGCTTTTCCTCAGAACCGATGCAGACTCACCCAAAAGGCTCGGCTGCGCTGGCAGGGTCACGGCGCACGCCGTACATTTATTTTCATGTGTTTCTGTTAATTTCAGTGTTATTGGGCCCAAACTAGTGGCTTTTCATCAGAACCGATGCAGACTCACCCAAAAGGCTCGGCTGCGCTGGCAGGGTCACGGCGCACGCCGTACATGCATTTTCATGTGTTTCTGTCAATTTCAGTGTTTTTGGGCCCAAACTAGTGGCTTTTCATCAGAACCGATGCAGACTCACCCCAAAGGCTCGGCTGCGCAGGGTCACGGCGCACGCCGTACATGCATTTTCATGTGTTTCTGTCAATTTCAGTTTTATTGGGCCCAAACTAGTGGCTTTTCATCAGAACCGATGCAGACTCACCCTAAAGGCTCGGCTGCGCTGGCAGGGTCACGGCGCACGCCGTACATGCATTTTCATGTGTTTCTGTCAATTTCAGTGTTATTGGGCCCAAACTAGTGGCTTTTCCTCAGAACCGATGCAGACTCACCCAGAAGGCTCGGCTGCGCTGGCAGGGTCACGGCGCACGCCGTACATGTATTTTCATGTGTTTATGTTAAATTCAGTGTTATTGGGCCCAAACTAGTGGCTTTTCATCAGAACCGATGCAGACTCACCCAAAAGGCTCGGCTGCGCTGGCAGGGTCACGGCGCACGCCGTACATGCATTTTCATGTGTTTCTGTCAATTTCAGTGTTTTTGGGCCCAAACTAGTGGCTTTTCATCAGAACCGATGCAGACTCCCCCCAAAGGCTCGGCTGCGCTGGCAGGGTCACGGCGCACGCCGTACATGCATTTTCATGTGTTTCTGTCAATTTCAGTGTTATTGGGCCCAAAGTAGTGGCTTTTCATCAGAACCGATGCAGACTCACCCAAAAGGCTCGGCTGCGTTGGCAGGGTCACGGCGCACGCCGTACATGTATTTTCATGTGTTTCTGTCAATTTCAGTGTTATTGGGCCCAAACTAGTGGCTTTTCATCAGAACCGATGCAGACTCACCCAAAAGGCTCGGCTGCGCTGGCAGGGTCACGGCGCACGCCGTACATGTATTTTCATGTGTTTCTGTTAATTTCAGTGTTATTGGGTCCAAACTAGTGGCTTTTCATCAGAACCGATGCAGACTCACCCTAAAGGCTCGGCTGCGCTGGCAGGGTCACGGCGCACGCCGTACATGCATTTTCATGTGTTTCTGTCAATTTCAGTGTTTTTGGGCCCAAACTAGTGGCTTTTCATCAGAACCGATGCAGACTCACCCCAAAGGCTCGGCTGCGCTGGCAGGGTCACGGCGCACGCCGTACATGCATTTTCATGTGTTTCTGTCAATTTCAGTTTTATTGGGCCCAAACTAGTGGCTTTTCATCAGAACCGATGCAGACTCACCCAAAAGGCTCGGCTGCGCTGGCAGGGTCACGGCGCACGCCGTACATGCATTTTCATGTGTTTCTGTCAATTTCAGTGTTATTGGGCCCAAACTAGTGGCTTTTCATCAGAACCGATGCAGACTCACCCCAAAGGCTCGGCTGCGCAGGATCACGGCGCACGCCGTACATGCATTTTCATGTGTTTCTGTCAATTTCAGTGTTATTGGGCCCAAACTAGTGGCTTTTCATCAGAACCGATGCAGACTCACCCTAAAGGCTCGGCTGCGCTGGCAGGGTCACGGAGCACGCCGTACATGCATTTTCATGTGTTTCTGTCAATTTCAGTGTTTTTGGGCCCAAACTAGTGGCTTTTCATCAGAACCGATGCAGACTCACCCCAAAGGCTCGGCTGCGCAGGGTCACGGCGCACGCCGTACATGCATTTTCATGTGTTTCTGTCAATTTCAGTTTTATTGGGCCCAAACTAGTGGCTTTTCATCAGAACCGATGCAGACTCACCCAAAAGGCTCGGCTGCGCTGGCAGGGTCACGGCGCACGCCGTACATGCATTTTCATGTGTTTCTGTCAATTTCAGTGTTATTGGGCCCAAACTAGTGGCTTTTCATCAGAACCGATGCAGACTCACCCAAAAGGCTCGGCTGCGCTGGCAGGGTCACGGCGCACGCCGTACATGCATTTTCATGTGTTTCTGTCAATTTCAGTGTTATTGGGCCCAAACTAGTGGCTTTTCATCAGAACCGATGCAGACTCACCCGATAGGCTCGGCTGCGCTGGCAGGGTCATGGCGCAAGCCGTACATGCATTTTCATGTGTTTCTGTCAATTTCAGTGTTATTTGGCCCAAACTACTGGCTTTTCATCAGAACCGATGCAGACTCACCCTAAAGGCTCGGCTGCGCTGGCAGGGTCACGGCTCACGCCGTACATGCATTTTCATGTGTTTCTGTCAATTTCAGTGTTTTTGGGCCCAAACTAATGGCTTTCATTAGAACCGATGCAGACTCACCCAAAAGGCTCGGCTGCGCTGGCAGGGTCACGGCGCACGCCGTACATGCATTTTCATGTGTTTTCTGTCAATTTCAGTGTTATTGGGCCCAAACTAGTGGCTTTTCATCAGAACCGATGCAGACTCACCCAAAAGTCTCGGCTGCGCTGACAGGGTCACAGCGCACGCCGTACATGCATTTTCATGTGTTTCTGTCAATTTCAGTGTTATTGGGCCCAAACTAGTGGCTTTTCATCAGAACCGATGCAGACTCACCCCAAAGGCTCGGCTGCGCTGGCAGGGTCACAGCCTAAGCCGTACATGCATTTTCATGTGTTTCTGTCAATTTCAGTGTTATTGGGTCCAAACTAGTGGCTTTTCATCAGAACCGATGCAGACTCACCCTAAAGGCTCGGCTGCGCTGGCAGGGTCACGACGCACACCGTACATGCATTTTCATGTGTTTCTGTCAATTTCAGTGTTATTGGGCCCAAACTAGTGGCTTTTCATCAGAACCGATGCAGACTCACCCCAAAGGCTCGGCTGCGCTGGCAGGGTCACGGTGCACGCCATACATGCATTTTCATGTGTTTCTGTCAATTTCAGTGTTATTGGGTCCAAACTAGTGGCTTTTCATCAGAACCGATGCAGACTCACCCCAAAGGCTCGGCTGCGCTGGCAGGGTCACGGTGCACGCCATACATGCATTTTCATGTGTTTCTGTCAATTTCAGTGTTATTGGGCCCAAACTAGTGGCTTTTCATCAGAACCGATGCAGACTCACCCCAAAGGCTCGGCTGCGCTGGCAGGGTCACGGCGCACGCCGTACATGCATTTTCATGTGTTTCTGTCAATTTCAGTGTTTTCGGGCCCAAACTAGTGGCTTTTCATCAGAACCGATGCAGACTCACCCCAAAGGCTCGGCTGCGCTGGCAGGGTCACGGCGCACGCCGTACATGCATTTTCATGTGTTTCTGTCAATTTCAGTGTTTTTGGGCCCAAACTAGTGGCTTTTCATTAGAAGCGATGGAGACTCACCCTAAAGGCTCGGCTGCGCTGGCAGGGTCACGGCGAACGCCGTACATGCATTTTCATGTGTTTCTGTCAATTTCAGTGTTTTTGGGCCCAAACTAGTGACTTCTCATCAGAACCGATGCAGACTCACCCTAAAGGCTCGGCTGCGCTGGCAGGGTCACGGCGCACACCGTACATGCATTTTCATGTGTTTCTGTCAATTTCAGTGTTTTTGGGCCCAAACTAGTGGCTTTTCATCAGAACCGATGCAGACTCACCCAAAAGGCTCGGCTGCGCTGGCAGGGTCACGGCGCACGCCGTACATGCATTTTCATGTGTTTCTGTCAATTTCAGTGTTATTGGGCCCAAACTAGTGGCTTTTCATCAGAACCGATGCAGACTCACCCAAAAGGCTCGGCTGCGCTGGCAGGGTCACGACGCACGCCGTACATGCATTTTCATGTGTTTCTGTCAATTTCAGTGTTATTGGGCCCAAACTAGTGGCTTTTCATCAGAACCGATGCAGACTCACCCAAAAGGCTCGGCTGCGCAGGGTCACGGCGCACGCCGTACATGCATTTTCATGTGTTTCTGTCAATTTCAGTGTTATTGGGCCCAAACTAGTGGCTTTTCATCAGAACCGATGCAGACTCACCCAAAAGGCTCGGCTGCGCTGGCAGGGTCACGGCGCACGCCGTACATGCATTTTCATGTGTTTCTGTCAATTTCAGTGTTATTGGGCCCAAACTAGTGGCTTTTCATCAGAACCGATGCAGACTCACCCAAAAGGCTCGGCTGCGCTGGCAGGGTCACGGCGCAAGCCGTACATGCATTTTCATGTGTTTCTGTTAATTTCAGTGTTATTGGGCCCAAACTAGTGGCTTTTCCTCAGAACCGATGCAGACTCACCCAAAAGGCTCGGCTGCGCTGGCAGGGTCACGGCGCACGCCGTACATGTATTTTCATGTGTTTATGTTAATTTCAGTGTTATTGGGCCCAAACTAGTGGCTTTTCATCAGAACCGATGCAGACTCACCCAAAAGGCTCGGCTGCGCTGGCAGGGTCACGGCGCACGCCGTACATGTATTTTCATGTGTTTATGTTAATTTCAGTGTTATTGGGCCCAAACTAGTGGCTTTTCATCAGAACCGATGCAGACTCACCCAAAAGGCTCGGCTGCGCTGGCAGGGTCACGGCGCACGCCGTACATGTATTTTCATGTGATTATGTTAATTTCAGTGTTATTGGGCCCAAACTAGTGGCTTTTCATCAGAACCGATGCAGACTCACCCAAAAGGCTCGGCTGCGCTGGCAGGGTCACGGCGCACGCCGTACATGCATTTTCATGTGTTTCTGTCAATTTCAGTGTTTTTGGGCCCAAACTAGTGGCTTTTCATCAGAACCGATGCAGACTCACCCCAAAGGCTCGGCTGCGCAGGGTCACGGCGCACGCCGTACATGCATTTTCATGTGTTTCTGTCAATTTCAGTTTTATTGGGCCCAAACTAGTGGCTTTTCATCAGAACCGATGCAGACTCACCCTAAAGGCTCGGCTGCGCTGGCAGGGTCACGGCGCACGCCGTACATGCATTTTCATGTGTTTCTGTCAATTTCAGTGTTATTGGGCCCAAACTAGTGGCTTTTCCTCAGAACCGATGCAGACTCACCCAGAAGGCTCGGCTGCGCTGGCAGGGTCACGGCGCACGCCGTACATGTATTTTCATGTGTTTATGTTAATTTCAGTGTTATTGGGCCCAAACTAGTGGCTTTTCATCAGAACCGATGCAGACTCACCCAAAAGGCTCGGCTGCGCTGGCAGGGTCACGGCGCACGCCGTACATGCATTTTCATGTGTTTCTGTCAATTTCAGTGTTTTTGGTCCCAAACTAGTGGCTTTTCATCAGAACCGATGCAGACTCCCCCCAAAGGCTCGGCTGCGCTGGCAGGGTCACGGCGCACGCCGTACATGCATTTTCATGTGTTTCTGTCAATTTCAGTGTTATTGGGCCCAAAGTAGTGGCTTTTCATCAGAACCGATGCAGACTCACCCAAAAGGCTCGGCTGCGCTGGCAGGGTCACGGCGCACGCCGTACATGTATTTTCATGTGTTTCTGTCAATTTCAGTGTTATTGGGCCCAAACTAGTGGCTTTTCATCAGAACCGATGCAGACTCACCCAAAAGGCTCGGCTGCGCTGGCAGGGTCACGGCGCATGCCGTACATGTATTTTCATGTGTTTCTGTTAATTTCAGTGTTATTGGGCCCAAACTAGTGGCTTTTCATCAGAACCGATGCAGACTCACCCCAAAGGCTCGGCTGCGCTGGCAGGGTCACGGCGCACGCCGTACATGCATTTTCATGTGTTTCTGTCAATTTCAGTGTTTTTGGGCCCAAACTAGTGGCTTTTCATCAGAACCGATGCAGACTCACCCCAAAGGCTCGGCTGCGCTGGCAGGGTCACGGCGCACGCCGTACATGCATTTTCATGTGTTTCTGTTAATTTCAGTTTTATTGGGCCCAAACTAGTGGCTTTTCATCAGAACCGATGCAGACTCACCCAAAAGGCTCGGCTGCGCTGGCAGGGTCACGGCGCACGCCGTACATGCATTTTCATGTGTTTCTGTCAATTTCAGTGTTATTGGGCCCAAACTAGTGGCTTTTCATCAGAACCGATGCAGACTCACCCCAAAGGCTCGGCTGCGCAGGATCACGGCGCACGCCGTACATGCATTTTCATGTGTTTCTGTCAATTTCAGTGTTATTGGGCCCAAACTAGTGGCTTTTCATCAGAACCGATGCAGACTCACCCTAAAGGCTCGGCTGCGCTGGCAGGGTCACGGAGCACGCCGTACATGCATTTTCATGTGTTTCTGTCAATTTCAGTGTTTTTGGGCCCAAACTAGTGGCTTTTCATCAGAACCGATGCAGACTCACCCCAAAGGCTCGGCTGCGCAGGGTCACGGCGCACGCCGTACATGCATTTTCATGTGTTTCTGTCAATTTCAGTTTTATTGGGCCCAAACTAGTGGCTTTTCATCAGAACCGATGCAGACTCACCCAAAAGGCTCGGCTGCGCTGGCAGGGTCACGGCGCACGCCGTACATGCATTTTCATGTGTTTCTCTCAATTTCAGTGTTATTGGGCCCAAACTAGTGGCTTTTCATCAGAACCGATGCAGACTCACCCAAAAGGCTCGGCTGCGCTGGCAGGGTCACGGCGCACGCCGTACATGCATTTTCATGTGTTTCTGTCAATTTCAGTGTTATTGGGCCCAAACTAGTGGCTTTTCATCAGAACCGATGCAGACTCACCCAAAAGGCTCGGCTGCGCTGGCAGGGTCACGGAGCACGCCGTACATGCATTTTCATGTGTTTCTGTCAATTTCAGTGTTATTGGGCCCAAACTAGTGGCTTTTCCTCAGAACCGATGCAGACTCACCCAAAAGGCTCGGCTGCGCTGGCAGGGTCACGGCGCACGCCGTACATGTATTTTCATGTGTTTATTTTAATTCAGTGTTATTGGGCCCAAACTAGTGGCTTTTCATCAGAACCGATGCAGACTCACCCAAAAGGCTCGGCTGCGCTGGCAGGGTCACGGCGCACGCCGTACATGCATTTTCATGTGTTTCTGTCAATTTCAGTGTTATTGGGCCCAAACTAGTGGCTTTTAATCAGAACCGATGCAGACTCACCCCAAAGGCTCGGCTGCGCAGGATCACGGCGCACGCCGTACATGCATTTTCATGTGTTTCTGTCAATTTCAGTGTTATTGGGCCCAAACTAGTGGCTTTTCATCAGAACCGATGCAGACTCACCCTAAAGGCTCGGCTGCGCTGGCAGGGTCACGGAGCACGCCGTATATGCATTTTCATGTGTTTCTGTCAATTTCAGTGTTTTTGGGCCCAAACTAGTGGCTTTTCATCAGAACCGATGCAGACTCACCCCAAAGGCTCGGCTGCGCTGGCAGGGTCACGGCGCACGCCGTACATGCATTTTCATGTGTTTCTGTCAATTTCAGTTTTATTGGGCCCAAACTAGTGGCTTTTCATCAGAACCGATGCAGACTCACCCAAAAGGCTCGGCTGCGCTGGCAGGGTCACGGCGCACGCCCTACATGCATTTTCATGTGTTTCTGTCAATTTCAGTGTTATTGGGCCCAAACTAGTGGCTTTTCATCAGAACCGATGCAGACTCACCCTAAAGGCTCGGCTGCGCTGGCAGGGTCACGGAGCACGCCGTACATGCATTTTCATGTGTTTCTGTCAATTTCAGTGTTATTGGGCCCAAACTAGTGGCTTTTCCTCAGAACCGATGCAGACTCACCCAAAAGGCTCGGCTGCGCTGGCAGGGTCACGGCGCACGCCGTACATGCATTTTCATGTGTTTATGTTAATTTCAGTGTTATTGGGCCCAAACTAGTGGCTTTTCATCAGAACCGATGCAGACTCACCCAAAAGGCTCGGCTGCGCTGGCAGGGTCACGGCGCACGCCGTACATGCATTTTCATGTGTTTCTGTCAATTTCAGTGTTATTGGGCCCAAACTAGTGGCTTTTCATCAGAACCGATGCAGACTCACCCCAAAGGCTCGGCTGTGCAGGGTCACGGCGCACGCCGTACATGCATTTTCATGTGTTTCTGTCAATTTCAGTGTTATTGGGCCCAAACTAGTGGCTTTTCATCAGAACCGATGCAGACTCACCCCAAAGGCTCGGCTGCGCAGGATCACGGCGCACGCCGTACATGCATTTTCATGTGTTTCTGTCAATTTCAGTGTTATTGGGCCCAAACTAGTGGCTTTTCATCAGAACCGATGCAGACTCACCCTAAAGGCTCGGCTGCGCTGGCAGGGTCACGGAGCACGCCGTATATGCATTTTCATGTGTTTCTGTCAATTTCAGTGTTTTTGGGCCCAAACTAGTGGCTTTTCATCAGAACCGATGCAGACTCACCCCAAAGGCTCGGCTGCGCAGGGTCACGGCGCACGCCGTACATGCATTTTCATGTGTTTCTGTCAATTTCAGTTTTATTGGGCCCAAACTAGTGGCTTTTCATCAGAACCGATGCAGACTCACCCAAAAGGCTCGGCTGCGCTGGCAGGGTCACGGCGCACGCCGTACATGCATATTCATGTGTTTCTGTCAATTTCAGTGTTATTGGGCCCAAACTAGTGGCTTTTCATGAGAACCGATGCAGACTCACCCAAAAGGCTCGGCTGCGCTGGCAGGGTCACGGCGCACGCCGTACATGCATTTTCATGTGTTTCTGTCAATTTCAGTGTTATTGGGCCCAAACTAGTGGCTTTTCATCAGAACCGATGCAGACTCACCCTAAAGGCTCGGCTGCGCTGGCAGGGTCACGGAGCACGCCGTACATGCATTTTCATGTGTTTCTGTCAATTTCAGTGTTATTGGGCCCAAACTAGTGGCTTTTCCTCAGAACCGATGCAGACTCACCCAAAAGGCTCGGCTGCGCTGGCAGGGTCACGGCGCACGCCGTACATGCATTTTCATGTGTTTATGTTAATTTCAGTGTTATTGGGCCCAAACTAGTGGCTTTTCATCAGAACCGATGCAGACTCACCCAAAAGGCTCGGCTGCGCTGGCAGGGTCACGGCGCACGCCGTACATGCATTTTCATGTGTTTCTGTCAATTTCAGTGTTATTGGGCCCAAACTAGTGGCTTTTCATCAGAACCGATGCAGACTCACCCCAAAGGCTCGGCTGTGCAGGGTCACGGCACACGCCGTACATGCATTTTCATGTGTTTCTGTCAATTTCAGTGTTATTGGGCCCAAACTAGTGGCTTTTCATCAGAACCGATGCAGACTCACCCCAAAGGCTCGGCTGCGCTGGCAGGGTCACGGCGCACGCCATACAGGTATTTTCATGTGTTTCTGTCAATTTCAGTGTTATTGGGCCCAAACTAGTGGCTTTTCATCAGAACCGATGCAGACTCACCCCAAAGGCTCGGCTGCGCAGGATCACGGCGCACGCCGTACATGCATTTTCATGTGTTTCTGTCAATTTCAGTGTTATTGGGCCCAAACTAGTGGCTTTTCATCAGAACCGATGCAGACTCACCCTAAAGGCTCGGCTGCGCTGGCAGGGTCACGGACCACGCCGTATATGCATTTTCATGTGTTTCTGTCAATTTCAGTGTTATTGGGCCCAAACTAGTGGCTTTTCATCAGAACCGATGCAGACTCACCCCAAAGGCTCGGCTGCGCAGGGTCACGGCGCACGCCGTACATGCATTTTCATGTGTTTCTGTCAATTTCAGTTTTATTGGGCCCAAACTAGTGGCTTTTCATCAGAACCGATGCAGACTCACCCAAAAGGCTCGGCTGCGCTGGCAGGGTCACGGCGCACGCCGTACATGCATTTTCATGTGTTTCTGTCAATTTCAGTGTTATTGGGCCCAAACTAGTGGCTTTTCATCAGAACCGATGCAGACTCACCCCAAAGGCTCGGCTGTGCAGGGTCACGGCGCACGCCGTACATGCATTTTCATGTGTTTCTGTCAATTTCAGTGTTATTGGGCCCAAACTAGTGGCTTTTCATCAGAACCGATGCAGACTCACCCCAAAGGCTCGGCTGCGCAGGATCACGGCGCACGCCGTACATGCATTTTCATGTGTTTCTGTCAATTTCAGTGTTATTGGGCCCAAACTAGTGGCTTTTCATCAGAACCGATGCAGACTCACCCTAAAGGCTCGGCTGCGCTGGCAGGGTCACGGAGCACGCCGTATATGCATTTTCATGTGTTTCTGTCAATTTCAGTGTTTTTGGGCCCAAACTAGTGGCTTTTCATCAGAACCGATGCAGACTCACCCCAAAGGCTCGGCTGCGCAGGGTCACGGCGCACGCCGTACATGCATTTTCATGTGTTTCTGTCAATTTCAGTTTTATTGGGCCCAAACTAGTGGCTTTTCATCAGAACCGATGCAGACTCACCCAAAAGGCTCGGCTGCGCTGGCAGGGTCACGGCGCACGCCGTACATGCATATTCATGTGTTTCTGTCAATTTCAGTGTTATTGGGCCCAAACTAGTGGCTTTTCATGAGAACCGATGCAGACTCACCCAAAAGGCTCGGCTGCGCTGGCAGGGTCACGGCGCACGCCGTACATGCATTTTCATGTGTTTCTGTCAATTTCAGTGTTATTGGGCCCAAACTAGTGGCTTTTCATCAGAACCGATGCAGACTCACCCTAAAGGCTCGGCTGCGCTGGCAGGGTCACGGAGCACGCCGTACATGCATTTTCATGTGTTTCTGTCAATTTCAGTGTTATTGGGCCCAAACTAGTGGCTTTTCATCAGAACCGATGCAGACTCACCCAAAAGGCTCGGCTGCGCAGGATCACGGCGCACGCCGTACATGCATTTTCATGTGTTTCTGTCAATTTCAGTGTTATTGGGCCCAAACTAGTGGCTTTTCATCAGAACCGATGCAGACTCACCCTAAAGGCTCGGCTGCGCTGGCAGGGTCACGGAGCACGCCGTATATGCATTTTCATGTGTTTCTGTCAATTTCAGTGTTATTGGGCCCAAACTAGTGGCTTTTCATCAGAACCGATGCAGACTCACCCCAAAGGCTCGGCTGCGCAGGGTCACGGCGCACGCCGTACATGCATTTTCATGTGTTTCTGTCAATTTCAGTTTTATTGGGCCCAAACTAGTGGCTTTTCATCAGAACCGATGCAGACTCACCCAAAAGGCTCGGCTGCGCTGGCAGGGTCACGGCGCACGCCGTACATGCATTTTCATGTGTTTCTGTCAATTTCAGTGTTATTGGGCCCAAACTAGTGGCTTTTCCTCAGAACCGATGCAGACTCACCCAAAAGGCTCGGCTGCGCTGGCAGGGTCACGGCGCACGCCGTACATGTAATTTCATGTGTTTATGTTAATTTCAGTGTTATTGGGCCCAAACTAGTGGCTTTTCATCAGAACCGATGCAGACTCACCCAAAAGGCTCGGCTGCGCTGGCAGGGTCACGGCGCACGCCGTACATGTATTTTCATGTGTTTATGTTAATTTCAGTGTTATTGGGCCCAAACTAGTGGCTTTTCATCAGAACCGATGCAGACTCACCCAAAAGGCTTGGCTGCGCTGGCAGGGTCATGGCGCACGCCGTACATGCATTTTCATGTGTTTCTGTCAATTTCAGTGTTATTGGGCCCAAACTAGTGGCTTTTCATCAGAACCGATGCAGACTCACCCCAAAGGCTCGGCTGCGCAGGATCACGGCGCACGCCGTACATGCATTTTCATGTGTTTCTGTCAATTTCAGTGTTATTGGGCCCAAACTAGTGGCTTTTCATCAGAACCGATGCAGACTCACCCAAAAGGCTCGGCTGCGCTGGCAGGGTCACGACGCACGCCGTACATGCATTTTCATGTGTTTCTGTCAATTTCAGTGTTATTGGGCCCAAACTAGTGGCTTTTCCTCAGAACCGATGCAGACTCACCCAAAAGGCTCGGCTGCGCTGGCAGGGTCACGGCGCACGCCGTACATGCATTTTCATGTGTTTCTGTCAATTTCAGTGTTATTGGGCCCAAACTAGTGGCTTTTCGTCAGAACCGATGAAGACTCACCCCGAAGGCTCGGTTGCGCAGGGTCACGGCGCACGCCGTACATGCATTTTCATGTGTTTCTGTCAATTTCAGTTTTATCGGGCCCAAACTAGTGGCTTTTCATCAGAACCGATGCAGACTCACCCAAAAGGCTCGGCTGCGCTGGCAGGGTCACGGCGCACGCCGTACATGCATTTTCATGTGTTTCTGTCAATTTCAGTGTTATTGGGCCCAAACTAGAGGCTTTTCCTCAGAACCGATGCAGACTCACCCAAAAGGCTCGGCTGCGCTGGCAGGGTCACGGCGCACGCCGTACATGCATTTTCATGTGTTTCTGTCAATTTCAGTGTTATTGGGCCCAAACTAGTGCCCTTTCATCAGAACCGATGCAGACTCACCCAAAAGGCTCGGCTGCGCTGGCAGGGTCACGACGCACGCCGTACATGCATTTTCATGTGTTTCTGTCAATTTCAGTGTTATTGGGCCCAAACTAGTGGCTTTTCATCAGAACCGATGCAGACTCACCCAAAAGGCTCGGCTGCGCTGGCAGGGTCACGGCGCACGCCGTATATGCATTTTCATGTGTTTCTGTCAATTTCAGTGTTATTGGGCCCAAACTAGTGGCTTTTCATCAGAACAGATGCAGACTCACCCAAAAGGCTCGGCTGCGCTGGCAGGGTCACGGCGCACGCCGTACATGTATTTTCATGTGTTTCTGTCAATTTCAGTGTTATTGGGCCCAAACTAGTGGCTTTTCATCAGAACCGATGCAGACTCACTCCAAAGGCTCGGCTGCGCAGGGTCACGGCGCACGCCGTACATGCATTTTCATGTGTTTCTGTCAATTTCAGTGTTATTGGGCCCAAACTAGTGGCTTTTCATCAGAACCGATGCAGACTCACCCCAAAGGCTCGGCTGCGCTGGCAGGGTCACGGCGCACGCCGTACATGTATTTTCATGTGTTTCTGTCAATTTCAGTGTTATTGGGCCCAAACTAGTGGCTTTTCATCAGAACCGATGCAGACTCACCCAACAGGCTCGGCTGCTCTGGCAGGGTCACGGCGCACGCCGTACATGCATTTTCATGTGTTTCTGTCAATTTCAGTGTTATTGGGCCCAAACTAGTGGCTATTCATCAGAACCGATGCAGACTCAACCAAAAGTCTCGGCTGCGCTGGCAGGGTCACGGCGCACGCCGTACATGCATTTTCATGTGTTTCTGTCAATTTCAGTGTTTTTGGGCCCAAACTAGTGGCTTTTCATCAGAACCGATGCAGACTCACCCAAAAGGCTCGGCTGCGCTGGCAGGGTCACGGCGCACACCGCACATGCATTTTCATGTGTTTCTGTCAATTTCAGTGTTATTGGGCCCAAAGTAGTGGCTTTTCATCAGAACCGATGCAGACTCACCCCAAAGGCTCGGCTGCGCAGGGTCACGGCGCACGCCGTACTGCATTTTCATGTGTTTCTGTCAATTTCAGTGTTATTGGGCCCAAACTAGTGGCTTTTCATCAGAACAGATGCAGACTCGCCCAACAGGCTCGGCTGCGTTGGCAGGGTCACGGCGCACGCCATATATGCATTTTCATGTGTTTCTGTCAATTTCAGTGTTATTGGGCCCAAATTAGTGGCTTTTCATCAGAACAGATGCAGACTCACCCAACAGGCTCGGCTGCGCTGGCAAGGTCACGGCGCACGCCGTACATGCATTTTCATGTGTTTCTGTCAATTTCAGTGTTATTGGGCCCAAACTAGTGGCTTTTCATCAGAACCGATGCAGACTCACCCAAAAGGCTCGGCTGCGCTGGCAGGGTCACGGCGCACGCCGTACATGCATTTTCATGTGTTTCTGTCAATTTCAGTGTTATTGGGCCCAAACTAGTGGCTTTTCCTCAGAACCTATGCAGACTCACCCAAAAGGCTCGGCTGCGCTGGCAGGGTCACGGCGCACGCCGTACATGCATTTTCATGTGTTTCTGTCCATTTCAGTGTTATTTGGCCCAAACTAGTGGCTTTTCATCAGAACCGATGCAGACTCACCCAAAAGGCTCGGCTGCGCTGGCAGGGTCACGGCGCACGCCGTACATGCATTTTCATGTGTTTCTGTCAATTTCAGTGTTATTGGGCCCAAACTAGTGGCTTTTCATCAGAACCGATGCAGACTCACCCAAAAGGCTCGGCTGCGCTGGCAGGGTCACGGCGCACGCCGTACATGCATTTTCATGTGTTTCTGTCAATTTCAGTGTTATTGGGCCCAAACTAGTGGCTTTTCCTCAGAACCTATGCAGACTCACCCAAAAGGCTCGGCTGCGCTGGCAGGGTCACGGCGCACGCCGTACATGCATTTTCATGTGTTTCTGTCAATTTCAGTGTTATTGGGCCCAAACTAGTGGCTTTTCATCAGAACCGATGCAGACTCACCCCAAAGGCTCAGCTGCGCAGGGTCACGGCGCACGCCGTACATGCATTTTCATGTGTTTCTGTCAATTTCAGTGTTATTGGGCCCGAACTAGTGGCTTTTCATCAGAACCGATGCAGACTCACCCCAAAGGCTCGGCTGCGCTGGCAGGGTCACGGCGCACGCCGTACATGCATTTTCATGTGTTTCTGTCAATTTCAGTGTTATTGGGCCCAAACTAGTGGCTTTTCATCAGAACCGATGCAGACTCACCCCAAAGGCTCAGCTGCGCAGGGTCACGGCGCACGCCGTACATGCATTTTCATGTGTTTCTGTCAATTTCAGTGTTATTGGGCCCATACTAGTGGCTTTTCATCAGAACCGATGCAGACTCACCCAAAAGGCTCGGCTGCGCTGATAGGGTCACGGCGCACGCCGTACATGCATTTTCATGTGTTTCTGTCAATTTCAGTGTTATTGGGCCCAAACTAGTGGCTTTTCATCAGAACCGATGCAGACTCACCCAAAAGGCTCGGCTGCGCTGGCAGGGTCACGGCGCACGCCATATATGCATTTTCATGTGTTTCTGTCAATTTCAGTGTTATTGGGCCCAAATTAGTGGCTTTTCATCAGAACAGATGCAGACTCACCCAACAGGCTCGGCTGCGCTGGCAAGGTCACGGCGCACGCCGTACATGCATTTTCATGTGTTTCTGTCAATTTCAGTGTTATTGGGCCCAAACTAGTGGCTTTTCATCAGAACAAATGCAGACTCACCCAAAAGGCTCGGCTGCGCTGGCAGGGTCACGGCGCACGCCGTACATGCATTTTCATGTGTTTCTGTCAATTTCAGTGTTATTTGGCCCAAACTAGTGGCTTTTCATCAGAACCGATGCAGACTCACCCAAAAGGCTCGACTGCGCTGGCAGGGTCACGGCGCACGCCGTACATGCATTTTCATGTGTTTCTGTCAATTTCAGTGTTATTGGGCCCAAACTAGTGGCTTTTCATCAGAACAAATGCAGACTCACCCAAAAGGCTCGGCTGCGCTGGCAGGGTCACGACGCACGCCGTATATGCATTTTCATATGTTTCTGTCAATTTCAGTGTTATTGGGCCCGAACTAGTGGCTTTTCATCAGAACCGATGCAGACTCACCCCAAAGGCTCGGCTGCGCTGGCAGGGTCACGGCGCACGCTGTACATGCATTTTCATGTGTTTCTGTCAATTTCAGTGTTATTGGGCCCAAACTAGTGGCTTTTCATCAGAACCGATGCAGACTCACCCAAAAGGCTCAGCTGCGCTGGCAGGGTCACGGCGCACGCCGTACATGTATTTTCATGTGTTTCTGTTAATTTCAGTGTTATTGGGCCCAAACTAGTGGCTTTTCATCAGAACCGATGCAGACTCACCCAAAAGGCTCGGCTGCGCTGGCAGGGTCACGGCGCACGCCGTACATGCATTTTCATGTGTTTCTGTCAATTTCAGTGTTATTGGGCCCAAACTAGTGGCTTTTCATCAGAACCGATGCAGACTCACCCAAAAGGCTCGGCTGCGCTGGCAGGGTCACGGCGCACGCCGTACATGCATTTTCATGTGTTTCTGTCAATTTCAGTGTTATTGGGCCCAAACTAGTGGCTTTTCCTCAGAACCGATGCAGACTCACCCAAAAGGCTCGGCTGCGCTGGCAGGGTCACGGCGCACACCGCACATGCATTTTCATGTGTTTCTGTCAATTTCAGTGTTATTGGGCCCAAACTAGTGGCTTTTCATCAGAACCGATGCAGACTCACCCCAACGGCTAGGCTGCGCAGGGTCACAGCGCACGCCGTACATGCATTTTCATGTGTTTCTGTCAATTTCAGTGTTTTTGGGCCCAAACTAGTGGCTTTTCATCAGAACCGATGCAGACTCACCCAAAAGGCTCGGCTGCGCTGGCAGGGTCACGGCGCACGCCGTACATGCATTTTCATGTGTTTCTGTCAATTTCAGTGTTATTGGGCCCAAACTAGTGGCTTTTCATCAGAACCGATGCAGACTCACCCCAAAGGCTCGGCTGCGCAGGGTCACGGAGCACGCCGTACATGCATTTTAATGTGTTTCTGTCAATTTCAGTGTTATTGGGCCCAAACTAGTGGCTTTTCATCAGAACCGATGCAGACTCACCCAAAAGTCTCGGCTGCGTTGGCAGGGTCACGGCGCACGCCGTACATGCATTTTCATGTGTTTCTGTCAATTTCAGTGTTATTGGGCCCAAACTAGTGGCTTTTCATCAGAATCGATGCAGACTCACCCCAAAGGCTCGGCTGCGCAGGGTCACGGCGCACGCCGTACATGCATTTTCATGTGTTTCTGTCAATTTCAGTGTTTTTGGGCCCGAACTAGTGGCTTTTCATCAGAACCGATGCAGACTCACCCCAAAGGCTCGGCTGCGCTGGCAGGGTCACGGCGCACGCCGTACATGCATTTTCATGTGTTTCTGTCAATTTCAGTGTTATTGGGCCCAAAGTAGTGGCTTTTCATCAGAACCGATGCAGACTCACCCAAAAGGCTCAGCTGCGCTGGCAGGGTCACGGCGCACGCCGTACATGCATTTTCATGTGTTTCTGTCAATTTCGGTGTTATTGGGCCCAAACTAGTGGCTTTTCATCAGAACCGATGCAGACTCACCCTAAAGGCTCGGCTGCGCTGGCAGGGTCACGGCGCACACCGTACATGCATTTTCATGTGTTTCTGTCAATTTCAGTGTTATTGGGCCCAAAGTAGTGGCTTTTCATCAGAACCGATGCAGACTCACCTAAAAGGCTCGGCTGCGCTGGCAGGGTCACGGCGCACGCCGTACATGTATTTTCATGTGTTTCTGTCAATTTCAATGTTATTGGGCCCAAATTAGTGGCTTTTCATCAGAACAGATGCAGACTCACCCAACAGGCTCGGCTGCGCTGGCAGGGTCACGGCGCACGCCGTACATGCATTTTCATGTGTTTCTGTCAATTTCAGTGTTATTGGGCCCAAACTAGTGGCTTTTCATCAGAACCGATGCAGACTCACCCCAAAGGCTCGGCTGCGCAGGGTCACGGCGCACGCCGTACATGCATTTTCATGTGTTTCTGTCAATTTCAGTGTTATTGGGCCCAAACTAGTGGCTTTTCATCAGAACCGATGCAGACTCACCCAAAAGGCTCGGCTGCGCTGGCAGGGTCACGGCGCACGCCGTACATGCATTTTCATGTGTTTCTGTCAATTTCAGTGTTATTGGGCCCAAACTAGTGGCTTTTCATCAGAACAGATGCAGACTCGCCCAACAGGCTCGGCTGCGTTGGCAGGGTCACGGCGCACGCCATATATGCATTTTCATGTGTTTCTGACAATTTCAGTGTTATTGGGCCCAAATTAGTGGCTTTTCATCAGAACAGATGCAGACTCACCCAACAGGCTCGGCTGCGCTGGCAAGGTCACGGCGCACGCCGTACATGCATTTTCATGTGTTTCTGTCAATTTCAGTGTTATTGGGCCCAAACTAGTGGCTTTTCATCAGAACCGATGCAGACTCACCCAAAAGGCTCGGCTGCGCTGGCAGGGTCACGGCGCACGCCGTACATGCATTTTCATGTGTTTCTGTCAATTTCGGTGTTATTGGGCCCAAACTAGTGGCGTTTCCTCAGAACCTATGCAGACTCACCCTAAAGGCTCGGCTGCGCTGGCAGGGTCACGGCGCACACCGTACATGCATTTTCATGTGTTTCTGTCAATTTCAGTGTTATTGGGCCCAAAGTAGTGGCTTTTCATCAGAACCGATGCAGACTCACCTAAAAGGCTCGGCTGCGCTGGCAGGGTCACGGCGCACGCCGTACATGTATTTTCATGTGTTTCTGTCAATTTCAATGTTATTGGGCCCAAATTAGTGGCTTTTCATCAGAACAGATGCAGACTCACCCAACAGGCTCGGCTGCGCTGGCAGGGTCACGGCGCACGCCGTACATGCATTTTCATGTGTTTCTGTCAATTTCAGTGTTATTGGGCCCAAACTAGTGGCTTTTCATCAGAACCGATGCAGACTCACCCCAAAGGCTCGGCTGCGCAGGGTCACGGCGCACGCCGTACATGCATTTTCATGTGTTTCTGTCAATTTCAGTGTTATTGGGCCCAAACTAGTGGCTTTTCATCAGAACCGATGCAGACTCACCCAAAAGGCTCGGCTGCGCTGGCAGGGTCACGGCGCACGCCGTACATGCATTTTCATGTGTTTCTGTCAATTTCAGTGTTATTGGGCCCAAACTAGTGGCTTTTCATCAGAACAGATGCAGACTCGCCCAACAGGCTCGGCTGCGTTGGCAGGGTCACGGCGCACGCCATATATGCATTTTCATGTGTTTCTGACAATTTCAGTGTTATTGGGCCCAAATTAGTGGCTTTTCATCAGAACAGATGCAGACTCACCCAACAGGCTCGGCTGCGCTGGCAAGGTCACGGCGCACGCCGTACATGCATTTTCATGTGTTTCTGTCAATTTCAGTGTTATTGGGCCCAAACTAGTGGCTTTTCATCAGAACCGATGCAGACTCACCCAAAAGGCTCGGCTGCGCTGGCAGGGTCACGGCGCACGCCGTACATGCATTTTCATGTGTTTCTGTCAATTTCAGTGTTATTGGGCCCAAACTAGTGGCTTTTCCTCAGAACCTATGCAGACTCACCCAAAAGGCTCGGCTGCGCTGGCAGGGTCACGGCGCACGCCGTACATGCATTTTCATGTGTTTCTGTCCATTTCAGTGTTATTTGGCCCAAACTAGTGGCTTTTCATCAGAACCGATGCAGACTCACCCAAAAGGCTCGGCTGCGCTGGCAGGGTCACGGCGCACGCCGTACATGCATTTTCATGTGTTTCTGTCAATTTCAGTGTTATTGGGCCCAAACTAGTGGCTTTTCATCAGAACAAATGCAGACTCACCCAAAAGGCTCGGCTGCGCTGGCAGGGTCACGGCGCACGCCGTACATGCATTTTCATGTGTTTCTGTCAATTTCAGTGTTATTGGGCCCAAACTAGTGGCTTTTCCTCAGAACCTATGCAGACTCACCCAAAAGGCTCGGCTGCGCTGGCAGGGTCACGGCGCACGCCGTACATGCATTTTCATGTGTTTCTGTCAATTTCAGTGTTATTGGGCCCAAACTAGTGGCTTTTCATCAGAACCGATGCAGACTCACCCCAAAGGCTCAGCTGCGCAGGGTCACGGCGCACGCCGTACATGCATTTTCATGTGTTTCTGTCAATTTCAGTGTTATTGGGCCCGAACTAGTGGCTTTTCATCAGAACCGATGCAGACTCACCCCAAAGGCTCGGCTGCGCTGGCAGGGTCACGGCGCACGCCGTACATGCATTTTCATGTGTTTCTGTCAATTTCAGTGTTATTGGGCCCAAACTAGTGGCTTTTCATCAGAACCGATGCAGACTCACCCCAAAGGCTCAGCTGCGCAGGGTCACGGCGCACGCCGTACATGCATTTTCATGTGTTTCTGTCAATTTCAGTGTTATTGGGCCCATACTAGTGGCTTTTCATCAGAACCGATGCAGACTCACCCAAAAGGCTCGGCTGCGCTGATAGGGTCACGGCGCACGCCGTACATGCATTTTCATGTGTTTCTGTCAATTTCAGTGTTATTGGGCCCAAACTAGTGGCTTTTCATCAGAACCGATGCAGACTCACCCAAAAGGCTCGGCTGCGCTGGCAGGGTCACGGCGCACGCCATATATGCATTTTCATGTGTTTCTGTCAATTTCAGTGTTATTGGGCCCAAATTAGTGGCTTTTCATCAGAACAGATGCAGACTCACCCAACAGGCTCGGCTGCGCTGGCAAGGTCACGGCGCACGCCGTACATGCATTTTCATGTGTTTCTGTCAATTTCAGTGTTATTGGGCCCAAACTAGTGGCTTTTCATCAGAACAAATGCAGACTCACCCAAAAGGCTCGGCTGCGCTGGCAGGGTCACGGCGCACGCCGTACATGCATTTTCATGTGTTTCTGTCAATTTCAGTGTTATTTGGCCCAAACTAGTGGCTTTTCATCAGAACCGATGCAGACTCACCCAAAAGGCTTGACTGCGCTGGCAGGGTCACGGCGCACGCCGTACATGCATTTTCATGTGTTTCTGTCAATTTCAGTGTTATTGGGCCCAAACTAGTGGCTTTTCATCAGAACAAATGCAGACTCACCCAAAAGGCTCGGCTGCGCTGGCAGGGTCACGACGCACGCCGTATATGCATTTTCATGTGTTTCTGTCAATTTCAGTGTTATTGGGCCCGAACTAGTGGCTTTTCATCAGAACCGATGCAGACTCACCCCAAAGGCTCGGCTGCGCTGGCAGGGTCACGGCGCACGCTGTACATGCATTTTCATGTGTTTCTGTCAATTTCAGTGTTATTGGGCCCAAACTAGTGGCTTTTCATCAGAACCGATGCAGACTCACCCAAAAGGCTCAGCTGCGCTGGCAGGGTCACGGCGCACGCCGTACATGTATTTTCATGTGTTTCTGTTAATTTCAGTGTTATTGGGCCCAAACTAGTGGCTTTTCATCAGAACCGATGCAGACTCACCCAAAAGGCTCGGCTGCGCTGGCAGGGTCACGGCGCACGCCGTACATGCATTTTCATGTGTTTCTGTCAATTTCAGTGTTATTGGGCCCAAACTAGTGGCTTTTCATCAGAACCGATGCAGACTCACCCAAAAGGCTCGGCTGCGCTGGCAGGGTCACGGCGCACGCCGTACATGCATTTTCATGTGTTTCTGTCAATTTCAGTGTTATTGGGCCCAAACTAGTGGCTTTTCCTCAGAACCGATGCAGACTCACCCAAAAGGCTCGGCTGCGCTGGCAGGGTCACGGCGCACACCGCACATGCATTTTCATGTGTTTCTGTCAATTTCAGTGTTATTGGGCCCAAACTAGTGGCTTTTCATCAGAACCGATGCAGACTCACCCCAACGGCTAGGCTGCGCAGGGTCACAGCGCACGCCGTACATGCATTTTCATGTGTTTCTGTCAATTTCAGTGTTTTTGGGCCCAAACTAGTGGCTTTTCATCAGAACCGATGCAGACTCACCCAAAAGGCTCGGCTGCGCTGGCAGGGTCACGGCGCACGCCGTACATGCATTTTCATGTGTTTCTGTCAATTTCAGTGTTATTGGGCCCAAACTAGTGGCTTTTCATCAGAACCGATGCAGACTCACCCCAAAGGCTCGGCTGCGCAGGGTCACGGAGCACGCCGTACATGCATTTTAATGTGTTTCTGTCAATTTCAGTGTTATTGGGCCCAAACTAGTGGCTTTTCATCAGAACCGATGCAGACTCACCCAAAAGTCTCGGCTGCGTTGGCAGGGTCACGGCGCACGCCGTACATGCATTTTCATGTGTTTCTGTCAATTTCAGTGTTATTGGGCCCAAACTAGTGGCTTTTCATCAGAATCGATGCAGACTCACCCCAAAGGCTCGGCTGCGCAGGGTCACGGCGCACGCCGTACATGCATTTTCATGTGTTTCTGTCAATTTCAGTGTTTTTGGGCCCGAACTAGTGGCTTTTCATCAGAACCGATGCAGACTCACCCCAAAGGCTCGGCTGCGCTGGCAGGGTCACGGCGCACGCCGTACATGCATTTTCATGTGTTTCTGTCAATTTCAGTGTTATTGGGCCCAAAGTAGTGGCTTTTCATCAGAACCGATGCAGACTCACCCAAAAGGCTCAGCTGCGCTGGCAGGGTCACGGCGCACGCCGTACATGCATTTTCATGTGTTTCTGTCAATTTCGGTGTTATTGGGCCCAAACTAGTGGCTTTTCATCAGAACCGATGCAGACTCACCCTAAAGGCTCGGCTGCGCTGGCAGGGTCACGGCGCACACCGTACATGCATTTTCATGTGTTTCTGTCAATTTCAGTGTTATTGGGCCCAAAGTAGTGGCTTTTCATCAGAACCGATGCAGACTCACCTAAAAGGCTCGGCTGCGCTGGCAGGGTCACGGCGCACGCCGTACATGTATTTTCATGTGTTTCTGTCAATTTCAATGTTATTGGGCCCAAATTAGTGGCTTTTCATCAGAAGAGATGCAGACTCACCCAACAGGCTCGGCTGCGCTGGCAGGGTCACGGCGCACGCCGTACATGCATTTTCATGTGTTTCTGTCAATTTCAGTGTTATTGGGCCCAAACTAGTGGCTTTTCATCAGAACCGATGCAGACTCACCCCAAAGGCTCGGCTGCGCAGGGTCACGGCGCACGCCGTACATGCATTTTCATGTGTTTCTGTCAATTTCAGTGTTATTGGGCCCAAACTAGTGGCTTTTCATCAGAACCGATGCAGACTCACCCAAAAGGCTCGGCTGCGCTGGCAGGGTCACGGCGCACGCCGTACATGCATTTTCATGTGTTTCTGTCAATTTCAGTGTTATTGGGCCCAAACTAGTGGCTTTTCATCAGAACCGATGCAGACTCACCCCAAAGGCTCGGCTGCGCAGGGTCACGGAGCACGCCGTACATACATTTTCATGTGTTTCTGTCAATTTCAGTGTTATTGGGCCCAAACTAGTGGCTTTTCCTCAGAACCTATGCAGACTCACCCAAAAGGCTCGGCTGCGCTGGCAGGGTCACGGCGCACGCCGTACATGCATTTTCATGTGTTTCTGTCAATTTCAGTGTTATTGGGCCCAAACTAGTGGCTTTTCCTCAGAACCGATGCAGATTCACCCAAAAGGCTCGGCTGCGCTAGCAGGGTCACGGCGCACGCCGTACATGTATTTTCATGTGTTTCTGTTAATTTCAGTGTTATTGGGCCCAAACTAGTGGCTTTTCATCAGAACCGATGCAGACTCACCCAAAAGGCTCGGCTGCGCTGACAGGGTCACGGCGCACGCCGTACATGCATTTTCATGTGTTTCTGTCAATTTCAGTGTTTTTGGGCCCGAACTAGTTGCTTTTCATCAGAACCGATGCAGACTCACCCCAAAGGCTCGGCTGCGCTGGCAGGGTCACGGCGCACGCCGTACATGCATTTTCATGTGTTTCTGTCAATTTCAGTGTTATTGGGCCCAAACTAGTGGCTTTTCATCAGAACCGATGCAGACTCACCCAAAAGGCTCAGCTGCGCTGGCAGGGTCACGGCGCACGCCGTACATGCATTTTCATGTGTTTCTGTCAATTTCAGTGTTATTGGGCCCAAACTAGTGGCTTTTCATCAGAACCGATGCAGACTCACCCTAAAGGCTCGGCTGCGCTGGCAGGGTCACGGCGCACACCGCACATGCATTTTCATGTGTTTCTGTCAATTTCAGAGTTATTGGGCCCAAACTAGTGGCTTTTCATCAGAACCGATGCAGACTCACCCCAACGGCTAGGCTGCGCAGGGTCACAGCGCACGCCGTACATGCATTTTCATGTGTTTCTGTCAATTTCAGTGTTATTGGGCCCAAACTAGTGGCTTTTCATCAGAACCGATGCAGACTCACCCTAAAGGCTCGGCTGCGCTGGCAGGGTCACGGAGCACGCCGTACATGCATTTTCATGTGTTTCTGTCAATTTCAGTGTTATTGGGCCCAAACTAGTGGCTTTTCATCAGAACCGATGCAGACTCACCCAAAAGGCTCGGCTGCGCTGGCAGGGTCACTGCGCACGCCGTACATGCATTTTCATGTGTTTCTGTCAATTTCAGTGTTTTTGGGCCCAAACTAGTGGCTTTTCATCAGAACCGATGCAGACTCACCCAAAAGGCTCGGCTGCGCTGGCAGGGTCACGGCGCACGCCGTACATGCATTTTCATGTGTTTCTGTCAATTTCAGTGTTATTGGGCCCAAACTAGTGGCTTTTCATCAGAACCGATGCAGACTCACCCCAAAGGCTCGGCTGCGCAGGGTCACGGAGCACGCCGTACATGCATTTTAATGTGTTTCTGTCAATTTCAGTGTTATTGGACCCAAACTAGTGGCTTTTCATCAGAACCGATGCAGACTCACCCAAAAGTCTCGGCTGCGTTGGCAGGGTCACGGCGCACGCCGTACATGCATTTTCATGTGTTTCTGTCAATTTCAGTGTTATTGGGCCCAAACTAGTGGCTTTTCATCAGAACCGATGCAGACTCACCCCAAAGGCTCGGCTGCGCTGGCAGGGTCACGGCGCACGCCGTACATGCATTTTCATGTGTTTCTGTCAATTTCAGTGTTATTGGGCCCAAACTAGTGGCTTTTCATCAGAACCGATGCAGACTCACCCAAAAGGCTCAGCTGCGCTGGCAGGGTCACGGCGCACGCCGTACATGCATTTTCATGTGTTTCTGTCAATTTCAGTGTTATTGGGCCCAAACTAGTGGCTTTTCCTCAGAACCGATGCAGACTCACCCTAAAGGCTCGGCTGCGCTGGCAGGGTCACGGCGCACACCGCACATGCATTTTCATGTGTTTCTGTCAATTTCAGAGTTATTGGGCCCAAACTAGTGGCTTTTCATCAGAACCGATGCAGACTCACCCCAACGGCTAGGCTGCGCAGGGTCACAGCGCACGCCGTACATGCATTTTCATGTGTTTCTGTCAATTTCAGTGTTATTGGGCCCAAACTAGTGGCTTTTCATCAGAACCGATGCAGACTCACCCTAAAGGCTCGGCTGCGCTGGCAGGGTCACGGAGCACGCCGTACATGCATTTTCATGTGTTTCTGTCAATTTCAGTGTTATTGGGCCCAAACTAGTGGCTTTTCATCAGAACCGATGCAGACTCACCCAAAAGGCTCGGCTGCGCTGGCAGGGTCACTGCGCACGCCGTACATGCATTTTCATGTGTTTCTGTCAATTTCAGTGTTTTTGGGCCCAAACTAGTGGCTTTTCATCAGAACCGATGCAGACTCACCCAAAAGGCTCGGCTGCGCTGGCAGGGTCACGGCGCACGCCGTACATGCATTTTCATGTGTTTCTGTCAATTTCAGTGTTATTGGGCCCAAACTAGTGGCTTTTCATCAGAACCGATGCAGACTCACCCCAAAGGCTCGGCTGCGCAGGGTCACGGAGCACGCCGTACATGCATTTTAATGTGTTTCTGTCAATTTCAGTGTTATTGGGCCCAAACTAGTGGCTTTTCATCAGAACCGATGCAGACTCACCCAAAAGTCTCGGCTGCGTTGGCAGGGTCACGGCGCACGCCGTACATGCATTTTCATGTGTTTCTGTCAATTTCAGTGTTATTGGGCCCAAACTAGTGGCTTTTCATCAGAACCGATGCAGACTCACCCCAAAGGCTCGGCTGCGCAGGGTCACGGCGCACGCCGTACATGCATTTTCATGTGTTTCTGTCAATTTCAGTGTTATTGGGCCCAAACTAGTGGCTTTTCATCAGAACCGATGCAGACTCACCCAAAAGGCTCGGCTGCGCTGGCAGGGTCACGGCGCATGCCGTACATGTATTTTCATGTGTTTCTGTCAATTTCAGTGTTATTGGGCCCAAACTAGTGGCTTTTCATCAGAACCAATGCAGACTCACCCAAAAGGTTCGGCTGCGCTGGCAGGGTCACGGCGCACGCCGTACATGCATTTTCATGTGTTTCTGTCAATTTCAGTGTTATTGGGCCCAAACTAGTGGCTTTTCATCAGAACCGATGCAGACTCACCCCAACGGCTCGGCTGCGCAGGGTCACAGCGCACGCCGTACATGCATTTTCATGTGTTTCTGTCAATTTCAGTGTTATTGGGCCCAAACTAGTGGCTTTTAATCAGAACCGATGCAGACTCACCCAAAAGGCTCGGCTGCGCTGGCAGGGTCACGGAGCACGCCGTACATGCATTTTCATGTGTTTCTGTCAATTTCAGTGTTTTTGGGCCCGAACTAGTGGCTTTTCATCAGAACCGATGCAGACTCACCCCAAAGGCTCGGCTGCGCTGGCAGGGTCACGGCGCACGCCGTACATGCATTTTCATGTGTTTCTGTCAATTTCAGTGTTATTGGGCCCAAAGTAGTGGCTTTTCATCAGAACCGATGCAGACTCACCCAAAAGGCTCAGCTGCGCTGGCAGGGTCACGGCGCACGCCGTACATGCATTTTCATGTGTTTCTGTCAATTTCGGTGTTATTGGGCCCAAACTAGTGGCTTTTCATCAGAACCGATGCAGACTCACCCTAAAGGCTCGGCTGCGCTGGCAGGGTCACGGCGCACACCGTACATGCATTTTCATGTGTTTCTGTCAATTTCAGTGTTATTGGGCCCAAAGTAGTGGCTTTTCATCAGAACCGATGCAGACTCACCTAAAAGGCTCGGCTGCGCTGGCAGGGTCACGGCGCACGCCGTACATGTATTTTCATGTGTTTCTGTCAATTTCAGTGTTATTGGGCCCAAATTAGTGGCTTTTCATCAGAACAGATGCAGACTCACCCAACAGGCTCGGCTGCGCTGGCAGGGTCACGGCGCACGCCGTACATGCATTTTCATGTGTTTCTGTCAATTTCAGTGTTATTGGGCCCAAACTAGTGGCTTTTCATCAGAACCGATGCAGACTCACCCAAAAGGCTCGGCTGCGCTGGCAGGGTCACGGCGCACGCCGTACATGCATTTTCATGTGTTTCTGTCAATTTCAGTGTTATTGGGCCCAAACTAGTGGCTTTTCATCAGAACCGATGCAGACTCACCCCAAAGGCTCGGCTGCGCAGGGTCACGGAGCACGCCGTACATACATTTTCATGTGTTTCTGTCAATTTCAGTGTTATTGGGCCCAAACTAGTGGCTTTTCCTCAGAACCTATGCAGACTCACCCAAAAGGCTCGGCTGCGCTGGCAGGGTCACGGCGCACGCCGTACATGCATTTTCATGTGTTTCTGTCAATTTCAGTGTTATTGGGCCCAAACTAGTGGCTTTTCCTCAGAACCGATGCAGATTCACCCAAAAGGCTCGGCTGCGCTAGCAGGGTCACGGCGCACGCCGTACATGTATTTTCATGTGTTTCTGTTAATTTCAGTGTTATTGGGCCCAAACTAGTGGCTTTTCATCAGAACCGATGCAGACTCACCCAAAAGGCTCGGCTGCGCTGACAGGGTCACGGAGCACGCCGTACATGCATTTTCATGTGTTTCTGTCAATTTCAGTGTTATTGGGCCCAAACTAGTGGCTTTTCATCAGAACCGATGCAGACTCACCCAAAAGGCTCGGCTGCGCTGGCAGGGTCACTGCGCACGCCGTACATGCATTTTCATGTGTTTCTGTCAATTTCAGTGTTTTTGGGCCCAAACTAGTGGCTTTTCATCAGAACCGATGCAGACTCACCCAAAAGGCTCGGCTGCGCTGGCAGGGTCACGGCGCACGCCGTACATGCATTTTCATGTGTTTCTGTCAATTTCAGTGTTATTGGGCCCAAACTAGTGGCTTTTCATCAGAACCGATGCAGACTCACCCCAAAGGCTCGGCTGCGCAGGGTCACGGAGCACGCCGTACATGCATTTTAATGTGTTTCTGTCAATTTCAGTGTTATTGGGCCCAAACTAGTGGCTTTTCATCAGAACCGATGCAGACTCACCCAAAAGTCTCGGCTGCGTTGGCAGGGTCACGGCGCACGCCGTACATGCATTTTCATGTGTTTCTGTCAATTTCAGTGTTATTGGGCCCAAACTAGTGGCTTTTCATCAGAACCGATGCAGACTCACCCCAAAGGCTCGGCTGCGCAGGGTCACGGCGCACGCCGTACATGCATTTTCATGTGTTTCTGTCAATTTCAGTGTTATTGGGCCCAAACTAGTGGCTTTTCATCAGAACCGATGCAGACTCACCCAAAAGGCTCGGCTGCGCTGGCAGGGTCACGGAGCACGCCGTACATGCATTTTCATGTGTTTCTGTCAATTTCAGTGTTTTTGGGCCCGAACTAGTGGCTTTTCATCAGAACCGATGCAGACTCACCCCAAAGGCTCGGCTGCGCTGGCAGGGTCACGGCGCACGCCGTACATGCATTTTCATGTGTTTCTGTCAATTTCAGTGTTATTGGGCCCAAAGTAGTGGCTTTTCATCAGAACCGATGCAGACTCACCCAAAAGGCTCAGCTGCGCTGGCAGGGTCACGGCGCACGGCGTACATGCATTTTCATGTGTTTCTGTCAATTTCGGTGTTATTGGGCCCAAACTAGTGGCTTTTCATCAGAACCGATGCAGACTCACCCAAAAGGCTCGGCTGCGCTGGCAGGGTCACGGCGCACACCGTACATGCATTTTCATGTGTTTCTGTCAATTTCAGTGTTATTGGGCCCAAAGTAGTGGCTTTTCATCAGAACCGATGCAGACTCACCTAAAAGGCTCGGCTGCGCTGGCAGGGTCACGGCGCACGCCGTACATGTATTTTCATGTGTTTCTGTTAATTTCAGTGTTATTGGGCCCAAACTAGTGGCTTTTCATCAGAACCGATGCAGACTCACCCAAAAGGCTCGGCTGCGCTGGCAGGGTCACGGCGCACGCCGTACATGCATTTTCATGTGTTTCTGTCAATTTCAGTGTTATTGGGCCCAAACTAGTGGCTTTTCCTCAGAACCGATGCAGATTCACCCAAAAGGCTCGGCTGCGCTAGCAGGGTCACGGCGCACGCCGTACATGTATTTTCATGTGTTTCTGTTAATTTCAGTGTTATTGGGCCCAAACTAGTGGCTTTTCATCAGAACCGATGCAGACTCACCCAAAAGGCTCGGCTGCGCTGACAGGGTCACAGCGCACGCCGTACATGCATTTTCATGTGTTTCTGTCAATTTCAGTGTTTTTGGGCCCGAACTAGTGGCTTTTCATCAGAACCGATGCAGACTCACCCCAAAGGCTCGGCTGCGCTGGCAGGGTCACGGCGCACGCCGTACATGCATTTTCATGTGTTTCTGTCAATTTCAGTGTTATTGGGCCCAAAGTAGTGGCTTTTCATCAGAACCGATGCAGACTCACCCAAAAGGCTCAGCTGCGCTGGCAGGGTCACGGCGCACGCCGTACATGCATTTTCATGTGTTTCTGTCAATTTCAGTGTTATTGGGCCCAAACTAGTGGCTTTTCCTCAGAACCGATGCAGACTCACCCTAAAGCCTCGGCTGCGCTGGCAGGGTCACGGCGCACACCGCACATGCATTTTCATGTGTTTCTGTCAATTTCAGAGTTATTGGGCCCAAACTAGTGGCTTTTCATCAGAACCGATGCAGACTCACCCCAACGGCTAGGCTGCGCAGGGTCACAGCGCACGCCGTACATGCATTTTCATGTGTTTCTGTCAATTTCAGTGTTATTGGGCCCAAACTAGTGGCTTTTCATCAGAACCGATGCAGACTCACCCTAAAGGCTCGGCTGCGCTGGCAGGGTCACGGAGCACGCCGTACATGCATTTTCATGTGTTTCTGTCAATTTCAGTGTTATTGGGCCCAAACTAGTGGCTTTTCATCAGAACCGATGCAGACTCACCCAAAAGGCTCGGCTGCGCTGGCAGGGTCACTGCGCACGCCGTACATGCATTTTCATGTGTTTCTGTCAATTTCAGTGTTTTTGGGCCCAAACTAGTGGCTTTTCATCAGAACCGATGCAGACTCACCCAAAAGGCTCGGCTGCGCTGGCAGGGTCACGGCGCACGCCGTACATGCATTTTCATGTGTTTCTGTCAATTTCAGTGTTATTGGGCCCAAACTAGTGGCTTTTCATCAGAACCGATGCAGACTCACCCCAAAGGCTCGGCTGCGCAGGGTCACGGAGCACGCCGTACATGCATTTTAATGTGTTTCTGTCAATTTCAGTGTTATTGGGCCCAAACTAGTGGCTTTTCATCAGAACCGATGCAGACTCACCCAAAAGTCTCGGCTGCGTTGGCAGGGTCACGGCGCACGCCGTACATGCATTTTCATGTGTTTCTGTCAATTTCAGTGTTATTGGGCCCAAACTAGTGGCTTTTCATCAGAACCGATGCAGACTCACCCCAAAGGCTCGGCTGCGCAGGGTCACGGCGCACGCCGTACATGCATTTTCATGTGTTTCTGTCAATTTCAGTGTTATTGGTCCCAAACTAGTGGCTTTTCATCAGAACCGATGCAGACTCACCCAAAAGGCTCGGCTGCGCTGGCAGGGTCACGGCGCATGCCGTACATGTATTTTCATGTGTTTCTGTCAATTTCAGTGTTATTGGGCCCAAACTAGTGGCTTTTCATCAGAACCAATGCAGACTCACCCAAAAGGTTCGGCTGCGCTGGCAGGGTCACGGCGCACGCCGTACATGCATTTTCATGTGTTTCTGTCAATTTCAGTGTTATTGGGCCCAAACTAGTGGCTTTTCATCAGAACCGATGCAGACTCACCCCAACGGCTCGGCTGCGCAGGGTCACAGCGCACGCCGTACATGCATTTTCATGTGTTTCTGTCAATTTCAGTGTTATTGGGCCCAAACTAGTGGCTTTTAATCAGAACCGATGCAGACTCACCCAAAAGGCTCGGCTGCGCTGGCAGGGTCACGGAGCACGCCGTACATGCATTTTCATGTGTTTCTGTCAATTTCAGTGTTTTTGGGCCCGAACTAGTGGCTTTTCATCAGAACCGATGCAGACTCACCCCAAAGGCTCGGCTGCGCTGGCAGGGTCACGGCGCACGCCGTACATGCATTTTCATGTGTTTCTGTCAATTTCGGTGTTATTGGGCCCAAACTAGTGGCTTTTCATCAGAACCGATGCAGACTCACCCTAAAGGCTCGGCTGCGCTGGCAGGGTCACGGCGCACACCGTACATGCATTTTCATGTGTTTCTGTCAATTTCAGTGTTATTGGGCCCAAACTAGTGGCTTTTCATCAGAACCGATGCAGACTCACCTAAAAGGCTCGGCTGCGCTGGCAGGGTCACGGCGCACGCCGTACATGTATTTTCATGTGTTTCTGTTAATTTCAGTGTTATTGGGCCCAAACTAGTGGCTTTTCATCAGAACCGATGCAGACTCACCCTAAAGGCTCGGCTGCGCTGGCAGGGTCACGGCGCACGCCGTACATGCATTTTCATGTGTTTCTGTCAATTTCAGTGTTATTGGGCCCAAACTAGTGGCTTTTCATCAGAACCGATGCAGACTCACCCCAACGGCTAGGCTGCGCAGGGTCACAGCGCACGCCGTACATGCATTTTCATGTGTTTCTGTCAATTTCAGTGTTATTGGGCCCGAACTAGTGGCTTTTAATCAGAACCGATGCAGACTCACCCTAAAGGCTCGGCTGCACTGGCAGGGTCACGGAGCACGCCGTACATGCATTTTCATGTGTTTCTGTCAATTTCAGTGTTATTGGGCCCAAACTAGTGGCTTTTCCTCAGAACCTATGCAGACTCACCCAAAAGGCTCGGCTGCGCTGGCAGGGTCACGGCGCACGCCGTACATGCATTCGCATGTGTTTCTGTCAATTTCAGTGTTATTGGGCCCAAACTAGTGGCTTTTCATCAGAACCGATGCAGACTCACCCAAAAGGCTCGGCTGCGCTGGCAGGGTCACGGCGCACGCCGTACATGTATTTTCATGTGTTTCTGTCAATTTCAGTGTTTTTGGGCCCAAACTAGTGGCTTTTCATCAGAACCAATGCAGATTCACCCCAAAGGCTCGGCTGCGCAGGGTCACGGCGCACGCCGTACATGCATTTTCATGTGTTTCTGTCAATTTCAGTGTTATTGGGCCCAAACTAGTGGCTTTTCATCAGAACCGATGCAGACTCACCCAAAAGGCTCGGCTGCGCTGGCAGGGTCACGGCGCACGCCGTACATGCATTTTCATGTGTTTCTGTCAATTTCAGTGTTATTGGGCCCAAACTAGTGGCTTTTCATCAGAACCGATGCAGACTCACCCAAAAGGCTCGGCTGCGCTGGCAGGGTCACGACGCACGCCGTACATGCATTTTCATGTGTTTCTGTCAATTTCAGTGTTATTGGGCCCAAACTAGTGGCTTTTCATCAGAACCGATGCAGACTCACCCAAAAGTCTCGGCTGCACTGGCAGGGTCACGGCGCACGCCGTACATGCATTTTCATGTGTTTCTGTCAATTTCAGTGTTATTAGGCCCAAACTAGTGGCTTTTCATCAGAACAGATGCAGACTCACCCAAAAGGCTCGGCTGCGCTGGCAGGGTCACGGCGCACACCGCACATGCATTTTCATGTGTTTCTGTCAATTTCAGTGTTATTGGGCCCAAACTAGTGGCTTTTCATCAGAACCGATGCAGACTCACCCAAAAGGCTCGGCTGCGCTGGCAGGGTCACGGCGCACGCCGTACATGCATTTTCATTTGTTTCTGTCAATTTCAGTGTTATTGGGCCCAAAGTAGTGGCTTTTCATCAGAACCGATGCAGACTCACCTAAAAGGCTCGGCTGCGCTGGCAGGGTCACGGCGCACGCCGTACATGTATTTTCATGTGTTTCTGTTAATTTCAGTGTTATTGGGCCCAAACTAGTGGCTTTTCATCAGAACCGATGCAGACTCACCCAAAAGGCTCGGCTGCGCTGGCAGGGTCACGGCGCACGCCGTACATGCATTTTCATGTGTTTCTGTCAATTTCAGTGTTATTGGGCCCAAACTAGTGGCTTTTCCTCAGAACCGATGCAGATTCACCCAAAAGGCTCGGCTGCGCTAGCAGGGTCACGGCGCACGCCGTACATGTATTTTCATGTGTTTCTGTTAATTTCAGTGTTATTGGGCCCAAACTAGTGGCTTTTCATCAGAACCGATGCAGACTCACCCAAAAGGCTCGGCTGCGCTGACAGGGTCACAGCGCACGCCGTACATGCATTTTCATGTGTTTCTGTCAATTTCAGTGTTTTTGGGCCCGAACTAGTGGCTTTTCATCAGAACCGATGCAGACTCACCCCAAAGGCTCGGCTGCGCTGGCAGGGTCACGGCGCACGCCGTACATGCATTTTCATGTGTTTCTGTCAATTTCAGTGTTATTGGGCCCAAAGTAGTGGCTTTTCATCAGAACCGATGCAGACTCACCCAAAAGGCTCAGCTGCGCTGGCAGGGTCACGGCGCACGCCGTACATGCATTTTCATGTGTTTCTGTCAATTTCAGTGTTATTGGGCCCAAACTAGTGGCTTTTCCTCAGAACCTATGCAGACTCACCCAAAAGGCTCGGCTGCGCTGGCAGGGTCACGGCGCACGCCGTACATGCATTCGCATGTGTTTCTGTCAATTTCAGTGTTATTGGGCCCAAACTAGTGGCTTTTCATCAGAACCGATGCAGACTCACCCAAAAGGCTCGGCTGCGCTGGCAGGGTCACGGCGCACGCCGTACATGTATTTTCATGTGTTTCTGTCAATTTCAGTGTTTTTGGGCCCAAACTAGTGGCTTTTCATCAGAACCAATGCAGATTCACCCCAAAGGCTCGGCTGCGCAGGGTCACGGCGCACGCCGTACATGCATTTTCATGTGTTTCTGTCAATTTCAGTGTTATTGGGCCCAAACTAGTGGCTTTTCATCAGAACCGATGCAGACTCACCCAAAAGGCTCGGCTGCGCTGGCAGGGTCACGGCGCACGCCGTACATGCATTTTCATGTGTTTCTGTCAATTTCAGTGTTATTGGGCCCAAACTAGTGGCTTTTCCTCAGAACCGATGCAGACTCACCCAAAAGGCTCGGCTGCGCTGGCAGGGTCACGGCGCACGCCGTACATGTATTTTCATGTGTTTCTGTCAATTTCAGTGTTATTGGGCCAAAACTAGTGGCTTTTCATCAGAACCGATGCAGACTCAACCAAAAGGCTCGGCTGCGCTGGCAGGGTCACGACGCACGCCGTACATGCATTTTCATGTGTTTCTGTCAATTTCAGTGTTATTGGGCCCAAACTAGTGGCTTTTCATCAGAACCGATGCAGACTCACCCAAAAGTCTCGGCTGCGCTGGCAGGGTCACGGCGCACGCCGTACATGCATTTTCATGTGTTTCTGTCAATTTCAGTGTTATTGGGCCCAAACTAGTGGCTTTTCATCAGAACCGATGCAGACTCACCCAAAAGGCTCGGCTGCGCTGGCAGGGTCACGACGCACGCCGTACATGCATTTTCATGTGTTTCTGTCAATTTCAGTGTTATTGGGCCCAAACTAGTGGCTTTTCATCAGAACCGATGCAGACTCACCCAAAAGTCTCGGCTGCACTGGCAGGGTCACGGCGCACGCCGTACATGCATTTTCATGTGTTTCTGTCAATTTCAGTGTTATTAGGCCCAAACTAGTGGCTTTTCATCAGAACAGATGCAGACTCACCCAAAAGGCTCGGCTGCGCTGGCAGGGTCACGGCGCACACCGCACATGCATTTTCATGTGTTTCTGTCAATTTCAGTGTTATTGGGCCCAAACTAGTGGCTTTTCATCAGAACCGATGCAGACTCACCCAAAAGGCTCGGCTGCGCTGGCAGGGTCACGGCGCACGCCGTACATGCATTTTCATTTGTTTCTGTCAATTTCAGTGTTATTGGGCCCAAACTAGTGGCTTTTCATCAGAACCGATGCAGACTCACCCCAAAGGCTCAGCTGCGCAGGGTCACGGCGCACGCCGTACATGCATTTTCATGTGTTTCTGTCAATTTCAGTGTTATTGGGCCCATACTAGTGGCTTTTCATCAGAACCGATGCAGACTCACCCAAAAGGCTCGGCTGCGCTGACAGGGTCACGGCGCACGCCGTACATGCATTTTCATGTGTTTCTGTCAATTTCAGTGTTATTGGGCCCAAACTAGTGGCTTTTCATCAGAACCGATGCAGACTCACCCAAAAGGCTCGGCTGCGCTGGCAGGGTCACGGCGCACGCCGTACATGCATTTTCATGTGTTTCTGTCAATTTCAGTGTTATTGGGCCCAAACTAGTGGCTTTTCATCAGAACCGATGCAGACTCACCCAAAAGGCTCGGCTGCGCTGGCAGGGTCACGACGCACGCCGTACATGCATTTTCATGTGTTTCTGTCAATTTCAGTGTTATTGGGCCCAAACTAGTGGCTTTTCATCAGAACCGATGCAGACTCACCCAAAAGTCTCGGCTGCGCTGGCAGGGTCACGGCGCACGCCGTACATGCATTTTCATGTGTTTCTGTCAATTTCAGTGTTATTGGGCCCAAACTAGTGGCTTTTCATCAGAACCGATGCAGACTCACCCAAAAGGCTCGGCTGCGCTGGCAGGGTCACGGCGCACGCCGTACATGCATTTTCATTTGTTTCTGTCAATTTCAGTGTTATTGGGCCCAAACTAGTTGCTTTTCATCAGAACCGATGCAGACTCAACCAAAAGGCTCGGCTGCGCTGGCAGGGTCACGGCGCATGCCGTACATGTATTTTCATGTGTTTCTGTCAATTTCAGTGTTATTGGGCCCAAACGAGTGGCTTTTCATCAGAACCGATGCAGACTCACCCAAAAGGCTCGGCTGCGCTGGCAGGGTCACGGAGCACGCCGTACATGCATTTTCATGTGTTTCTGTCAATTTCAGTGTTATTGGGCCCAAACTAGTGGCTTTTCATCAGAACCGATGCAGACTCACCCCAACGGCTAGGCTGCGCAGGGTCACAGCGCACGCCGTACATGCATTTTCATGTGTTTCTGTCAATTTCAGTGTTATTGGGCCCAAACTAGTGGCTTTTAATCAGAACCGATGCAGACTCACCCTAAAGGCTCGGCTGCGCTGGCAGGGTCACGGAGCACGCCGTACATGCATTTTCATGTGTTTCTGTCAATTTCAGTGTTATTGGGCCCAAACTAGTGGCTTTTCATCAGAACCGATGCAGACTCACCCCAAAGGCTTGGCTGCGCAGGGTCACGGAGCACGCCGTACATGCATTTTCATGTGTTTCTGTCAATTTCAGTGTTATTGGGCCCAAACTAGTGGCTTTTCATCAGAACCGATGCAGACTCACCCAAAAGTCTCGGCTGCGCTGGCAGGGTCACGGCGCACGCCGTACATGCATTTTCATGTGTTTCTGTCAATTTCAGTGTTATTAGGCCCAAACTAGTGGCTTTTCATCAGAACAGATGCAGACTCACCCAAAAGGCTCGGCTGCGCTGGCAGGGTCACGGCGCACACCGCACATGCATTTTCATGTGTTTCTGTCAATTTCAGTGTTATTGGGCCCAAACTAGTGGCTTTTCATCAGAACCGATGCAGACTCACCCAAAAGGCTCGGCTGCGCTGGCAGGGTCACGGCGCACGCCGTACATGCATTTTCATTTGTTTCTGTCAATTTCAGTGTTATTGGGCCCAAACTAGTGGCTTTTCATCAGAACCGATGCAGACTCACCCCAAAGGCTCAGCTGCGCAGGGTCACGGCGCACGCCGTACATGCATTTTCATGTGTTTCTGTCAATTTCAGTGTTATTGGGCCCATACTAGTGGCTTTTCATCAGAACCGATGCAGACTCACCCAAAAGGCTCGGCTGCGCTGGCAGGGTCACAGCGCACGCCGTACATGTATTTTCATGTGTTTATGTTAATTTCAGTGTTATTGGGCCCAAACTAGTGGCTTTTCATCAGAACCGATGCAGACTCACCCAAAAGTCTCGGCTGCGCTGGCAGGGTCACGGCGCACGCCGTACATGCATTTTCATGTGTTTCTGTCAATTTCAGTGTTATTGGGCCCAAACTAGTGGCTTTTCATCAGAACCGATGCAGACTCACCCCAAAGGCTCGGCTGCGCAGGGTCACGGCGCACGCCGTACATGCATTTTCATGTGTTTCTGTCAATTTCAGTGTTATTGGGCCCAAACTAGTGGCTTTTCATCAGAACCGATGCAGACTCACCCAAAAGGCTCGGCTGCGCTGGCAGGGTCACGGCGCACACCGTACATGCATTTTCATGTGTTTCTGTCAATTTCAGTGTTATTGGGCCCAAACTAGTGGCTTTTCATCAGAACCGATGCAGACTCAACCAAAAGGCTCGGCTGCGCTGGCAGGGTCACGGCGCATGCCGTACATGTATTTTCATGTGTTTCTGTCAATTTCAGTGTTATTGGGCCCAAACTAGTGGCTTTTCATCAGAACCGATGCAGACTCACCCAAAAGGCTCGGCTACGCTGGCAGAGTCACGGCGCACGCCGTACATGCATTTTCATGTGTTTCTGTCAATTTCAGTGTTATTGGGCCCAAACTAGTGGCTTTTCATCAGAACCAATGCAGACTCACCCCAACGGCTCGGCTGCACAGGGTCACAGCGCACGCCATACATGCATTTTCATGTGTTTCTGTTAATTTCAGTGTTATTGGGCCCAAACTAGTGGCTTTTAATCAGAACCGATGCAGACTCAACCAAAAGGCTCGGCTGCGCTGGCAGGGTCACGGAGCACGCCGTACATGCATTTTCATTTGTTTCTGTCAATTTCAGTGTTATTGGGCCCAAACTAGTGGCTTTTCCTCAGAACCTATGCAGACTCACCCAAAAGGCTCGGCTGTGCTGGCAGGGTCACGGCGCACGCCGTACATGCATTTTCATGTGTTTCTGTCAATTTCAGTGTTATTGGGCCCAAACTAGTGGCTTTTCCTCAGAACCGATGCAGACTCACCCAAAAGGCTCAGCTGCGCTGGCACGGTCACGGCGCACGCCGTACATGTATTTTCATGTGTTTCTGTTAATTTCAGTGTTATTGGGCCCAAACTAGTGGCTTTTCATCAGAACAGATGCAGACTCACCCAAAAGTCTCGGCTGCGCTGGCAGGGTCACGGCGCACGCCGTACATGCATTTTCATGTGTTTCTGTCAATTTCAGTGTTTTTGGGCCCAAACTAGTGGCTTTTCATCAGAACCGATGCAGACTCACCCAAAAGGCTCGGCTGCGCTGGCAGGGTCACGGCGCACGCTGTACATGCATTTTCATGTGTTTCTGTCAATTTCAGTGTTATTGGGCCCAAACTAGTGGCTTTTCATCAGAACCGATGCAGACTCACCCCAAAGGCTCGGCTGCGCAGGGTCACGGAGCACGCCGTACATGCATTTTCATGTGTTTCTGTCAATTTCAGTGTTATTGGGCCCAAACTAGTGGCTTTTCATCAGAACCGATGCAGACTCACCCAAAAGTCTCGGCTGCGCTGGCAGGGTCACGGCGCACGCCGTACATGCATTTTCATGTGTTTCTGTCAATTTCAGTGTTATTGGGCCCAAACTAGTGGCTTTTCATCAGAACCGATGCAGACTCACCCCAAAGGCTCGGCTGCGCAGGGTCACGGCGCACGCCGTACATGCATTTTCATGTGTTTCTGTCAATTTCAGTGTTATTGGGCCCAAACTAGTGGCTTTTCATCAGAACCGATGCAGACTCACCCAAAAGGCTCGGCTGCGCTGGCAGGGTCACGGCGCACACCGTACATGCATTTTCATGTGTTTCTGTCAATTTCAGTGTTATTGGGCCCAAACTAGTGGCTTTTCATCAGAACCGATGCAGACTCAACCAAAAGGCTCGGCTGCGCTGGCAGGGTCACGGCGCATGCCGTACATGTATTTTCATGTGTTTCTGTCAATTTCAGTGTTATTGGGCCCAAACTAGTGGCTTTTCCTCAGAACCGATGCAGACTCACCCAAAAGGCTCGGCTGCGTTGGCAGGGTCACGGCGCACGCCGTACATGTATTTTCATGTGTTTCTGTTAATTTCAGTGTTATTGGGCCCAAACTAGTGGCTTTTCATCAGAACCGATGCAGACTCACCCAAAAGTCTCGGTTGCGCTGGCAGGGTCACGGCGCACGCCGTACATGCATTTTCATGTGTTTCTGTCAATTTCAGTGTTATTGGGCCCAAACTAGTGGCTTTTAATCAGAACCGATGCAGACTCACCCTAAAGGCTCGGCTGCGCTGGCAGGGTCACGGCGCACGCCGTACATGTATTTTCATGTGTTTCTGTCAATTTCAGTGTTATTGGGCCCAAACTAGTGGCTTTTCCTCAGAACCGATGCAGACTCACCCAAAAGGCTCGGCTGCGCAGGGTCACGGCGCACGCCGTACATGCATTTTCATGTGTTTCTGTCAATTTCAGTGTTATTGGGCCCAAACTAGTGGCTTTTCATCAGAACCGATGCAGACTCACCCCAAAGGCTCAGCTGCGCAGGGTCACGGCGCACGCCGTACATGCATTTTCATGTGTTTCTGTCAATTTCAGTGTTATTGGGCCCAAACTAGAGGCTTTTCCTCAGAACCGATGCAGACTCACCCAAAAGGCTCGGCTGCGCTGGCAGGGTCATGGCGAACGCCGTACATGCATTTTCATGTGTTTCTGTCAATTTCAGTGTTATTGGGCCCAAACTAGTGGCTTTTCATCAGAACCGATGCAGACTCACCCAAAAGGCTCGGCTGCGCTGGCAGGGTCACGACGCACGCCGTACATGCATTTTCATGTGTTTCTGTCAATTTCAGTGTTATTGGGCCCAAACTAGTGGCTTTTCATCAGAACCGATGCAGACTCACCCTAAAGGCTCGGCTGCGCTGGCAGGGTCACGGAGCACGCCGTACATGCATTTTCATGTGTTTCTGTCAATTTCAGTGTTATTGGGCCCAAACTAGTGGCTTTTCCTCAGAACCTATGCAGACTCACCCAAAAGGCTCGGCTGCGCTGGCAGGGTCACGGCGCACGCCGTACATGCATTTTCATGTGTTTCTGTCAATTTCAGTGTTATTGGGCCCAAACTAGTGGCTTTTCCTCAGAACCGATGCAGACTCACCCAAAAGGCTCGGCTGCGCAGGGTCACGGCGCACGCCGTACATGCATTTTAATGTGTTTCTGTCAATTTCAGTGTTATTGGGCCCAAACTAGTGGCTTTTCATCAGAACCGATGCAGACTCACCCCAAAGGCTCAGCTGCGCAGGGTCACAGCGCACGCCGTACATGTATTTTCATGTGTTTCTGTTAATTTCAGTGTTATTGGGCCCAAACTAGTGGCTTTTCATCAGAACCGATGCAGACTCACCCAAAAGTCTCGGCTGCGCTGGCAGGGTCACGGCGCACGCCGTACATGCATTTTCATTTGTTTCTGTCAATTTCAGTGTTATTGGGCCCAAACTAGTGGCTTTTCATCAGAACCGATGCAGACTCAACCAAAAGGCTCGGCTGCGCTGGCAGGGTCACGGCGCATGCCGTACATGTATTTTCATGTGTTTCTGTCAATTTCAGTGTTATTGGGCCCAAACGAGTGGCTTTTCATCAGAACCGATGCAGACTCACCCTATAGGCTCGGCTGCGCTGGCAGGGTCACGGCCCACGCCGTACATGCATTTTCATGTGTTTCTGTCAATTTCAGTGTTATTGGGCCCAAACTAGTGGCTTTTCATCAGAACCGATGCAGACTCACCCCAACGGCTAGGCTGCGCAGGGTCACAGCGCACGCCGTACATGCATTTTCATGTGTTTCTGTCAATTTCAGTGTTATTGGGCCCAAACTAGTGGCTTTTAATCAGAACCGATGCAGACTCACCCAAAAGGCTCGGCTGCGCTGGCAGGGTCACGGAGCATGCCGTACATGCATTTTCATGTGTTTCTGTCAATTTCAGTGTTATTGGGCCCAAACTAGTGGCTTTTCCTCAGAACCGATGCAGACTCACCCAAAAGGCTCAGCTGCGCTGGCACGGTCACGGCGCACGCCGTACATGTATTTTCATGTGTTTCTGTTAATTTCAGTGTTATTGGGCCCAAACTAGTGGCTTTTCATCAGAACAGATGCAGACTCACCCAAAAGTCTCGGCTGCGCTGGCAGGGTCACGGCGCACGCCGTACATGCATTTTCATGTGTTTCTGTCAATTTCAGTGTTTTTGGGCCCAAACTAGTGGCTTTTCATCAGAACCGATGCAGACTCACCCAAAAGGCTCGGCTGCGCTGGCAGGGTCACGGCGCACGCTGTACATGCATTTTCATGTGTTTCTGTCAATTTCAGTGTTATTGGGCCCAAACTAGTGGCTTTTCATCAGAACCGATGCAGACTCACCCCAAAGGCTCGGCTGCGCAGGGTCACGGAGCACGCCGTACATGCATTTTCATGTGTTTCTGTCAATTTCAGTGTTATTGGGCCCAAACTAGTGGCTTTTCATCAGAACCGATGCAGACTCACCCAAAAGTCTCGGCTGCGCTGGCAGGGTCACGGCGCACGCCGTACATGCATTTTCATGTGTTTCTGTCAATTTCAGTGTTATTGGGCCCAAACTAGTGGCTTTTCATCAGAACCGATGCAGACTCACCCCAAAGGCTCGGCTGCGCAGGGTCACGGCGCACGCCGTACATGCATTTTCATGTGTTTCTGTCAATTTCAGTGTTATTGGGCCCAAACTAGTGGCTTTTCATCAGAACCGATGCAGACTCACCCAAAAGGCTCGGCTGCGCTGGCAGGGTCACGGCGCACACCGTACATGCATTTTCATGTGTTTCTGTCAATTTCAGTGTTATTGGGCCCAAACTAGTGGCTTTTCATCAGAACCGATGCAGACTCAACCAAAAGGCTCGGCTGCGCTGGCAGGGTCACGGCGCATGCCGTACATGTATTTTCATGTGTTTCTGTCAATTTCAGTGTTATTGGGCCCAAACTAGTGGCTTTTCATCAGAACCGATGCAGACTCACCCAAAAGGCTCGGCTATGCTGGCAGAGTCACGGCGCACGCCGTACATGCATTTTCATGTGTTTCTGTCAATTTCAGTGTTATTGGGCCCAAACTAGTGGCTTTTCATCAGAACCAATGCAGACTCACCCCAACGGCTCAGCTGCACAGGGTCACAGCGCACGCCATACATGCATTTTCATGTGTTTCTGTCAATTTCAGTGTTATTGGGCCCAAACTAGTGGCTTTTAATCAGAACCGATGCAGACTCAACCAAAAGGCTCGGCTGCGCTGGCAGGGTCACGGAGCACGCCGTACATGCATTTTCATTTGTTTCTGTCAATTTCAGTGTTATTGGGCCGAAACTAGTGGCTTTTCCTCAGAACCTATGCAGACTCACCCAAAAGGCTCGGCTGTGCTGGCAGGGTCACGGCGCACGCCGTACATGCATTTTCATGTGTTTCTGTCAATTTCAGTGTTATTGGGCCCAAACTAGTGGCTTTTCCTCAGAACCGATGCAGACTCACCCAAAAGGCTCAGCTGCGCTGGCACGGTCACGGCGCACGCCGTACATGTATTTTCATGTGTTTCTGTTAATTTCAGTGTTATTGGGCCCAAACTAGTGGCTTTTCATCAGAACAGATGCAGACTCACCCAAAAGTCTCGGCTGCGCTGGCAGGGTCACGGCGCACGCCGTACATGCATTTTCATGTGTTTCTGTCAATTTCAGTGTTTTTGGGCCCAAACTAGTGGCTTTTCATCAGAACCGATGCAGACTCACCCAAAAGGCTCGGCTGCGCTGGCAGGGTCACGGCGCACGCTGTACATGCATTTTCATGTGTTTCTGTCAATTTCAGTGTTATTGGGCCCAAACTAGTGGCTTTTCATCAGAACCGATGCAGACTCACCCCAAAGGCTCGGCTGCGCAGGGTCACGGAGCACGCCGTACATGCATTTTCATGTGTTTCTGTCAATTTCAGTGTTATTGGGCCCAAACTAGTGGCTTTTAATCAGAACCGATGCAGACTCACCCAAAAGGCTCGGCTGCGCTGGCAGGGTCACGGAGCATGCCGTACATGCATTTTCATGTGTTTCTGTCAATTTCAGTGTTATTGGGCCCAAACTAGTGGCTTTTCCTCAGAACCGATGCAGACTCACCCAAAAGGCTCAGCTGCGCTGGCACGGTCACGGCGCACGCCGTACATGTATTTTCATGTGTTTCTGTTAATTTCAGTGTTATTGGGCCCAAACTAGTGGCTTTTCATCAGAACAGATGCAGACTCACCCAAAAGTCTCGGCTGCGCTGGCAGGGTCACGGCGCACGCCGTACATGCATTTTCATGTGTTTCTGTCAATTTCAGTGTTTTTGGGCCCAAACTAGTGGCTTTTCATCAGAACCGATGCAGACTCACCCAAAAGGCTCGGCTGCGCTGGCAGGGTCACGGCGCACGCTGTACATGCATTTTCATGTGTTTCTGTCAATTTCAGTGTTATTGGGCCCAAACTAGTGGCTTTTCATCAGAACCGATGCAGACTCACCCCAAAGGCTCGGCTGCGCAGGGTCACGGAGCACGCCGTACATGCATTTTCATGTGTTTCTGTCAATTTCAGTGTTATTGGGCCCAAACTAGTGGCTTTTCATCAGAACCGATGCAGACTCACCCAAAAGTCTCGGCTGCGCTGGCAGGGTCACGGCGCACGCCGTACATGCATTTTCATGTGTTTCTGTCAATTTCAGTGTTATTGGGCCCAAACTAGTGGCTTTTCATCAGAACCGATGCAGACTCACCCCAAAGGCTCGGCTGCGCAGGGTCACGGCGCACGCCGTACATGCATTTTCATGTGTTTCTGTCAATTTCAGTGTTATTGGGCCCAAACTAGTGGCTTTTCATCAGAACCGATGCAGACTCACCCAAAAGGCTCGGCTGCGCTGGCAGGGTCACGGCGCACACCGTACATGCATTTTCATGTGTTTCTGTCAATTTCAGTGTTATTGGGCCCAAACTAGTGGCTTTTCATCAGAACCGATGCAGACTCAACCAAAAGGCTCGGCTGCGCTGGCAGGGTCACGGCGCATGCCGTACATGTATTTTCATGTGTTTCTGTCAATTTCAGTGTTATTGGGCCCAAACTAGTGGCTTTTCATCAGAACCGATGCAGACTCACCCAAAAGGCTCGGCTACGCTGGCAGAGTCACGGCGCACGCCGTACATGCATTTTCATGTGTTTCTGTCAATTTCAGTGTTATTGGGCCCAAACTAGTGGCTTTTCATCAGAACCAATGCAGACTCACCCCAACGGCTCAGCTGCACAGGGTCACAGCGCACGCCATACATGCATTTTCATGTGTTTCTGTCAATTTCAGTGTTATTGGGCCCAAACTAGTGGCTTTTAATCAGAACCGATGCAGACTCAACCAAAAGGCTCGGCTGCGCTGGCAGGGTCACGGAGCACGCCGTACATGCATTTTCATTTGTTTCTGTCAATTTCAGTGTTATTGGGCCGAAACTAGTGGCTTTTCCTCAGAACCTATGCAGACTCACCCAAAAGGCTCGGCTGTGCTGGCAGGGTCACGGCGCACGCCGTACATGCATTTTCATGTGTTTCTGTCAATTTCAGTGTTATTGGGCCCAAACTAGTGGCTTTTCCTCAGAACCGATGCAGACTCACCCAAAAGGCTCAGCTGCGCTGGCACGGTCACGGCGCACGCCGTACATGTATTTTCATGTGTTTCTGTTAATTTCAGTGTTATTGGGCCCAAACTAGTGGCTTTTCATCAGAACAGATGCAGACTCACCCAAAAGTCTCGGCTGCGCTGGCAGGGTCACGGCGCACGCCGTACATGCATTTTCATGTGTTTCTGTCAATTTCAGTGTTTTTGGGCCCAAACTAGTGGCTTTTCATCAGAACCGATGCAGACTCACCC